>NC_080651.1:7525783-7826091 GCF_027579445.1 Ammospiza nelsoni | reverse complement strand
GTCAGCACTGTGGCAGAATTTGTGGCTTGCCAGCATTCTGCTTAATGCTGGATTCCCATTCAAGAAAACTGAGGTTTGAAAAATAAAATGTGAGTTGGGATTCCATTAAAACTTCTTGCTTTCATCTGAGCACCCTTCAGAGCAGCTGAAATGGATCTGTGGTAAGTGGCCTGAGCCAGCAAAGATCCCTTGCTGCTCTGCTGAATGAGTTCATGTGCCTAAGCCCTTGGTGAAGACAATTTTGTCACTATTTGTGTCTTGGCTGGGAAGTCAGTGGTGCTGGGATAGCCCTCAGTGAGAGCCTGTTGATCCAGGGTTCACTTGCAGGCACAGTTTAGCTGCTGTGAGATCAGAATTATCAACTGCAGCTCGATTTAGGAATATTCCCAGCCATTGGTGAGCACCACTGCGTGAAAATGACTCCAACATCAAACTGGAGCAAACTGTGTGAGTGAGAGTCCACACTCTGTCTCAATATTACCTTTTCCTGCTAGTTTTCCCCTGAATGCAAAGTGTGGGTATCTACTTTAAGTGAAAGTTATGGAAAGAGTACCGGACTCTGGAAAAATAGCCAGTTTTGTCTACAACTGATATTCTATTCCTTTGTCTCCTAAGCCTTGAATTTCTTCCTGAAAAGAGAGTTTATTTGAACAAGCTAAAGTAGGGAAATGGCTGATTAGTTTTCTTTGATGCTGCTCACTAGCTCAGTGCTAGAACTCTTGCAGAGGATGAAGCAGAATCAGATACTATTGTCTCTACTTGTTTATAAACAGGATTTTCCAGTTCTGTTCCTTGTGTATGGAAACAGTAATGACTTGGAGCATTTTTGTGACACTGTTTGGAAGTGAAGCTCCTTTTCTCAGCCCCACACTGAGGAGACAAAAGCAGAAGTTTCTTAGGGTGTAGGGTGGGAGGAAGCACCACCTGGGCTCTGTGAACCAGCTCTGGTGGCTGTCCTGCACTGAAAATTGGGAGGTAGAAGCAGGTCAGGGGTTCCCCTGAAAGAAGGGGCATTCAAGCTGACAGTCAGCTCTGCTGTAAAAGTGATGCTTCTAAAAACAGCCTGATTGATTCAAGAGTTGCCTCCACTCAGTGTCGTGGTTCCTCCCTGCATCACTAAAAATGAGGCTTAATGGTGTGAAATTTCCCTATAAAGTCCCTCTATGATGGACTCTGGGTGCAGGGAGATGAAACTGATTCTTAAGATGAACTTTTTATCCTATTTGCACATTTATGAATCCTGGATTTCACAGGGTTAGGGAGGAAATGGGGAAATTGCCAGCACCTGTGACATAACCCTCTCTATTTCCCTGTGAAACAGGTTTAAATGGGATGAACAGCAGCATATGGGAACACTTTGCTTCAGGGAGTTTTTCGCCCAGTACCTCACCT
The DNA here is from genome assembly GCF_027579445.1 of Ammospiza nelsoni. Classification (NCBI taxonomy): domain Eukaryota; kingdom Metazoa; phylum Chordata; class Aves; order Passeriformes; family Passerellidae; genus Ammospiza; species Ammospiza nelsoni. Next base: position 7,824,699 of record NC_080651.1, on the reverse strand, counting down.
GCATTTCTGTCAGGTCCAGGTGCTGCGGAGATGGCACGGCTGCGACAGGAACTGGATGAGGCCAACGGCACAATAAAGCAGTGGGAAGAGTCTTGGAAACAAGCCAAGCAGGTACTTGGGCAAATCCTGGGATTAGGGAGTGTAAAAGAGTGGAGGGTGTCAGCCTTTCAACAGGCTTTTTCTGGACATGTGATGGACAGAGCTGTAGGCTTCACAGGTTCTCAGCATTCTTTCCTCTCCCTTGGAAATCACCAAATTGCTTGGACTGGTGTGTTCAGGTGCTGGAATTGCGAGGTCAGATGTCACAACAGATGCCCTGAAGTGTTTGACAGTCTCTCAGACCTTTGATCCCAATAATTTATCAGTATGCAAAGTTCATCCCCTGAATGCTGTGAGCCAGATGAGTAGAACCACAGCCCAAGCAGATGGGATATGTGGAATGAGCAGTGCCTTGAAGTAAGGCTCCAAACGTGTTTCAGAATTTGGGAACAGGCCAGATTGGTCAGAACTGGTGTGGGCAGTGTATAGAAATTGATAGTTTTGCCTGGGTTTCTCTTTGGAGACAGACCAAGTTTTCAGACTGCTTCTTTTACCCTCTTTGGTTGGGACTTGCAGGCTTGTGATGCTTGGAAAAAGGAGGCAGAGGAAGCAAATGATCGCGCCAACACAGCTAACATGGAATGTGAACTGGCCCGGGAGCAGAGGGAAGCCTTGGAGCTGCAAGTGAAGAAACTGCAGGAGGAGCTGGAGAGGATCCACACCGGGCAGGACCCGCAGTTCCTGCGCTCCTTCTCTGACCTGGAGACGCTCTCGCTCTCGTCGCTCTACACCCTGCAGAAACAGCTGCGGGCAAACCTGGAGAAAGTGGACAAGGTGAGTGCCAGGGCCTGGCAGGGCAGGGCTCTGCTCCTACAGGTCACAGCTTTTCCCCTTTTCTCTATTAGACACAGAAATCAGAAGCCTGATAAGCCTGATTCCAGGTAGATGTAGTCAAAGTGAGCTCTAGTTGGCTCACAGGAAGATAACTCCATCTTCTTTGTGCCTAAAGTACAGAGTGTAAATCAATCAAAGCTGTTCTGTTGATCCTAAAGGTCCTGAAAGGCATCGTGCTGTGCTGCTTCCCTTTTGCTTCAGGAGATGAGCAGGGCAGAGATCTGCAAGCCCTCCCTGCCCTGTGTGTGACACTGACGCTGTGCCCTGTCCCCTCTCTTGCAGGCAGTATTTCAGATGCAGTCAGTGAAATGCCTTAAGTGTCAGGAGGAGAACCGGGTGGTGCTGCCGTGCCAACACGCGGTGCTGTGCGAGACGTGCGCTGAGGAGGGCGAGTGCCCCATCTGCCACCCCAACAGGCCCCACTCTCTGCAGTCGTGACCTTCCAGGGACACTCCTGAGCATATCCTAGAGAACTTTTTAACTTTATACATACGTACATATATATGTATGTGTATATATATATATGTATATATGTGTGTGCATGGGCGTGGCTGTGCACCTGTAGGGACGTGCACACACACGCACATGCACACATGAAAACAGAAAATTAGTTGCAGAGCACTTTTTAATATTTTACATCCCGTATCTAAACTGCCCCTCACCCGTGCCCCACTAATTCTAACTCTTGATGAACTTTGAGAGCTGTTTTTAATACAGATCAAAGGGCCATTTGCAAAGAGTCTGTGTTTCTCCTCTTTTCTATTTAGGTGATAACAAATTTTTGACTATTTCCAGAAGGACTTAGAGTGGGCAAGAGGGGCTTCCACGTGCTTTCCAGAGGAAGAGTTGAGATCACGGGGAGGATCGAGGTGGTTTGAAATGACTTGCTCATGCCTTCGGTCCCCCTGCTCTTTCACTGACCCAGCTTGGTTAAAGCCGTCCCCCCTGATGGGAGCTCTGCCAGGCTCCTGCCTGGAGGGCCTCACACTGCCCATCTTGGAATGTGCAGGAACTTTGTCTGGCATTTCATCAGCAAAGTTCACTTTTTAAATTTTTTTACACTCTTTGTATATTTGTATGAAAAGAAGAAAAGAGGGAAAAAAAAAATTTCTATTGGACCTAGAGCAAGCCAAGCCCCAAAATTCAGTGACCAATGTTCACTGCTGATGCAGCCAACATGTTCCAGGTCTGAGCAGCCTTAGAAGTATTGCCCTTGGGTGAGCCAAAGCCCTTTATGAAGGAAATTTGGATGCAGAGGATAGTTCTCTCCAGGCACCCCTTTGTCTGGTGGCTGTTTAGAGACTTTTTACTGTTTCAGACCAGATTAGTTTTGTTTTAGCCACAGGGACCTGATTCGTAATCACTGCTGAAGTGCATGAACCAATTCCAGGTAGGCTGAGGACATTTTTGTTGCCTGTGTCAGCAGCTCAAGGGTGGTTTGTGGATTGCTGGCTCCAGAAACCCTGGTGCTGGAGATGAGTGGTGACAGAAATAGTCCAGCAGGACAGAGAAATGCCACCAGCTCAGACCTGCCCAGCAGCTGAGCTTTCCTGTGACTTTCCTTACCAGCATATCCATTGGATTTTTACATCAGGTGGATTGCAGTAACCTGCTGGGATCTCAACCAAAAGGCCACTCAGTTGACTAAACATTTTTATTTTGCACAGGGATGCTCCTGTGCTGCCCCTCCATGACCTGGAAAAGCACTGGAACCTCCAGCAGCCCACTGTTGTAGGAAAACTGAATTTTTACCAGAGCCTCTCAGAAAGCTTCATATTTAATACAAACACATAATTAGGTTTGTTTCCATAATTCCACCTTTCCTCTCCATGGAAGGGGTTAATATGCATTCCCAGATGATCTCTTAAGTGCAGCTCTGTGTAGTTCTTTTTTATGTTTTCCCATTAACTTGTTTTTGGGTTTTTTGGTAAAAATGCTTTTTTTCCATGTGTATTTTATTGTAACTAGCATCAGGTTTTTAAATTTTTTTTAATGGAGAGACACTGTTGAGTGACTATTGTGGCTATGTTGTTTGGTTATAGCCTTTGAATGTCTGTGCCATGGGGCAGCACATCTGCCTTGGTCTGATCTTAAAGAAAGACCTTTTATTAAAATACATGAACATTTCTCTTTTTTTAGGAAAAATAAAAATAATAAAAAAAAAAATTTAAAGTGGGAGGGGAGGAGGAGGAAAAAGCCCAATTAAGAAAAAAAATTTACTAAAAAGTTGTTTTTTTTTTTTTTGTAACTAACTTAAATCATAGGAAATAAACTCTTGAATCAAATCTTTAATATTTATAAGCAGCAGAGCTGATCAGCCTGTTTTTGGCTATGGTTTGTAACACTTTTTATGAGCGTGGGGGTTTCTCTGCTCCTCTGCCTCCCCAGGGGCTGCTCAGGGGTGATGCTGCCTTTTGCCAACCCTCTTTTTCCAGATGTGCTTTTTCACAGCAGCTCTGTGATTCCAGCAGGGAATCCCTGCACGTGGAGCTTGTCCCCTGAGGGCAGCCTGGGCTGTCTCTGGGACAGTCACAGGGTGATGCAGGACTTGGGGGGGTTTAGGGCAAAGAGCTCTTTGCCCCCAGTTTCCCTGGGTTACAAGGAAAAATTCCAGGCCAGAGAAAATGTGTTTTTCCCTTTTGAGTAAAACAGTTTCTCTGTTTTAAAACTTATACTGAAGGACCAAAGAATTCAGAATTTCACCTGTTTTGTGGCCCTTAAATTTGAACTTTCCATTGCCACACTGCACTCATGGCAGAGCAGCCTGAAGGAATTAGCACTAGACCCTTCCCTTGCCCCCACCCCATCCTCTCTCAGCACTCTCTTTGCACAAGCACATAGACTTTCTCACTTTTCTCTGGTTCTTGAAGAAACACTTCCTAAATTTAGGTTTCTATCAATTTGTTTGCTGCTTTAAAAAAAAACAGGAGAGGAATATTGAAATGTGAATTTATTTTCTTAAGCATCAGATGGAAAAGAGAACTTCATCTTTGCATATTTTTAGAATGTTCTGGTGGGCCATTTAAAGACAATTTCCGAACCAAATGAGGTGGGAGCAGGGGGACGGAGCAGCATTCCTGACCCACTCCAGCAGTTGTTGCTGCCTGCTCCGTGCAGGAAGGACAAACCATAATCACAGCACTGCAGTTGAGGCTTTAGAGTCTGTGATCAGCTTTTGTATGGTGTAAAAAGAGCTGAAATAAACCTGGTGCTAATAAGTGCAGCCCCTGTCACATACTGTCAGGCTTCCTTCTGAAGCAGGAACTCCCTTTCCAGGACACACAGTAACACAGCAGAGCTGAGGGGGCTTCACAACAAAAGTGGGGTCCACAGGGTTCCTTGGGGAGCAGCCCAGCTGAACAGCCCTGACCATGGCTGGCTCCTGCCTCCTCACACAGACTCCTGAGTGGATAATGACATTTTCCTCCCCAAATTTTTGGGAGTTTCAGAAGAGCTGACCTTGGTGATTAATTGGGCAGGTCGGACACTTCTGAGTTGAGAGCTGGGGGAAGGAGTTGTGGCTGTGTTGTGAAACCACAGCATCCTAAAGGTCAATAAACTTTTACATTATTATGGAAAACCAACCTAGAAGCAGCTGGCTTGGGACAACACTAGCCTGGGTAGATCCAGAGCAACAAGCAGGGTCAGAGCTGTAGGTGAGAGCCAGGAGGTGAAGGATTTTAGGCTGCCAGGACCACTTTGAGCTCCTCTCTGGCCTTAGGTGCCGTAGCCACGTGCCTGCAGTGGCACAGGAGGGACCCAGGAAAGGTCTCAGAGCTGGAGCACATTTCCTAAAGCCGATCCCACCCCTGGGGGTCCCTGCAGCTGATCCCTGCTGAAGGGTTTTACACTTTTGTACATCTCTGAAGCTGAACCTGAGCCACTGGCAAGGCTTGTGCAGCTGAGACAATGAAGAGAATTCCTTACCCTGGGAGGAAGCCCTTAACACTGAATGGACTCAGTCACCCCTTGCTGTTCCCCCAGCCTCTGAACCTCCTCTCTTCCTCCTTTTCCCCTATGTGAGAAGGAAGAATATTACCAGTGTTTTCCTCCAGAGTTATTATAATCCTTGGAGTGATGGCCAACAGCAAAATAGATGTTACTGATGTAAAACCTAGTATTTTAAAGGTGAAGTATTCCTGCAAAGTAGTGACTGCATTGGAGAGATTTCTGGGGCTTCCCCACTCTGTAGCTTCCAATGTTAAAACAAAATAAATACAGTATACATTTTAAAAAAATAATAATAATACACACTGCAGTATTTCTGGTGGCAATTCTTGCCCAGTCCCTTCTCTGCTTTCCCCAGGAGGAAGGGCACTGGGCAGAGGCGCCCCTAGTCCGTGTAGAAGTTGGCAGAATGGTGATCAGTGGTGTAAAACGTGTTGTTGATTCCATGTATAGAACTGTGATTTCAGCTGTCGTTCTCTCGTACTCTGTAAATATGTGTTTTGGCTGTCGGAAACCTGGTTTAGACTCTTTTCTTGGCAGAGTGAATTTGCATGTGGGGCTGGAAAGAACTCAATCTGTGTCACAGTTTCCAAGGGCAGGATGGATTTTTTTTTTTTTAGACGACAATAAATTTTTATTTTTTTGCTAAGAAAAAAAAAATACAAACTGAAGCGGTGTGTGCGTGTGTGTGTGCCCGGGTGGATGTGCAGCCCTGGGCTCTGCTCTGGGCCTTGGGAGGGTGGGGAAATCTGGGATTTGGAGCCCTCAGAACAACAGATCCGGGGCCAATTTTCACACAACCAAGAATAATTTCTCTCCGAGCTCCCCTCCCTTTTCAGGGTGTTGAAATTCACTTTCCTGGTGGAGGTGTGGTGAAAGAGGGGGAACATCAATGCAGTGTGGTTAAGGTGGGGCAGAGACCTCTTTGGAAGTGGCAAATCCAAACATTTCTCACCCACATTCTTGGTCTGGACATGGATTTATGTCCTGGAAGAGCCAGGCTGGGCAGAGGTGAGCTGTGCCTGCACAGTGGATGCAGTGTTTTATGTGTTGGCACCCAGAAGAACACACCTGGCCTGTGGATCCAAGAATTACCTGTTAATTAATTTGGTCTAATTGATGCTTCAAAGATGCATCAACCACTTCCCATTAGTCCAACCACAACAATAATCTGAATGGGCCCATTTGTATTGCAGATTATTGGTAGCACAATAAAATCAGTAGATCTAAGTGCCAGCCCCTTCCCTCTGGTGTTCTGGCCATCTGCCCGTGTGAGGTTCTTGACCAGGATTAGGAGGATGATGATGGAGACTTCTTCCTCTTTGTCATGCTTGCATTTGCTAGGAGCTGGTTTTGTGTGCTTCAAGCTTTATTTTTTAATGTTTGGGCTGTTCTCCTGCTCCATGGGGTTAGTTGTGCTCTGACTGATTAAGGTTTATTAGTCTTTCTCTAAAAGATGGGATTTCTTTTGGGGTGGGAGAAGACCCACACCACTGCCTGTAGCTGAGCAAAAATTCAGCTAAAACACCTTGAATAATAGTTAATAGCTTGTTGTGCAAACAACCTCAGAAGAGAGGTTAGCCTGTGCCACCTGCTCCCTGGGACACACCTGGCTGCTGGCAGCCCAGGGCAAGGTGGGACACAGTGATTTCTTAAAAAATAGCCACAAATTAGTTCAGACCATATTCAAACCTCCAGCCTCGTGGAATAAACCTCATAATAAAGCACGAGGTGGCTGCCAGTAGGTGCCAGCCCCAGATGAGCCACAGGGTGCTGGACCCAGCTGAATGACACCCCAGACAGCATCCCCACAATCCCAGACCCAGCTCTGGAATTTTATTTCTCTGCACTAAAACCTAAGCCAGCAAATGGCTTCCTTGAGAGCCCGCAGTGCCTTAATCCCTCCTGCTGTGGGCTCTGTCACACAGATACCAAAGGAGCTTTTTCCTTTTCCCACCCCCACATCCAGGATTTGACCTGAGCTGACCCAGAGGCTGCTCTGCCCACCAGGGAGCAGCTGGTGCTCAGGCACCCGGCAGGGGAGGGGGATGCTTTTAATTCCCTGTGCCTGGCAGCTCCCAGGGACCTGCTGCAGCTCAAACACGGCCACCTCCATGCAGGGTGGGGGTAGAGGGAGCTCCAGGTGTATAATTAGTAATAATTGCAGAGAAAAAAAGCTCCAAAAAACCCAACAAATTGTTAAAACCACCTGCCTCGTCTGGCATTTTTAGTATCATACTGGGTCACCCCACATGGATGCACCCTGCAGAGTTTCCCACCACTTGCAGAGGGACTCAGGTCCCTGGCACAGGCTGGGAGTGATGCCAGGGACCTGCACCCCATGCCTGGGCTGTCAGCTGCCCAAAATGCCTCCTGGTTTGGCTGCCAGGGCTGAGATGCTCTTTATTGCCAGCAAGATCCCAGGCTTCCGGGAGGTCAGTGAAATTGGTGGTAAAATTAAAAAAAAAACAAAGAGACACAAGAGCCATACACATTTTAAAAAAGGATAAATTCAGCAGCTCCCACCAGACCTCAAATGCCTTGTCCCACCCCACTGTGCTGCTGCTGCCAGCACAGGGCTGCAGCCCCAAAGCACACAGCCCACGCACCAGCTTTGTGGCTTCTCATTTAAAATAAGAGGCTTATCCACAAGAAAACGAGGGGAAAAAAGAAATTAAAAATTTAAAGAAAAACCAAAACTGAAGGCAGGTTTGGCCATGGCTGTCCCCTGAATCAGTCACGCTGCAGACAGGATGGTTGGGGACATGGCCAGGAGGTGCAGCACTGGCAGTGACAAACTCCAGAGGGACGGACAGGGACAGCCACACTTCCACATCCCTCGTGTAGTGTTACTAGTCCAGGCAGGCAGGCAAAGAAATCCCCTCCAATGCACCTGCCCACCCTCCCTGGCTCATGGAGCATTGCAGCCCAAGGTTGGGGTGAGCTGGGTGCTGGGAGCTGCACTGGGCAGGCACAGGGACTCCTCTGTCCCCACACTCCCTTCAGATGCTTCTGGCTCCAACACCACCAAAGTTCCCCTTTCAGGGCCATCTTCCTGCCCCTCCCTCACTCTGTCTCCTTGGACTGCTTGGCTCGTTGCTTGCGGAGCTTGACGAAGGCTTGAGCTTCTTTGTCCCTTTTCCTGGACTCCAGCAGCTGCAGGATCTCATCTGCCAGAGGAGAGGGCGGTGATGGTGGGAGACGCTCCCCACAGCCCCCTCCCCGCTCTGCAGGGGCTGTGGCACCACGTACCCGAGGGCTTGGGGTGCGTGAGGGGCAGCCGGGTCTGGGGCACCTGTCCCATGTCAGCCTCGTCCTCCTCGGTGTCGAGGCCGGGCAGGCGGCACAGGGGGAAGAAGGCTTCACCCTCCAGGTCATTGGAGCCCAGCACGTCGTAGTCAAACACGGTCAGCAGCAGACAGGCCCCTTCCTGCCGGCACTTCTCGGGGGGGATCAAGCTGCAGGGCCGTGGGAGGCAGAGGATCATCACATCACACCCCATCCCATCCCATCCCATCCCATCCCATCCCATCCCATCCCATCCCATCCCATCCCATCCCATCCCATCCCATCCCATCCCATCCCATTCCCTCAGGCCCTTCTGTGCTCCACGGGCAGCCACAGCCCCACAGTGACCAAACCCCTCTGAGCCCAGGGCCCCAGCACAGCCCCGCACTGACCCAAACCCCTCAGGGCCCCAGCACAGCCCCACACTGACCCAAACCCCTCAGGGCCCCAGCACAGCCCCGCAGTGATACAAAACCCTCTGAGCCCAGGGCCCAGCACTGACCCAAACCCCTCAGAGCCCAGGGCCCCAGCACTGACACAAACCCCTCAGAGCCCAGGGCCCCAGCACACCCTGCACTGACCCAAACCCCTCAGGGCCCCAGCACAGCCCCGCACTGACCCAAACCCCTCAAAGCCCAGCACAGCCCCGCACTGACCCAAACCCCTCAAAGCCCAGCACAGCCCCGCACTGACCCAAACCCCTCAGGGCCCCAGCACAGCCCCACACACTCCCCAGTGTGTGGGGACCCCCCTGCACACGGCAGCTCCTGGAGCAGCAGCCCCATGGCAGAGGCTCCCTGAGGGGAACCTGAGGGGGGCTACTTCTCCTGAGGGGCTGTGGGGACGGGGGCCCCGTGGGTGTCAGCCCCTACGTACAAGTCGAAGGCCTCGTCGAAGAGCGGGTGCAGCTCGTTCCTCTTGCACTGGGTGGTCCGAGCCACCACCTCGGGGAACTCGTGCCGGGGCTCCAGGGTGAGCTGCACGAAGGGGTCGCTGGAGCCTGGTGGGGTGCAGACATCAGCCCCCTCCCCTGGCCCCTCTGCCCCGACATGAACCCAGCCGGGGGCCTTGGACACACTGGGAGGGGTGCGGGGGCCTCAGGGCAGCCTCACCCCGATCCCCAGCCCAGCCCGGGCTCCTGGAGGGGGCGGGAGCATCCCCGAGCCTGCCCGCACAGCGACCGGCCGGGCTGGCTGCAGGAGCAGTGACCTCTCCTGGAGAGCTCCCCGAACGGCAGCCGGACCCGGAGAAGGTCGCTGCTCACCCCGGAGTATTTTTTTATCTGCGACTGCTTTGCATGATGAAGAAAAGCTGCCTGCCCTGGCTGCTGGCTCGTGCCACAAGCAGTGAGACGTGGGCACTGTGTCCTGCATGGTCCTGCCTGCCACATCCCACTGAACCAACCAGAACCAGCGCTATAACCCCCCTTTTCCCCCAAATCCACCTCTTTAGATAAAAAAGCAAAAAAAGACAGAGTCCAAGCATTGCCAGCATCTCTCCTGACTGGAGCATACCAGGGACCAAGGACAGGGGACCCTGGGGCTGCCCTGCCCGCCCACACCCACCATTGGAGTCCAGCGGGATGAGGTTGGTGGCGTTGAGCACTTCCACGTGGAGTTTCTGCTCCGAAGGCCGGTACAGAGCTTTGATGGTCACGGCCCCGTACTTCTCTGAGCTCGTGTCCAGCTGGGCAGTTGGGCACAAGGATAAGGATGCTGTCCTTCATCCCCGTCATGGAGGGGATGCACAGGAATTTTGGGGAATCCTCTGGGATGCATTGAGCCCTCTCCTGCTCAACGCAAAACAGCCCCAGGACTGGGAGGGTGGTGGGGAAATTCCACATTTCCACAGGCAGGGCCTGTGAGCAAGGGTAGGACATGGGAAGGGGCTGGGAGCAGCATCTGGAGTCCTACCTGCTGCTGGATCCTGTTGCTGAAGTATTTCTGGATGAGCTTGCGGCTGTTGGTGGAGCAGAGAGCCAGGTGAGCCTCCAGCGTCTGTGGGGAGGGGCAGAGGTGATGGTCAAGCACATGGACAGGTCCACAGCCTGGGGATGTCCCCCCTGGCATCCCTTCCTCCCACAGGAACCCACAGGACACCCATCCCCATCTCCATACCCTGAAGGCTGCACTGTGGAGGGTCTCCAGCGGCAGCCCGCAGCCCTCGGCGTGGAAGCACCGCTCCAGGCTCTGGGGACAAGGATGCTGTCAGCCACCAACCAAAGCCCTGTCCTTGGCAGGGCCCCCCCCGCCTCCCCTTGGTACCTTCAGGGCACAGAACAGCCTCTGGCAGTGCTGGACCGAGGGCACCTGCGGCCCCCGAGCTGCTGAGAGCACGGACAGGGTGTGGTGCCACAGGAGAGTGAGGAGGCTGCAGGGGAGAGGGAGGCTGTGAGCAGGATCCAGGGGCTGGGCTGCAGGGATGGCCTTCAGCTGAAGGGCTCTGCCAAGCCCCAGAAGGAAGTGCCTCATCCTGCCAGCCCTGAAGTGGGATGGCCTCCAGCCCCATGGAGCTGAGGAGATGCTCCTCCCCAAGGGATGGTGACTCTGGTGGCCTCTGCCACAGCGCATCCCAAGTGCCCTGGTCACCTTTTGAAGTTCTCCTGGACCAGATGCTCATTGAGGTACTGCAGCTCTGACTCCAGGAACTTCATGAGTGGGATGATGGACTGCAGAGAGAGGAGAGGGCATTGGGGAGGGTAGGAGGGGTATCCAGCAGGGCACAGCAGGCCAGGGAGGATCCCAGAGAGGCTCCTTCCCACACAGGCAAGCTGTGCCTGGTGTGGTCCTGCCGCTGACATGGGCATCAAGTAAAGGCTGTGGAGCTCTGGGTCCTATCACTGGTGTGTCCTGTGCCCCAGGCACAGGGAGCAGGGATGGACAGAGAGAGGCACCCACCAAGCAAGCAAGCAAAGGCTATCCATGGCTGCCCAAAATGATGGTCCAGGAGGGGCTGGACCAGATACTTACATGCTCAGGCTTCTGGGTGTCACTGGAAGATGAGAGCTCCTGGATGTGTCTGGCAATGCCCTTTTCCAGCTGCCAAGGAGAAACGCAGGAAGAGACTTGGACTTTGTCCTCTGCAGCAGCCTCCCCATGCCCAGCTCCACCTTGTCTCCATCCCAGGAGCATTATGGGCTTCAGGACACCTTGGGTGAAACTGCTCTGGGCCAGGTGAGGGCCAAGGGGGCATCAGTGGCAGGTGGTCACCTTGGTAGCCAGGGCTTGCACCACGTCCCGGACCTCGTGGTCCAGGCAGGCCACGGTGCTGTCGAGCTGGTTGTGCAGAGCGTTCTGGATCTGCTGGGGCTCGATGATGCCCCTGGTGCGCTGCTCCAGCTGGGCCCAGGCCAGCTGGGATGGCAGCTTCAGCATCTGCAGCCGCAGCTGCTCAATGTTGTTCACCACGATGCAGAGCTGGGGGAGGTGGGTCTGCTTCAGGGTCCACACCCCCTGGAGCATGCCACATCCCCATCCCCGAGGCAATGTCCATCATTTTTCCCATTCCCATCCCACATCCCCATTCCCATCTCCATCCTCATCCCTAGTCTCATCTCCATCACCATCTCCATTCTCATTTTCATCCTCACCTCTGTCCCCATCCCCATCCTGCTCACATCATTTCCTTCCTGATTTTCCAGGATTATGGCTTTTGATGGCCAACTGTGGAACCCAAACTGGGGATGTCAGCTGGGTTCTCAGCAGTTTAGCTCCCTCTTTGTCCAGACACCAGGGCCAAATCCTGCCCTTCCTGGAGCAACCAGGACAGGTTCCAATACCAACCTTGTTGGCCGCCTCGCCCTCGTTCTGCTCACTCAGGGACAGAGCCTCAGCCCTCTCCTTGATGAGCTTGCAGTACATCAGGGAGATCTTGCACATGTCCTGCAGGGCAGAGAGGAAACCAGCAGGAGTGAAACAGGCAACAGGAGGATCGCTGTGGGCTCAGGGAGTCCCATCACTGGGGGTACTGGCTCCTTCAAGGAGACACATCCCCAAGAGCAGGAGGAGGAAACTCCAGGTGCTGGTGGCCAGCTGCACAAACCTCCAGGAGGTTGACCATGATCATGAAGGCTTTCTCAGGGTCTGGCCAGTTGAGCTGCTGCCAGGTTGTCACAATCTGGGCGTAGCAGGTGGACAGGTCAACAGTGGATGTGCTGTGCTTGTGGTACCCGTAAGGCTTCAGCTGAGGGGCAGAGAAGGCAAACACAGCTTGAAAAGGGAGATGCCAGCCCAGAGAGCAGAGCTGCTCCTTCACTTTAAGGCTCTCTGGCCCATCATCAGCTCCTTATACCCCAATGTATCATCCCACAACCACTTTGGAGAGTGGAGGAGATGAGGATGGATGGAGCAGCACAAACAGCACCCTGCTTCCTTCCATACACCCCCCCAGTGCTGCTGGGCCCCACTAAGAGCAGCCATGGCTGCCTTCCCTCCCCTCTCCAGAGAGGCTGGAAGCAAAGGGGATTCTCACAGCAGGGTCCAAATGCAGATCCAAGGGTCCAAGGGGCTGCCAGGGAGCAATGAGGGAAGGGACACAGGGACATGGTGTGGGGCCAGGCTGGGTGGGATCAGCTGGCCCAGGGGACCACGTACTTTGTTATTTGGCAGAGGAAGCAGGCTGCTCCTGGGCTGCCAGAGGCACCTGTGGTGGTGGCAGTGCTGTGAGCCAGGCCCAGCAGCAGGGCATGGAGGGCAGCTGCAGTGTCCCAAAGGGAGGAGGGAGATTTCTCCTCCCCACATTACCTGGTCCATCTGGATGGCTCTCTGGGCCCTCTCCAGCGTGGTGGTGTAGGCCTTCTGCAGCCACAGGGGCAACGCTTCCTCAAACCACTGGTGGAAGTTGCTCAGAGCCAGAGGTCCATCCCTGTGGAGGAAGGCATCCCTGTGGAGGTTCTCCAACCACACAGCAGTGGCACAGGACTGTCACCCCTCCTGCTCTCACACCAACCCCAGCCAGGGATCAGCCCCAAACCCTCTGGTGATGCTCCCATTGACACCAGGCACAAACAGCCTGCTCTGCCTGCTGTGCAGTTAGTGATGAAGGATCTGGAGATCCTCTCAGCTGACTGCTGGATCCTCCCTTGGGCACCTCTCCCCTCTGAGGTTGGATACCTGCTTGGGAGGGAGTCCTTCATCTGATAGAGCTCCTGCAGTTTCCTGTAGAGATCAAAGAGGCTCTCGGCCGTGGGTCTGGACATGCTGCTGTCCACCTTGTGCAGCTGCTCCTGGACATGCTCTGCCACCTGGATGGGAGCAAGGCCAGGGGGGACACTGTGAGGCCCGGCCAGAAAGGCTCCTTCTGGAGTGAGGGTCAGCTCAGGGCACTCCTCTTCCCTTTGGGTGGCATTTCAGGAGATTTGTTGGGTCAAACAGTCCCCATAGTCACTCTATGGGCACACAGGGGGAGTTTCCCTTGCTCCCCTTCCAAGCTTGCAACAAGGAGTTGCCACCTGAAAGGTGGCCAAAAACCTCAGCCTGGCTTTAGACTTTAGTCTCCTGAGGGCAGAGCAGCTCAGGCTTGCTCACCAGGCTCTCCAGCTCCAGGTAGGCAATGGAGAAGATATTCAACTTCAGGTTGCTGCAAGAGAGAAAGTGGATTCAGGAGCCTGCCAGCCCCAGGCCAGCAAACTCTGCCAGGCCAGCAAACTCTGGAAGGCCATGTCCTGGGTGAGGCCAGCACAGCCCTAAGGGGCAGAGGTGGGACCAAAGACCCCACCTGGGGAGCCCAAGGGCCAAGGAATGAGGCACCAAAGGGCCCTGCCACTCTTGATCCCAGGGAAGGTGGGTGGGGGTGAGATCAAGCACTGAAACCTACGTGCTGAACAATTTATTCCAGATCTTTTGGCACTGCTTGAGATCTTCTATCGCCTCCAGGAGGAGCATAGACAAGGCTTTGCTATTCTCCTCTATGCTCTGCAAAGGGAAGAAAAGCTTGTTTTGGATGCTCAGACATTCTGAGGTGACTTAATTATGTTGGAGGGACAGAGATGGGAACAGACCTTCACCATGGGCTTGAGGTGCTGCTTCTGCATGTGGAACCACTCCGTGGTGCCTGACTGCAAGAGAGGAGTCCTGGTGGGATGGCAGGGAAGCAGGAGGAGCAAAGCCAGCTCTGTCACCCCCTTCACTCTCCCTGTCCCCTGGGTGAGGGGAGAACCTGTTGTGGGAACCACAGGCTGGGGCCACCAGGTTGAAGGGGCAGGTATTTTCCATGCCATGGTGATCCATGTGGATTTGCTGAGGTGTGGGCATTGGGCAGGGGGTGGAAGGAAAGGGAGACCCACAGGGTCCCACCCTGCAGGGGTTGGGGTGGGTGAGACCCCAGTACCTTCAGAGCTGTGGAGACCATCTGGGGCAGGTCAGGGCTGGGTGTACACAGCTCATGGAAAGCTTTGGTTTTGCACATCTGGACAAGGACCCTGCAAAGTGAGAGCCTGGAGTGAAACCCAGCCCCTGCCATCAGAAACAAGCACCTCTCCCCTCACAGACCCTGCCCAAAGTGCCTTCCCCTCCCAGCAACGTCCCCACAGGGAGCCCAGGACGAGGGAAGGCACAGGACAAGTGTCACAGCAGCCCACACAGGGGAGAAAGGGCTCACACTGAGTTTTGCCAAGCTCAGGGGTTTGTCCTGAGCCACAGGACCCCAGGTGCAGCTGGCAGCAGTGACAGACTCACCGCAGCAGGGACTGGAGCCTCTCCGTGGACCTCGGGACAGAGAGGGGGAAAATGATGCGGAACCTACGGATGAGGGAGACCCCGTAGGTCAGCAGGGACTGGAAGGACTCGGCCAGCTCTGCCTTCTGGAAAGAAAGGAAACATGCACGGTCCTCCTCAGTCACAGGCAGGTGCTGGCAGGAGCACAGAGGAGGGAGCTGCTGCTCCCATTCCTTCCCAGCCTCCTCCAGGGATGGGAAACAAATCCCTGATGTCTCTGGTAGCTTCTCCCTGGAGGGACTGAACTGAGCTTTGTGCTTAAACCTCATTGCTATGCATGGAAAATGCGGTGTCTCAGCAGGGTGCAGGGATGCTCTGGGAAAACAGGCTGGGAGCAGCAGAAATTGGGTCATATTTAAGTTTTGTTGTGATTGACCTGATGGCAGGGATGGGGGAGGGGGATGTCAGTGCAAAGGGTAAGGGGCTCTCCACAGAGAGGGGGAACAAACCACTGGGAAATGCCCTCCAGACAGCCTGGCACCCCTGTACCCCACAGCTTCCTGCCCCAGGGACTCTGGGAGGGGAGGCTCAGGGTTGGGTCCTGGGATGCTTTTAGGGGTTCCTGAGAGGAGAGGCTCAGGGCTGGGTGCCTGTGGCAGTTTTAGGGGTTCCTGAGAGGAGAGGCTCAGGGTTGGGTGCCTGGGATGCTTTTAGGGGTTCCTGAGAGGAGAGGCTCAGGGCTGGGTGCCTGTGGCAGTTTTAGGGGTTCCTGAGAGGAGAGGCTCAGGGTTGGGTGCCTGGGGTGCCTTTAGGGGTTCCTGGCAGGAGAGGCTCAGGGCTGGGTACTGGGGCAGTTTTAGGGGTTCCTGGCAGGAGAGGCTCAGGGCTGAGTGCTTGGGGTGCTTTTAGGGGTTCCTGGCAGGGGAGGCTCAGGGCTGGGTGCCTGATCTCCCTGATCCCTGCCCTCACCTGCTCTGGCCTCAGGCGCTCCTGCACCCAGCGGTACTCGATGCTGGTGATCTGGTGGAGCAGGCAGCTGCTGTTGAACTCCAGGCTCTGGTAGAGTTTGCTGTAGGCCAGCCACTGCCTGGGGAGGAGGGAGGGCTGGGCTGAGCTCTCAGGGCTGGGGGACACCCAGGAGCCAGCCACAGTCACAGCTGGGGGCACAGGGGGCACCCAGGGAGCAACACCTGAGCTCAGGGGACAGAGCAGCTGCGGGGAGAGGGTCCCAGCAAGGCCCCAGGTGCTGCCCTGGGTGTGGGGTACTCACGCCATGTCCTGGTGGAAGTCAGAGAGGTCCTTCTGTGTGGCATGCAGGTACAGCACGGTGCTGGCGTGGCTGCTCAGCTCCCCATCCCAGGAGGTGCTGCCAGCCTGCCAGGAGGGAAAGGGGGAGGAATGTGTCCTGGAGCAAGGCAGGACGAGGAGGACAGGCACCATGGGGGGTGTCACAGACATATTTTATGAAAAATCCTTTCCTTAGGATTTTTCCTCCTTAGAAGCTGAGAGGCCTCAGGAACAAAATGTAAACATTGATTATCTGCTGCTGTGGAATGCAACAGGTGCATCTGTGATTGGTCTCATGTGGTTGTTTCTAATTAATGGCCAATCACAGTCAGCTGGCTCAGACTCGCTGTCCAAGACCAAAGCTTTTGTTATCATTCTTCTTTTTCTATTTTTAGCCAGCCTTCTGATGAAATCCTTTCTTCTATTCTTTTAGTACAGTTTTAATATAATATATATCATAAAATAATAAACCAAGCCTTCTGAAACATGGAGTCAGATCCTCATCTCTTCCCTCATCCAAGAACCCCTGTGAACACCATCATTTGCAGGAGTGGGAGCCCCAGAAATGTGCCAGGCATCCTCCTGACCCTCATTCCCATCACACAGCGAGTTGGGGTGTGGGCTGCAAAGGAAGGCCTCCCCAGCCCAGCTGCTTCTGCTGCTGGTGGCAGCCCTGGTGGTACCTGGTGCTGCAGGATCTCGTGGGACACCAGCTGCTGCAGGAGGTGGCGGTGCACGGTGTAGCTCGGCTGCGTCCGGCTGCTCGTGGTGGCCCTCTGCAAAGAGACAAGACACAGAGAACCATCACCTGCCTGGACACACAGGGACACTGCCACAGCGGGGACACAGGGCCCAAAAGGCAGGGCTGGAGAGCCAAGGGCTCAGGGTGCACCAGGAGCAGGGTCCTGGTGCTGGCACTGAGCTCAGGGCAGGGTCCAGCACCTGCACACCCTGTGCTGGCACCTGTGGCCCCCAAACAAGCCCCAGGGGACGGGCAGCTGTCCCATCCTGCCAAGGCAATGGAAAGGACCTTTCCACATCCCATCCCACCTTCTTGTGTGTCAGCAGGAACTGCAGGTGACAGTGTCCCCGCTCGGGATAGGTCTCTGTCCGTGGCTCCAGCTGGTACCACTGGTCATTCCAGCAGTGCAGGTCCTGCAGGCACAGAGGGACAAGGGGGAAGCCCTGGGCAGCCTTCCCAGGAGAAGGATCTCGTTCAGAGACCAGGGGATCTTCATCCCACTGCGTTCGTGGGGCAGGAAGATTCAGCATTGGATTTAAAACACAGCATGTGCAGTGACTGAGGGTGTTGGAATGACTGCGGCCCAGGGAGAGCCTGTGGCTCTGACAGGGATCCTGGATGTGCCACAGGGTGCTGCCACAGGGCTGGGATCCTGCCTGAGTCCTGTGTGGATCCTGCCTGGGTCCTGTGTGGATCCTGCCTGGGTCCTGTGTGGATCCTGTGTGGATCCTGTCTGGGTCCTGCCTGGATCCTGTGTGGATCCCGTGTGGATCCTGTGTGGATCCTGTGTGGATCCTGTCTGGGTCCTGCCTGGATCCTGTGTGGATCCTGTGTGGATCCTGTCTGGGTCCTGCGTGGATCCTGTGTGGATCCCGTGTGGATCCTGTGTGGATCCTGTGTGGATCCTGCCCGGGTCCTGTGTGGATCCTGCCTGGGTCCTGTGTGGATCCTGCCCGGACCCCGGGAGGTTTCACCGGGGAAAGTCCTGGGCAGTCCCTCGGAGGAGGGGAGGCAGGCAGGGCTCACCTTCAGGCGAACGACCACGTTCCCCAGGAAATCGTCCTGCCCTTTGTCTTTGCGAGCATCTTTAAAGATCCTGGAAGGCACAAAGAGCCCGAGGGGGTGGGAAGGTGCCTGCAGCCGTGGTGACACAGACCTGCTGCCCCTCTCCCTCCTTCCAAGGGCGATTTTTAAAACCCAGCAGGCAAATCAGCATTTCCTACCCCTCTCTCCTCAGCAGCCCTGGGGCCACACCAGCACCAACCTCTTGAGGCCGTGCAGGTCCGTGAGCTCCCCCAGCTTGTGCCGCATCGACTCCACCACGTCCGAGTCCCTGCGAGGATGGAAAAACAGAGCAGGGAATTGCAGTGACGGTGGAGAGGGAAAGCACAGGAGCAGGGAGGTGTCAGCAGGGAGGTGTCAGCGTTGAGGCCACCCCCAACCCCAGCCCAAATCTGCGAGCACGTGGGTCTCCATAAATTAAAGCAGGGTTTAGGAGCAGCCCTGCCTGGGCACAGCCAGCCTGGCTTTCCCTGCTGGCACAGGTCACATCCTGCACTGAGCATTGCTCCACGCAGAGTGATGGGAAAGGGGTTCTCAGCTGGCTTTGGGGCCTTTAAAAAAGCTCTAGATTGAATGCCAGGAGGCAGCACCCCTCGGACAGGTCCGGGGCTCACGGGGATGCTGTCACTCACCACATGTCCAGGTGGAAGCTGGCTGTCTCCACATCTTTAAACTCCCTGCAAGGCACCAGGGGATGCTGTTATTGCAGTAACACAGGAATGGTGAGCCCCCATCCCCAGCCAAGAGCCCTGGCCATGCCCTGCACCCCCACAGAGAGCAGAACCAAGGGGTAGGGGTGGATTACAGGATGAAGGTCTCGTTCCACACTGGGCTGAGGGTCTGGTTTATGACTTGGGTGCGATGGATTTGGTCTTCAGGGATGAGGTCTTTGACCACAGCCTTCATCCTCTTCTTGTGGTCGGGGTGGGCTGGCTCCTGGCTCCTGGTGTCGATGCCCAGCAGGCAGTATGGGTCACTGAGCCCTGCAGGGACAGAGCTCTGGGGATTCCCTCGGGAGCAGCAGCTGCCCCTCTCCCCACGGGACACCCCCTCCACTTACCACTGACATCTTTACCCAAAATTCCCTTGGCTTCCTTCACAGTGGCTTTCAGGCAGTAAATGGGGCTCTGGAAAAATAAATAAACAGACATTGATGTGATGGGTCTGTCATTACAGACAGACATGAGACAGGAGACATCTTTTCATTAAAATCCTTTCGTTAGGATTTTTCCTGCTGAAGCTGAGAAGTTTCAGCAACAAAATGCAAACAATGGTTATCTGCTGCTGTGGAATGCCACAGGTGGATCCGTGATTGATCTCCTGTGGCTGTTTGGATTTACTGACCACTCACTGCAGAGCTGGGTCTCACTCTGTGCTGAGACACAGACCTTTGTTATTGATTCCTTTTCTATTCTTAGCTTAGCTAGCTTCTGAGAACTTTCTCTCTATTCTTTTTAGTATAGTTATGACATAATATATATATCATAAAATAATAAATCAAGCCTTCTGAACATGAGGTCAACATTCTCGCCTCTCTCTTCATCCTGCAACCCTTGCAAGCGCTGTGACAGGGGTCACCAACCCTGAGAGGAAGGATCAACCCTGCATGGAAGGATGGGGCTGGAGCAGGACCCTGCCATCAGCTCCCACCCAAGCAGTGACAACCCCAGGGCACCCCAAATCCCCACCTCAGGGGCTCAGGGGCACTGCAGCCCCCCAGCAGCCCCCCAGCTGCACCCTGGGGACACTGTACCTCCAGCTCCATGACCTGCTGCATGATGACTCCGTGCTCCTCTGCGTCCATGCCAAAAGCCTGTGTGGATATTGGGGCTGGTGATGGATGCTGCCCTGTTAACAGGGGCTGGACAGCAGCCAGGGGCTTCCCTCTGCTCCCTGGGAGCCAGCAGCAGCCCAAGGGGAGAGGAGAGTGGCTGAGTCCAGCAGGAAGGCTGGGGACCAGCTGAAAGCTCTTGAGGGAGAGCCTTCTTCCCACCATCCCCAGCCTAAGATAAACACTTCTCCCCAGGGCTAATATTTCCCAGCCACAGGATGCTCCCAGCCCTCCAGCTGCATGCTGCTGCTACATCTCTCATGGTGCTTGTTAAAAGCTCCCTCTGAGGGACCCTCATGATTATTGGCTCCAAACAACCAGAGAGAAATGGTGTGTGGTGGGGGACAGGGCAAGTTCTGCAAGGTGGGATGGGGCACTTCCACATCCTGGCCCAGCCCAAGCCCCTGGCACATGGAAAGCCCAACCTAATTCAAAGCCCAGCCTGGGTCTGCTGGTAGATAAAACCAGCACTGGGAGATAAAAGAAACAGTGGGAAGGATTCCACTGATTGATGAATGGAAAAAGATATTTGCTTTTACAAATAAACTTCAGGTTTGTTGATAAACAAAATTAGGCATTGAGAGATGAAAGAAACAATGGGGAAGAAAAAGCCCTAAATTCTGTAAGAATTAGAAATGAAAAGGGAGGGTTGTACATTAATATTCTCAAGTTTGAGGGTTGCACATTAACATTCTCAAGTTTGCAAGTAGAAGTTTGTTTTTCAGCCTCCTGAGAATGCTGTGATCTCCTGTGAACCACCAGTGTAAATCAAATCCCTTGAAACACTCACTGAGGGAGCCTGGGGCATAAGCTCCCTCCTGCAGCTGGGAGGATGGACAGGGCAGGGGACAGGTTTTGGGGAGCCTGTCAGGAAGGGGCTGCACCTTCTGCACGTAGGAGTAGAGCTCCTGGGAGTCCCCCACATGCTGCTGCTCAGGCTTGCCCAGGCGGTGCCGGATGGTGTAGAGAACCTCCTCGTAGAGCAGGGCCAGCTGTGGGGACAGTGTGACACCTCCCGTGGGGACAGCCAGCAGGGACCCCCCAGGAGCAGCAGGATTTCCATGCAAACCACAGGAGCAGCAGGATTTCCATAAAAACCCCAGGAGCAGCAGGATTTCCATGCAAACCCCAGCAGCAGGATTTCCCTGCAAACCCCAGGAGCAGCAGGATTTCCATGCAAACCCCAGGAGCAGCAGGATTTCCATGCAAACCACAGGAGCAGCAGGATTTCCATAAAAACCCCAGGAGCAGCAGGATTTCCATGCATCCCCAGGAGCAGCAGGATTTCCATGCAAACTCCAAGATTAGCAGAATTTCCCTGCAAACCCCAGGAGCAGCAGGATTTCCATCCATCCCGAGGAGCAGCAGGATTTCCATGCATTCCCAGCAGCAGCAGGATTTCCATAAAAACCCCAGGAGCAGCAGGATTTCCATGCAAACCCCAGGAGCAGCAGGATTTCCGTGCATCCCCAGCAACAGCAGGATTTCCATGCATCCCCAGCAGCAGCAGGATTTCCATAAAAACCCTGCAGCAGCAGGATTTCCTCCCCAAGCTCCATGCCAGGCCCTGCCACCCCCTGCCTCCAGCCCTCCACCTGCTGTCCCTGGGGAGCTGGGCCACGTCCCCAAGCCCCTGCAGCACTGCCACCCCCTCCAGGGCCACCAAGGGCCACCAGGGTGGGGCCACACTCGTACCTCCTCCTTGGAGAAGCGGTGGGACAGATCCATCTGGGGAGAGAAGAGGAGCAGAGAGGTTTCCCATCAAGGGCATGGTTTGAGGAGGAAGTCGTGGCCGGACAGGGCAGGGCAGCCAGGGTGGGGTGGCATCACCCACAGCACATGAGGGTGGCATGTCCCAAAGGATGCTGTGACACCCCGTGGCTGAGGGACAATGTCCCCCATCACCCACCAGCAGGGGAGCACGGGGGGCTCCACCCCCAAGTCCCATTAATTGAGGAGGGGGCTGTGAGGGTGCCAACAGCAGCTTGGGGTGACCCTCAACCAGGCACCTGTCACCCCAGAGCCACTCACTCCAGCAGCACCAGGCTGGAGGGCAGAGCAGCTGAGGGACAGAGCATGGTGAGGAGCTCCAGGCTGGGCAAGGAGATGCCAAAAGCCACCAGGATTTGGGGCACTGCTCCAAATCTCTGACAGCTGCAAGGGAGCACTGCTCATCCCCCACGTGAAGGATCCCCAGGACAACTCTGACTGTCCAAACAGGAATTAAATCTGAGCGGTGACAGTGCCAGAGGAAGGGAACTGGTGTCCCTGTGCCATCTGTTACTGGCCCTGGCACTGGAGCCTCTGGGAGTACAAGGGGGTGACACCGAAAAATGCAACAGAAGTCTTTAAAATGAGTTTGGGCTTTTCTGGGCTGAGGGGGTTTGCAGAGCATGGTCCCAGCAGGGCTCATGCAGGGCTGGAGGGGATGGATGGATGGATGGATGGATGGATGGATGGATGGATGGATGGATGGATGGATGGACGGATGGGCAAATCCTACCTGTGGGTCAGCCCAGGCCCCAAAGCGACCTTAGAAACCCCTAACAGAAAAAAATAAACCAACCCTGAGCTTGAACATTAACATTTGCTTATGGCAAATCTAGGGCTGGCATAATCCCCCGGCCATCTGGACTGAATTCAACCCTTCCAGCCCTGGCGAGTTTAACCCTTGAGCTGCTTCTCTCCCACTGCCTCCACATCCCTCCTTGTACCCTCTGCTGGCTGCTGGGGCTCTGGTGGCTCAGCAGCCCCCTGTGAAAGGGTCCTGTTGCGCTCAGGAGGTGCCAGCCTGGTTCCATGCACCTTCTGCTGCTGCTGGCACTGTCCTGCCTGTGCCAGGGCACGGGGGCACGGCCCCATCCCAAACCTTTCAGCATCCCCTCAGTCAGTGCTGCCCCATTGCAAGCTCACAAGCACAGAGGGGACAGAAAAAGGACTTTATTTCTCTGCTGCTGTTATTTATTATCAGCAAGACACAAGCATCTGTTCCTCACCCAGCAGTGGGGTAGCCCAGGAGGGCAGGGGGAGGAATCCCTGCTGGTTTGGGGCAGCTCCTGCTGTTCCATTCTGCCTGGACACAGTGGCAGCTGGATCCCTGTGCTCCCATGTGCACACGGGACTGGCTAAGCTAAAGCTGAGCTGAGCCACCAGGACGTGTTTACTGCTGCTGATCCTCGTGCCAAGAGCCCAGCTCAAATCCAGGGGTGTTGCTAAAATCCAGGTCTGGATGCAGCCCCCAGCATGAGCCCAGCCCAGCAGCTGCAGCAGAGGGGAGGCAGCAGGGACGGGGGTGCTCAGGAGGGGGGACAAGTCCCTGGGAGGGGACAGCCCCAGGAGAGACAGACAGCCCCAGGACAGACAGACAGACCCAGGACAGACAGCCCCAGGAGAGACAGACAGCCCCAGGACAGACAGACAGACCCAGGACAGACAGACAGCCAGCCCCAGGACAGACAGACAGACAGCCCCAGGAGCCCAGCATGGGGCATTGTGCCCTCGTGCTCCCAGCAGCACCGGGCAGAGCTCTGGCTCCCATCTCACCAGGACAGACACACAGACACGGGGCCCAGAGGGAGTTGGGCACTTTGGGATGGCCTGGAGCAGGGCGTGGGGGCAGCTGTGGCAGCACAGAGCCCAGAGGGGCTCACAGGGACCCTCAGTGGGGGCTCAGAGCTGCAGCTGACCCCGTACTCCCCCTGGGGTGCCCATTGACCCGGGTGGGTACCCTCACACCCAGGCCTTGTTCCTTTTGCCTCTCTTTTCCCCCATTCCCCTTTAACAGCCTCAGCACCCAGCGTTGTCCCCAAGGCCCTCTGGGCACAGCCACCCTGACCTGCCTGCTGCCATCACCCCCAAACACCTCCCCGTGACCCCCTGAGCTCCAATCCACCCCAAACACCTCCCAATCATCCCCTGAGCTCCAATCCACCCCAAACACCTCCCCATGATCCCCCTGAGCTCCAATCCACCCCAAACACCTCCCCATCACCCCCTGAGCTCCAATCCACCCCAAACACCTCCCCATGATCCCCCTGAGCTCCAATCCACCCCAAACACCTCCCAATCATCCCCTGAGCTCCAATCCACCCCAAACACCTCCCAATCATCCCCTGAGCTCCAATCCACCCCAAACACCTCCCCATCACCCCCTGAGCTCCTACCTCGGGGCTCTCCTCCCCGGGGAGGGTCCCCGGGGGGCTCTGGCCTGCAGGATCCATCTGGGGCAGGCTGAGTTTGGGGCAGGGCTGCAGCTGTGCCTGCAGCTCGCTGCTCACGGGAGGAAACCACAGCCCTTATCAGAGCGTGGCCATTTTAACTGAGCGGAAACGAGCTCGGGGCTCCTCGCTGAGCTCCCCGCGACGCAGGCGCCCCCCTGGCCCTGATCCTCAGCACCTCCTGGCCTTGCTCCCAGCACCCCAGCTCTGCTCCCCAGAACCTTCTGGCCTTGCTCCCCATCATTTCTCGACCCTGCTCCCCAACCCTGCTCCCCATCATTTCTCGACCCTGCTCCCCAGCTCTGCTCCCCAGCACCCCAACCCTGCTCCCCATCATCTCCTGGCTCTGCTCCCCAGCACCCCAGCCCTGCTCCCCAGAACCTTCTGGCCTTGCTCCCCATCATGTCCCGACCCTGCTCCCCAACTCTGCCCCCCAGCCCTGCTCCTCAGCATCCCCAGCCCTGCTCCCCAGTGAGAGGAACAGCAGATTTGTCTTTACAAACCAGCTGTGGGTCTGCTGGTAGATGAAACCAGCTCTGGAAGGTGAAAGGAACAATGGGAAGGATTCTACTGATTGATGAATGGAAAAGGATGTTTGCTTTTATAAATAAACGTTAGGTTTTCTGATAAATTATATTAGACATTGAGAGAGGAAAGAAACAATGGGGAAGAAAAATCCCTAAATTCTATAAGAATTAAAAATGAAAAGGGAGGGTTGTACATTAGAGGGAAATCTTTGGTGTCAGGAATTTCAGGAAGTCTGAACCTCTCAAGTACCACAGCCAATGGGGAAAGGGAGAAAGGAAACTGGGATTAAAAGGAGGCTGTGTCCTCCAAAAATTTGAGAGACCTCAGGGGAATGCTCCATGGCCTCTCCCTTTATTCAAATAAAGTAAAAGGACTCCTCTGTCTCCTTTTTGGACATAAACCTCTGGTGTTTGTGGATTAATTTTCCTAATACCAGCACCCCCAGCCCTGCTCCCCAGCACCGTGGGGACTGTGGGGCACACACAGCATGGGGACAAAAGGAAGGTCACTGCTATCACTTATGAGCAAGGAACTGGGAGCAAGTGTATTGCCACACTTCTCCTCACAGAGAAAAGCGAGGCACAATTCTTCCCAAGAATATTTCTGGGTTTTGCATTCTCAGAACAGCAGAGAAAGAAAACACAATTCTCATTTGCTGTGCTGTGTTTGTGCCAAAGCAGAATGCAACATGGAGATTGTTTACCCAGAGTGATGGTGTTTTGTTTCCTTGGCCTCTCAGGGCCAGGAGTGTGTGTGTGTGTGTGTGTGTCAGGACTGTCACTGACAGTCACGAGATTCTGTGCAGGGAGTGCTTGGCAGATTCAGTTTTAGATGTATAGAATAATGTAGTATAATAAGGTAATTAATTAGCCTTCTGATAAGATGGAGTCCTCCTCATCATTCCTCCTTCGTGGGGGCCCTCTCAGCATTGCAATACAAGAGGAGAGAAATAGTCCTGAGAAAAAAGCCCAGAGGGGAAGGGGGTGATGGAGAGGATTAGTGAAGGCAGCACGAAGGGTCTGGGCTCTGATTTTGGGATCGTTCATGCCCTGAGAGCAGAGGCAGGGACCTGGCAGGGAGCAGGGTCTGTCTGCAGCCCCGGGGGATGGGGGATTTGAAACCCCATGCAAAAGCTGCAGGATGAGAAGCCCTTGCAACACCCAGGAGAGTTGCACAAGGTTGGGCTGAGAACAGACACAGTGGAGAGCCAAGAACAGCACTCAGAAAGGGCCTGTGACCTTTTCCCAAACGGGCTGTCCAGAAAGAGCTGCTTGCTGAGAAAAAAGCAGAAAGAAATGACGTGGAAATCTTGTTCCTTAACTCAGCTTTCATTCTTGTAAACCCTTTATCAGACTGCAGCCTGCCAGGCAGTTGCCCTCCCCTGGCAGATCCCTATCAGGACGCTCTCACTGATAACAAACTGGGTGGGGGAAGGCTTGGCTGGGCACCAGCAGATGGCCAGGGGCAGGGCCAGCGTGCTCCTGGGTGTGTTGTGTCTACAGGAACAGCTCCTGGGCTCTGGAGGGGCTGTTGAGCTGCACAAGCATTTGCTGCTCACGGGCAGACCCAGAGCCTGGGGAAGGACAAGGACATCAGGCCCTGCTCAGTGTCACTGCTGGGGTTTGGTGGCACGGCTGGGGCTGCTGAGGAGCCACAGGCCCTGTGCAGCAGGGCAGGGACTCCCCAAGGCGGGGGGGGTTGTGTTCCCCACACCTTTCTGGCCCAAAAGCCATAAAAATAAAAGATGCTTCAGATGTAAGACAGGTGGCAGTGGCTCCACACTGGGATCAGTGGCACTGTGCAGGCACTCGGGGATTTGTGCTGAACCCAAACAGGAAACCACGGCCATGGAAACTGCACTGGAAAGTTTGTGTCCTCAGCAGCTCAGAAGGACTCAGAGTGCACCAGCACAGAGCCCCACAGCACAGAGCTGGCTCAAGCAGGGCTGCAGGAGGATGCTGCAGCAGCAGCCCTGCCAGAGGATGAGGGCAGGCAGCCAGTCCCTTCAGCCTTGCACTCATCCACTCCTTTAATTGAGGCAGGTTGCCCTCTTTTAATTGCTTTGAGAGAGACACAACCTCCTTTTGCCCTGGAGCCCTGTAAGAGCAGCTTAATGGCAAAAGGGATTCCCTGAAGTTGTGGGACCAGGAGATGGAGAAAGGGCTGAGAGCAGAGGCAGAGGGTTGATGTGGGGGGCAGATTTTCTTTATCCAGGTCAGCCAGCACAGGACTGGGGCCAAGAGGGGCTGCACAGCATGAAAACACAGAATTTCCAGGAGCAGGGGGATGCCAAGGTAATTTACAGAATGAAAATCCAGAGCTACAGTGAGACACCCAAAAGCTGCAATGCACTTCTGAGATTTTTCCGCCTTGTCCCCTGAGGTCTGAAAAAAGCTGCTTGTTCCACTTCTGCTCTCTCCCCTGTCAGGAGGGCTCTGGTAACTGTAACACCCCAGAAACTGGGTGTCCCAAGGAACTGGGCCTCAGAACCCCTTCTTGTGCTTTCCCAGCTTGGCACTGGAGCCACCTCCTCATGTGCTGAGGATGCCCCTTCCCTCTGCTGTCAGAGATGCTCAGAGGTGCTCACCCAGCCCCAGCCTTGGCTTTATCCAGCCTTTTTCCATTGGCTCACCTTGGGCAAAGCTCCAAAGCATCTCCTGCCTCACTGATGGGGGGGATGTGGTGGAGAAGCTGATGCCTGTGCCATGACACACACAAATGCAGTTTATTGATCTGGGACATCAGCTCTCTGCTCCCTTGTAAAATGTTGTTAGTGGGAGCTAGAGAAAAGTGCATAGTGGCCTTTGGAAACCATTGCTGTCATCTTTGCTTTTAGCTTTGATTGCAAAAGCAAAATCTTGCCCAGCAAACAGCAACCCCAGAGGTAAAGGCAGGACATGGACTCAGCATCCTTGAGTTGCTCACATCTTTCACTGTTCCTTGCCAAAAAAAAATAACAGCAGTCAGGATGTCTCTTGCCTCAACCAGCACAGAAAGAACAGAGAGAACAGCTGAAAGAGTTTAATCAATCCTCAAATCCAATTCTCTCCTCCTTGTAACACTGGAGAAGTAAAATCCAGCCATAACTATTGCAAAACATCAGGCAGTGACCCTCCAGCCAGGAGCTGGTGGCTGGGCTGGGGTTGTGCAGGCTTTAGAAAGCAAAAGTTCAGCTGCAGTGTGGAAGTTTCTGTTTAAAAGCCCTTTCCCCAGCTGGGCACTGCACTGGGTTGCAACGACCACTGGAAATGCTCAGGCACAGCCCAGCAGGGTGGGAGCACTCAGCTCCCAGCAGAGCCAGCAGGGTCTGGGCAGCACTCTGTGCAGGGATCACCTCTGTGGGTGTCAGGGCAGAGCTGTCTGGGGATCAGCTCTCCAAAGCAGCAAATATCCTTTTTTCCCTGGGTTTTACCAGCAGCCACCTGTTCCACAAAATACCAGTGACAAAAACCCCTGAGCTCCAGTATTTGCACCTCAAGTTCCTCCTTGTCCAGGAAACAATGAGAGAAGCTCTAAAAGCAGCTCCAGAGTGAGTGAGGATTTCTGGTTAGTAGAGACAATCCTGATAAACTCCATTCCCCACACTGGCAGGCAATTGGCAAAACATCCCAGACATCCAAGGCAGGACTTTCCAAAGGGAGGGAGATGGCATTCCCCAAAACAGCCCCTGCTTCCCATGCTGTCAGTCTGCCTCCCTAAATGACCAACATAGATATGCACAATGTGAAGCCTTACATTCCTTTTAAAAACAAATCATTTTTTAAAAACAAGTCATGCTAAAGGCAAACCCTTTATACCTGTCCCCAATACAAATAAAGTCCACAGCTCACTTGTGAATGGGGCTATAGGTGCTGCTGAGAAAACAGATCTCCAAAGAACAACATCATCACCTTATTTACAGGGAATTGTCATCTCATCAAAGGAAAACCTGCCAGGAAAGAACCCTCCACCAGCATTAACAGTGGTTTATCTCCTACCTTCTTGATCCTGAAGCCGCAGCCTGGCCTCAGTCTTATCTCTCGGATGGAAATGGGCAAATAGTCAAAAAACTGATTTCAACATGTCCCTCCCTCACTTCTCCTTTGAGCACGGCTCCGATGACTCTGCAGAACCCAGGGGTGCCTGCCAGGCCTTGGCAAAGGGGAGAAGCAGCAGCAGGCAGGGAGAGGAAGGGAAGGTGTTTCACAATGAGAGACATCTCTGCTTGCCCTCTTTGGGGCTGCCCAGGTGAGATAAACCCCTGGGACCCTCTGAGTGCTGTGGGGCCACGATCCCATACCCAGGAGGGATGTCAGTCCCCCCTCCCTGTTTCCTGGGGGGCCCTGACCCCACATCTCCCCTGCCACGGGCTATCCTCAGCACTTGGGGGGCACCTCACAAAATCTGGTGGCACCTGGGAAGGAAGGGGGGAGCACACAGATATCCCACCTCGTTTGGGACATCTTAGAAGGATGTCAGGGTAAACTCCATCCCTCTGGGAAGAGCCAAGGGGACTTCCAGCCACCTACACAGGACAGGGCAGTTGTGAGAGCTCTGTTCCCCCTGCCTGTGCAGGAGCAGAGGTTTGGCACAAGTGCTGCCAGCAGGGACACGCGAGGATGACTCTGAGGAAGGTGCAGAATTCATGTGTAGACCTGGATGTCCCTCATTTGCCTCACAGAACCTTGTGACCACTTTAAAATGTTTTCACCATCACAGTCATGTGCTGTCCTCCACTTCCCTCTCCCAGTGAGATAATTCCATTTCAGACACTGGATTTACCATCCCCTCACTGCAGGGACAGAGAATGGGGGACACATTTCAAAGGCAATTTATTTGCTGGTTTATTTGCTGGTTCAAAGCCAATTTGGGGGCTGAGCTGAGAGCAGCAGGACCCACAGCATGTGCCTGAGCTGAGGAGGGGCCAGGGGGATCCTTGTGCAGGTGGAAGAACCCAGGGCTGACACCCAGTGTCTTAGGTAGAAGTACATGAGTGGGTGTGCATTCTATCCCCATCTGTCAGAGCTGGGGCAGTTCTCTGCTGTTCATGGGGCAGTTTTTCCTTTATCTCCCCCACAGCCAACCCTCCCTCCAGGAGATCTCTGCTCTCCATGGCCACTGAGTGTCCCTGCAGGGCTGATCCAATCCCAGCATCCCATGGGGAGATGCTCCGCCCAGGGGAGGAGCCAAGCATTCCTACCTGGATCCAATCTGAGCCTGGCACAGCACAGCAGCCTTTGCCCCCTGCACTGCCAGAGGAGCAGCTTTCTGCTGCCCTGCATGGCCAGAGGGAGCCCAGGCCCATCTGCAGCAGCCCTGGAGCTGCAGAGGAAAACTCCCCCCTTGTGCAGGATCCCTGCTGCAGCAGAGCCACAGCTGGCACTGCAGGAGGGCTGAGCCCCCATGGGATGGGGCTGGGACACCTCCCTGACACACGGGGGGCAGGGACTGCTCTCAGTCTGGCAGTGGTTTGGGTTTTTTTTTGTACTATCGCATTTGTAATTTTAATTTTCCTAGTACAGAACTGTTATTCCTATTCCCATATCTTTGACTGAGAGCCCCTTAATTTCAAAATTATAATAATTCAGAGGGAGGGGGTTTACATTTTCCATTTCAAGGGAGGCTCCTGCCTTCCTTAGCAGACATCTCTCTTTTCAAACCAAGGCACCCAGGTACCTCCATGCTCCCATGATGCCCATTAACCCCCCAGGCTATTCTGGAGCAAAGATACCAAATTCCTGACCAGCTCCAGCACTGAGCATTCTCCCCATGGCTTTTCCACCAACAGTTCTCCTCACACATTTCCCAAAGCCCCAGAGGAGCCCAGCAAGCTCCACAGAGCCACAGTCTTGTGATGGGAAGAGGCTGCAGGACAACCCCTCCCACCACCCCCACATTCCAGAGGGACACACCAAAACATGGAATATTGCTGCAGTCAGTCTGTGCCTCTTGTCCCAGCCAGAGCCCAGCCCTCAAAGAGCAAAGACATGGAAAGGAGGAGAAGGAGGAGGAGGAGGAGGAGACACGATTTGAGCAGGGGAAAAGAAAAGTTTAGAAAGAGAGGATTTGCTGAGCTGAGCTGGGAAATGGAGCCAAGCTGGTACCTTTTGCTCCAGCATCCAGAAACTACAGGAACTGTGTAGGGAATGGCAGGTGGGCTGGGAGGAGCCAGCAGGGAGGGATCCAGGTCTGGTTACAGCCTGAGGGGTGAGATCCAGCAGCCACCAGCAGCAGGTCCAAGTCCCTGCTCCTGTGACATGGGACACTTTGTGTCCCACTGGGGCCTCTCCCTTGAGCAAGGAGCTGAAATTCTGGTTCCTGTCTCTTGGAGCTGACTCACCCCAGAGGCAGACAGGTGATAACACCTGCTGTGGCTGCAGAGAGACCCTGGACTGAAATAAAGATCCCCACCCTGCACATCTTAGTGTTCCATCCCCACCCACAAACCTCACTTCTCTGTGCAGCTTTAGCCTGAAACTCCTCCTGATCACAGCCTGCCTTGGCAAAACTCACCCCCAACACACCCCTGGCAGCTCCTTCAGGGGGTGGTGCCTGTGGTGCAACAGGAGCTGCTCTCTGGCAAGGGCTGGCTCTGCTCCTGGGTGCTCTGGGAGCAGCTGGATCCAAACTTCACCCCACACCTCCTGCCACCTCCAGCAGTGTTTGCAAAGGGAGACAGAGCTGTGAGCAGAGCTGATCAATCAGTGTCCATCATGTGGCTGAGGCAGTTTGAGCATCTGCAGCTCTGAGAGTGGTAGGAAGTCCTCATGATCTCCTGCCACACACATCTTTTCATTAAAATCCTTTCTTTAGGATTTTTCCCCCTTCTGAGAAGCTGTGGCCTCAGCAACAAAGTGTAAACAATGGTTATCTGCTGCTGTGGAATGCAACAGGTGCATCTGGGATTGGTCTGGGGTGGATGTTTGGATTTATTGACCACTCACAGCAGAGCTGGGTCTCGCTTTCTGCTGAGACACAGACCTTTGTTGTTGAATTCCTTTTCTATTCTTAGCTTAGCTAGCCTTCTGAGAACTTTCTCTTCTATTCTTTTTAGTATAGATATATATAATATTTATTATTTTATCATATATATTACATTATATATTATATATATAATATATATAATGTAATATATATCATAAAATCATAAATGAAGCCTTCTGAACATGAGGTCAACATTCTTGTCTCTCTCTTCATCCTGCAACCCTTGCAAGCCTTGTAACAATCTCCAAAGGAAGGCACACACAGGGCAGGGAGGTGCTGGCCAGGTGGGCTTAACCCCACTGCCTACAACTGCTTAGTGCATCCCCCCCAGCCAGAAAGAAATGAATGAAGTTGAAGCATTTGAGGTAAAAGCTGGGCAGAATGGTGTGGAGGAAGAGGAGGACTCTGTTTCTTCCTTTGTCTGGAGCAACCTCAGACAAGCACACACAGGATGGAGCAATGCTTCCACGGTGAGGATCCTTAATCCCTAAGGATGGGCTAATCCTTCCAAGGTAAAGAACTTCCCCAGCCCCCAGGGACAGCAGCAGGATTTCAGGGCTGACAGCGGGAAATCTGTCAGCAGCACCTGCGGTTCCTGCAGCAACACTTCTTTGCACAAGATCTCAAAGCACTTTGGAAACACCCAGTTACCCCACAGCCCCCAGAGCGGGGAAGCAGCTGCATTTCCCAGCACCAGGGGCAGGAGAGACTTCTCAGCTGAAGAGCCCAAGTGACATCAAAGGCACAGCTGTAGGTGGTGGTGGAAAGTCGAAGTGCCCAACAGTAATTGTTGCCCGTGCCTGCTCTGTTCTTTCAGTGCTATCACAGCAGCCATGCTGGGGTTCAATGGCACCAGTGTGGAGTCACATGGCAGCCTCCTGCTGCGCAGCCAGTTCATCACCGAGGCAGGGCCAGAGCTGGAGACGTGGCAGTGAGCAACATTTCCTGCTGCCCTACTCCCACACGGCTTCCAGAGCAGCAGCAGATTCAATTTGCATGTCCCTGCTCTAATATTAAAAACGTTCTGTGTGGGCAGCAGGACTGGTGACCCTTCTACCCTCGCTGAGCCCTTTCCCAAGCAGAGAACAGCTCCCAGTTTCCATCGGGGGATGGCGGGGAGTGCTGAGTACCCAAGCCAGGTGTGGGTGCTTTGGCAGGGATTCTCACCAGCACGCACAAATCTGGATTCCCAAATTGTGCTGCAGCACTCAGCCCAATGCCTGCCGGAGCCTGGCTGGCTGTGTGACCTGCCCAGCGCTCCCTGAACGGCTTCAATTCCCGCCAGCACACCCCAAACACACCGACACCACGCCCAACCCTTTTTTGGCTTCCTCCTCCCCTCCCCGCAGACCGTGCCCAGCTCCAGCCTGGGGAAATGGGAACATTCAGCCTCAAACCAGTGCGGAAAACCCACAGCTCCAACTCCAGATTTAGCCCACTGACACCCGTGCTAAGGAATATTTCATTTATTCCAGCCTGACTCATCCTTGGAGTGCATTTCCCTTTTGCCAGACAGAAACCTCATGGTGGCTCTGGAGCTCTTGCCACTTCTCCACTCTGAGGGAAGTGACTCAGCTCGAGCCATGGAGTTCCCATGGGAGCAGATATCTAAATATTTCTCTCCCAAGCAGACTCAGCTGAGGAAAGGTTTTAAAAGAACCTCATGGATTTGTTCTGATTGTTGGCCTAAGAGCTGCACTAAGACAGTAGGGATGGGCAAGAGCTCTGGAAAGTTCATGCAATCTGTGTTTTCTAGGATTCTGTCTGAGTAGAAGGTGACTGGGAATGAGCCAGAACAGAAAGGTTTCACTACCATTTTAGAGTTGGACAGATGTGACTGAGGAAACCTTGATTTTAAGTAAATTAATTCACAGATTAGGATTTATTCAGCTCCTACTAGACTATAAGATTTTATCTCAATGCTTTCCTCCTTCAGCCACCTCTTCCACAGAAAACAAACCCAAGTGGCTCAGCCAGGCCTAAAGTGCAAACAGCCATGTGGGAGCATGTGAGGCAGAGGGATGTAAAACTGAGCAGAATGTGGGAGGTGTCCCTGCTGGCTGGCCAGGGAACTCAAGAGAATGAAGGCAGCCACAGCAGCTGCTGGCAAGAGGAATGAAACCAGTGAGGTTTGGATGTCCATGGAGAGCAGCTCCTGGGTACCTCCTGTGGGACAGGGGGACTGACCAGGACCTGATCCCACATGGAAACCTCCTGTCCTGCCCTGCCCAGCCCAGTGACACTGACACACCTGGTTCAGCTCAGGGGCAGGAACAGCCCTGGCAGTGCTGCAGGAGCACAGCTCCAGCTTTTCCAGGGACAGGAGCATCCAGGGACAGGACCACAGCTCCAGCTTTTCCAGGGACAGGAGCATCCAGGGACAGGAGCACAGCTCCAGCTTCTCCAGGGACAGGAGCATCCAGGGACAG
The DNA here is from genome assembly GCF_027579445.1 of Ammospiza nelsoni. Classification (NCBI taxonomy): domain Eukaryota; kingdom Metazoa; phylum Chordata; class Aves; order Passeriformes; family Passerellidae; genus Ammospiza; species Ammospiza nelsoni. The sequence continues at coordinate 7,790,818 of NC_080651.1, read as the reverse complement.
GAGCACAGCTCCAGCTTCTCCAGGGACAGGAGCATCCAGGGACAGGAGCACAGCTCCTGCTTTTCCAGGGACAGGAGCATCCAGGGACAGGAGCACAGTTCCTGCTTTTCCAGGGACAGGAGCACAGCTCCAGCTTTTGCAGGGACAGGAGCACAGCTCCCAGCTTTTCCTGGGACAGGAGCATCCAGGGACAGGAGCACAGCTCCCAGTGTTTCCATGGACAGGAGCACAGCTCCAGCTTTCCCCTGTACAGGAGCACAGCTCCAGCTTCTCCAGGGACAGCAGCACAGCTCCAGCTTCTCCAGGGACAGGAGCACAGCTCCAGCTTCTCCAGGGACAGGAGCACAGGGGGAGCACACCTGAAACAGCTCCAGCCTCACTGGGTACAGCCACCCAGGCACCTCAGCACACTTAGAGGGAAAAAAAGAATAAAATTGTGGATTGCTTCTAATTACAGACATATTTTAGAGGCATTAATTATGCTGCAGTGCTCAGCTAGTTCTTGCAAAGCAAAATAGTAAACAGGTTGTAACTTTTATGAGGACAACTTGTCTGGAAAAATAACTTGGGTGACACACCTGGGTAAAGCAGCTGCTGTCAGCTTCCAAGAGGAACTGTGAAATGGGAGTTTGCTGAAACATTTTAACATCTTATTTTCATTCACAAAGTCACCCAAGAGAAATCAAGCAACTGATGTCACCAGTGAAAAGCCAAGTCATTTTGCTTCTAATAATAAAATATAAAATCCAAGTGGTTTTGTTTCCAATTCCTCCTCTCTGCATCTAAAGCTAGCAGAAGTTTGCCCACTCACACACACACAAACACCCCAAGTTTTGAGCTGATTTCTCTTTACTTCACAGTCTTGGCAAAACAAATCTGCATTCAGAAGTCATTTCACATTAATATATTAATCAAATGCTTTCAAAATAAATATTTTTTAAAATAACAATTTCTTTACATCACCGCAGTAGCAATTCTAGAAAAGTCAGTGCACAAACAGCAGCAATTTCATCAATCAGTTAAAGAAAAACAAAACAAGAGGTGGACCTTGCTTCTCTCCGAGCAGGCTGCATGCAGCAAGTCTCAGCATTTCCACAGCACAGGAGCTTCTGCCACACTTGGCTGGGAAGGATTTTCTCTCTCAGCTGTCAGAAGTCACTGCAGTGTCACTTGTCACAGCTTTGGACAATGCAGAAGTTCCACAGCCCAGATTCTGATCAGTCCTGCACAGGTTCTGCACTGGATTGTTGCTAATGAGACCAAGGAATCAATGAGGAGTCCACGTTTGGGTGAGTGGGAATTCACAGCTGGAGCAGGAACACAAACAGCAATAAACAACACTCTGTACCTTACAGCTCATTCCAAGGTTTTGCATATTCTCTCAAGTGCTTCCAGGGCACAAGTAAAGCAACTGCTTTCTGCCCTTGGCTGTGAATTCACCAGGTAAATCACAGCAGGAAGATGCTTCACTGGCCAAGAAATGTAACTTGTGTTACAACAAAGGAAAAACAAAAGTGCATTATAGACTATGAGGAGAATGTTCAGGACTTAGTGAACTCACATATCTAACTGGAAAATAGAGACTGCAGAAATATGAGTGTTCCTAGGGATCTGAAGTGGTCAGATGCTACTGGAGAACCCTGTGAAGAGCAGGGAAGGGAAATTGGTCAGCATTGTCATACATGGCGAGCAGCAGGGAAATCTAAAGGGCTACAGATTATTTACTATGATTGTCAGGAATGACTTAGATTTAAAAAAAAGAAACAGAAGAAAGTTGAATATATGTCTGAAAAGTGTCATAGGTGTGTACCTCCTTTGAGATCCCAAAGGCTGGAGTTGGATGTGACACTCTGGATTAAAAAGAATAACCAGAGGCATCCCTGTGTCCAGAGGTGCTCTTGGATGCACACTAAGGTAAATACAAGACACCTCCCACCCCCGAGAGCTTTGTTTCTATGTCATGATCATGTTAATTAGCAGTTTAGAGCAGATGCTGACTCTTAAGTATCAAAAAGAAACAGAGCAAAGGGAAGCAGAGATGGAGAGAACCTCCAGGTGTAGCAATGCTGTGCCCAGGGAGGAGGGAATGCTGCAGGACAGCAAATCCTCAGAGCTCCACAGGTGAGCCAGGCTGCCAAAATCCCTCCCCTTGCTCTGCACAGACCTACTCCTAGAGCCCCTGAAAGCAGTGTGCCTTGGGGGAAGGTTCTGCTCCTCAGTGCTATGGACTGTGCCCCAGAATTCTGCCAAAATGGAAAAAAGGAAAGCAATGGGTTGTGGAGAAGGTCTGTGTCAGCTTATTGGTTTTTCTTGTCCTCTGGTGGGAAGTATGGAGGAGGAGGTGGCTGGTCCTGCAATAAAGATGACAAAAGGACATCAGTGCATGGCTAAGAATAAAATACTGAACTCAAAGCCCCCAAAAACCCAAGACTGTGGCCATGATATTTTCTGAAAAAACATCCCTTTGCCAGGATTTTTGTCCTGAGAAGCTGAGACGCCTCAGAGGAAAAGAAAAACAGTAATTATCTGCTGCTTTGGAATACAACAGATGCATCTTTGATTGGTCTCATGTAGTTGTTTTTATTTAATGGCCAACCACAGTCCAGCTGTCTCTGACTCTCTGGTCAGTCACAGGATTTTATTATCATTTTTCCTTTCTATTCCTTGCAAGGCTTCTGAAGAAATCCTTTCTTCTGTTCTTTTAGTATAGTTTTAATATATCATTTTCTTTGAATATAATATATATCATAAAATAATAAATCAGCCTTCTGAAACACGGAGTCAAGATTCTCATCTCTCTCCTCATGGGGACCTCTGTGACCTGGGACCTCTGTGAACAGCACCACATTTGGTGACCCCAAGTGAGGAACATTGCCACATCAATCCACACCAACTCTGCTGTGCCACTGAGGGAGAATGTGCCAGACACACCCCCTGCAGGCCCAGAGCAGCAGGGACTCACCGTGGGCATGTAGACATTGTGGGGGTTGCCTGGGCTGTAGTAAGCACTGGCAGCAGCTTCAGCAGCCTTGGCTTCAGCTGGCACAGGGACAGAAGTGACAGGTTAGGGACACACAGAGAATTCTGACAGTAAAACAAGAACTCCTGGCCATCAAGAGTTACTAACAGAGCAGCCTATGACCAGTGCTCATGTTGCAGAACAGCTCCAAAAAAATACAATTGAGCATTCTCTCTTCCAGTCACCACAAAACTGCCAATTCCCAGTGAAACAGAGGAAGAGTGAGTTTGGAAATGTCACCTGGGACTTGCATGTCAGCCATAAATAAATGCTTGCTGCTGCCTTGCCTAAATACAGACAATACCCTTTACAAACAGGAGTGAACACACCATCCTTCCTGGGAGTGAAATCAACAGGCAAAACAAAAATCAGCACAAATTTAGAGCAGCTCAGGGGATTAGTGTATGGTAATTTATGAGCATAATCCAGATCCTGCATTTCTGCAGAAAACAAAAATCTTGTACAAGCCTCTGGAGCAGTGCCACTTTCCAAATAATAGTTCAAAGATGAATGGTTGTTTATTCAAACTGAAGAGAAAAGTTAATTCTTATCTAAACAAATATTCTTATCTGCAAGAGATCTATGGCTGTGCCCAACCACAATAGCTCTTTTTTCACTTTAATAAATCCCCAATGAGTGAAAAATGAGGCTGATATTTCCTCAGCTCCTTTCCATCATCTCTTCCCCTGTTCCATATTGTTTCAGCAAAAATAATCACATTAAGAATGAAACAGGGGAAGGGGAAGCAAATATCACCCAAGCCACAGTTGTGAGCCAAAATGGACCACAAACACATTTCACCATCAGTTTCCTTGTATTCATCATTAGGGCAAGATTACCACCACAGGAGAATCACAAACTGTATTTTTCTGTCAAAAGAAAAATAAATTTATATGTAAAATGCCCACTAATGGTGTCTGCCCTGGAGAGAATCAGGCTGGACTCCAGACTGAGCTGGATATACAAGGCTGGATATTAGGGGAGCTCCTTAATCCCTTTTCTAAACAAATTTCAACTTCTAAGTGGAGCTTCAAAGTTCCCCAAAAGACAAGAAAGAAATTCTGTTTCATTCCTAACAAAGCTGTTGTGAGTTCCTTACCTGCAGGAGTGGAGGGCAGGTCTGGGCCACTGACAGGGGGGGGCTCCATGGGCCCTGGGTAGGGTGGGGGTGGCAGCTGCATGTAGCCCATGCTCCCATCTGCTGCAGGGGGACCAGGGTAAAAGTCTGCCAGGACAGGAGATCACACAGCAAGAGACTTAGCTCTGGGTGGAGTTGTCAACCAAAAGAAGCCAAGGCAAACATAATTCAACTCAGGAACAAAAGCTACACAAGTCATCACTAAAACACTGTGTAAAATCTGTTTTTCTTGCCTTTTTTACCTATTTTAACTCTTACTCACTGGAGTAACCCCCAGCCTCAGCTGCCAGGCTTACCTGGAGGAGGAGGTGGGTATGGATAGCCCCCATTAGCTGCAGGTGGTGCAAAAGCATAGGATCCATTTGGCATGTAGGAATAGCCATAAGCTCCACTGGGTATTTCACCTCTGGACACTGGGAAAGCAAAGACAAAACCTCATCAGAACATCAAGCCAGCCTCAAATGCAGGTCAACAACTCCTTATCAGAAAAATAAGTGACATCCCCACAAATCTGCTGCTTGCTGGATGTTAGAAAAGTATTTCTTAAAGCAAGCTTCAGGCAAGGGCTCCTGAAAGCACAGAACTGTGGCAAACACCCCCAGGCTTGCATACCTTGTGATGCCACCTGCAGCATCCTCTGCCCAAATTCAATTGCACCCCCAGCTGAAAAGGTCATCTTGAACGTGGCAGATCCTTCCCAGCCACCTGAGGGAGGAAAGACAGCACTAAGGAGCAAGGAGAAGCCATTCCCATGCTATTTAGGTTACATGCTGCATCCACAGATGCTCTGTGTATAAAAGAGTTAATCCCAAGATTCCAAACTAAAAAAAAAAAAAAAAAAAGCAGAGGAAGTGGCAGAATTATGGGATCATCAGAAAAATTCACACTGGGGTATTGTCAGGTCAAGAGACACCTGAAGCAGAAACAGAGAGCTTCAAAAGCTTTCTGGAGTTGTGACTATTGCCACAGCAGCTGTCACAGGCCAAGCTGTCAGGAGTGCTGGATTTGCTCTTGCTTTGGATAAGATTAGTGCAGAAGACAGGGATTTTGTTAATCCTGTTGCCTAAAAAGCCTCTGCAACTACACCTAAGTGTCAGCTCCAAATTAGTTTGGGAGTCTGAGTGCCCAGCAAAGCAAAGAGCTTAATGAAAAACATGGTCCACATAAACCCATTAGAGCCCATGGAAGATATTTCAAGTCAGGATAAATAAAAATTAGAAAACAAATAAATTAGTGACATCTCACATTACAGTATAAAAAAAGAAAAACATGCACAGTCCAGAGTCCCAGGAAAGCATCAAAGCAGAAGCTGTGCTGAAACAGAAACAAGCAGATTAAAGAGCCTTTTAAGCTAAACCAGACTCTCATGGCTGTTAAGACAACATCATCATTAAAAGGGATGGCCTCTGGGGAAAATTAACAAAGATTTAGCTAAATCCTTTTGCCTTTCACACTGTTTAGCTGGTCATTAATGCTAGATAGGTCCTACTCAGCTCCCATGCAAGGCTCTTACAGCCTGTGCTGAGATTTCTGTGCCACAGCTGCTACACTGAACCAAGCTGAGGATGAAAGTTTGCTGAACTTGAAAATGTCTGCCACATCCTTCTCATTGAGTTTAATGTGAAACAGCTCCTTAAATTCCCTGATTTCAAGACAATCCATTCCCTTCCAAGTGCCATTTTCCCTGCCAGGATGTACCACAGCTGTCCTTGAACTGCACAGGACACAATGGAGAGAGCTCTGGGGGTCTGCACCTGAACCCAAACAGAGCCAGAGAGGATCTGAGCTTTGGCACAGGAGAATCTGGATGCAGGTGGGACAGGACATCCCAAGTGACCAAAGCAAAGTGACACCTTCACTCCTGCTGACTCCACTGTGGTGTTCTTTTGCTGAGATCACTTGTTTGAAGTTTCTCTTTTGCAGGGGCAGGAATGAGATGGGTTGCAGAGCACATCTGCTCATTGCAGCTGAACAGGGGGCTGGGAAGGGGAATGTTTTAGTTGCCAGTGAATGAAAAACATTTTCACAGGAGTGTGAAAACCCATCTGGAGAGTTTCAAGGTTTGGTTAGCCAGGATCTTGCTGTGAACTGAGCAGCTGAACTGAGACCCAGAGCCCCCCTGTGTGATACCCACCTCCTGCCTCTGCCTTCACTGTGCCCTTGATGTAATTTGCTCCAAACACTGGCTGCTTGATCTCACAATCCTTCAGCAAATAAAAGGGCATCACAAAGGACTGCATAGCATCCTTCCCCTTGGACACAAAGATAACCTGAAAGAAAATAACATTACAAGAGCTAGTCAAAACAAACAGGAACCACAGCCCTGATTTATTGTCTGAACAGAATTCTCCATGGACTGAAACTCCCTCCCACATCACCAGCTCCACAAGCCAAAAGCTCCAGGGGTAAACCAAATCCTCAGGGTACTAAAGCCTTCCAGGAAGGCTCAGATAATGCTCCTCCCAGCTCCCACAGAACCTGCTGCTCCACACTGCTCTGATTTAGTAGCTGTGCTGTTGCATTCTGCATTTCCAGACCACTGCTAATTTCCAGTTTGAAGATGCCTGATGGACTGAACAGCTGCCTGCACAAGAACTAATCAGATTTATTATCTGTTGACAAATAGATGGGATATGCCATGAATTCATAATGCTTCCCAGAGGGAGAGGATGAGCCACACTTCAGGCAGGAGTGGATTATCCTGACTTTCATACACTGAGGACATTTAAATTCAGGCTCCAGGGCTGTTATCTCCTCAGAGAAGATAAAGCTTTCACACTCACCCGATAGGGAGTCAGGAACACACTCCCCTTCTTGGTGCCCTTGAAGGCCTCTGGCACTGGCTCCAGGTCACTGAAGGTGATTTCTACATGGTCATAGGTCATCAGAACACTGCAAACAGTGACACAGGAGACAGCAGGTACAGCTCAGGGCGGAATGCAGCATGCACAGAAGTTTACTGACCTACCAAAACCACCTGTAACCTCAGCACTGATGGAGATGCTGAGCAGACAGAATCAGTTCTGGTTTGCATTTTTTTTGTTGTTGTTGTTGGCAGCAGCAACTGAAGTAGCCCTGGCTGCTTGTTCCCTTCCCAGTGTGCTGACACAGCTGCTGCGGCTGTCTGCACAACCAGGCAGCAAACCCAGGCAATTGAGCTGATCAAAATCTCAAGACCTTTTTTTGGTTTTGTTTTAAAATGTTCTGCATTTCTGCTGGCTCAGTTCCCTAATTCAGTTGTCCACAAGTGACATGACAGAGGAAGGACTGCAGGAGAAGAAACTGCTCAGGCTGGCTTATGCAACACAGCTGTTGAAGGTCTCACCACAGCTCCAGCACCTCTGACACAAAAATGTGATCCAGAGGAACTCCCCTTCCCCGCCACAAGATTTCATTAACTCGTGCTGCCTGCACTGATTCCTTAATTCTCATTTACAAACTGACCTGATTAAAACCTTTGGACACAGCAGGTAACTTGTACTGACATTACAGCATCCACATTAGGGACTCTAATCCCTAAAGCTGCAGAAATCTCCACCACCTCTATCTTTGGCAGCTGACGTGTTTCCACCCTCAGTCATAAACACCTGTCCCTCCAGGAACAGCTGGGGAAGGGCAGTGGGACCAGCCCTGCTCAGGCTGGGTCAGCCCAGGGACAGGGAGCTGGCAGCTGGGAACAGCAACACCTTCAGCTCCCATCCTCTCAGGGAATGCAAATTTAACTACCAGAGCTGATCTTACTAAAGCCTTCTAAGAAAAGCCACATCGCCAGTGGAAGTCGGGCCCACAATTCCTCCACAGTGTTTAAGCGGCCCCGTGGAAAGAAGCGCAGGAGGATGAAGCACTCCTTTGTCCCCAGAGCAGATGACTGCCACGTCAGAACCCCGCTGGCAGCCGGCGGGCGCGGCCAGCCCTGTGCCATGCACACAGAGGCGGCTCTGTGCGGGCTGCCCGTTTCCATGGTTATCGCCCAGCACCTTTTCCAAGGCTGCTCTCCCTCCCGCACACACAGACAGGGAGGGCTGCGCTCCGGGAGCCCGGCAAAGCACGGCTGAGGCACCAGGCAGGTGCAGCCTGCCCGAGGGGACGGGGCTGGGGCCAGCCCGGATCACCTGGCGGGAGCTGAGCGCTGCCAGCCCTTGCTGAGCCCTGGGGACAGCAGCCATTGCCAGCAGCAGGCTGGGGGACAGGCTGGCGCTGAGGGAAGCGGTGTAAGGGGGGCAAGGCCCGCGGCTGAAGCCCAGCACAGCTCCCCTCACAGGCCCTGGGGCAGGAGGATATGTACAGCCCCTAAGCCGGAGGGAGATGAGGGGAGGACGAGCACCGCCGGCACCGAGAGGGTTAAACCAGCCCCTTTACCCGCTTCGCCCCCTCAGCACGCCCCCCCATGACCCACACAGCCGCTCCCCCTGAGGGGGAAGGCAGGAGGAGGGCGGGGGGAGAAGGCAACTCGCCGCTATCCCCCGGCTGCCGAGGCCGGAGGAGGGGAGAAGGGGATAGCACCTCACTTCTCGCTGTTGTTAACGATGACGCCGCCGCCCTCCGAGTGGTTCTTGTTGAGCGCCATCGCCGCCTCCTCCGCCTCCTCCTCCTCCTCCTCACAGCATCGATCCCGCTCTGCGCCTGCGCGGGAAAAAAAGTGCGCCGTCAATGGGACCGAGGGGCATACTGGGAGTTGTAGTCCTAGACATGGATGCCGTAGGCCGTAGGAGAAACTTCTGTTTCTCCGCGCAGTGCATCCTGGGACTTGTAGTCCACCTCACGCAACCCTACCACTGCGCCATTTGCCCCGCGCGGAGCATTCCGGGAGCTGTAGTCCGCCCATGCACGCTGTTAACACTCTCCGTGTCGGTCACGCGGTGCATGCTGGGAATTGTAGGCGGCCGCCATGATACCCCCCTTCCCCGCCTCAGGGCCTGGCACCCTTTCTCTCTATAATTGTGCTGCTTGGTGGAGTAAAATAAAAATAACCCCGCATATTTGGCAGTTCTGCACATGAAACGAGGTTTAGCCCCTTAAACGGCGAAGATGCTTCATTTCTCACGATTTTTTAAATTCCTACTTGATGTGCACTTCCCGTTTCACACACTCGCAAACAGATTTTTGATCCTGTTACTGGCTGCTTTCAGTGATGGAATCGAGCACATCCAAAAAATGATCCCTTTATATTGAAGTGTGTTAAAATAGGAGGACTAACTGGTTGCCCTGTAAACAAGCCAGGACCGTGTCTGTGTGTCTCTTTGTCGGGAATCTGGGAACAACAAAATAGCTGTGGCATCTGCAGATCTGCAGGAAGGGTCCAAACTCTGACCTCCAGGAGTGCAAGCAGAAGGAATTAAAAAAATTAATGATTGCATAGCTTCATTAAAAATAAGAACCTGCAAAACTGCTTGAAGGGCTACCTCAGATCAATAACTGGCAGGTGTATATTAATAATATACAAATAAAAGCATATATTACCCTGTATTATGTATTTTAGATCGATCTGAGCTATTCCATAGATTTGCAGCCCAGTCCTGTCTGAGAACCAGACGCGGGTGGGGGGAAAGCACAAAAACGACATAATGGAAACCAGATTTAAATAAATGCAGTGACATAATCTGTATGGTTTCTTGGCAGGAAAAGAACAAGTTTGTGCTTTTCATATCCGCTTTTTCAATAAGCAGTAAGTTTCCCTTTTAAGAAACAGCCATAACAAACAGTTCTGATTCTTCTCCTATTAAAGTCAGAAGCAGAATCCACTCAGCTCCCACTGAAACACCCAGATGGAGCATTGGCACCTCACATGAACTAAGGCTCACCAAATAACATTTTTATCCTAACTCCAAATGACATTTGGGATTAAGAAAAGCAGCCTTCACTTAAAAAGGATGCTGCTGTAATTGCTAGTGTGTGTGTGAAGCTCTAGACCTCCTCATCACACAGAAAACCTTGGAAATTTATATTCTAAAACTTAAAAACACTAAGGAAAAATACCTAATCTGATAATCTTTTTTATTTTTAGGATGAGGACAGACATACCAGAAGGAACTGAGCCAATTCATTGTTTTGAATTGCCCAGGGCTGACAATTATTATTGGATTTTAAAGTTCTTCTGCTGCTTTTGCAATAAAAATATGAATGTGGCAGAATTCCCTTGGACACACTTGGAAAATAAAATCTGTGTTATTTTATTCCAGATGTACAGGACACAGAAAAGTAAACATAAGATAATGGGACAAGTCAAAGGGTTTGGTATTTAAAGGAAAGACAACCCAGGGCAATGACTGTATCATATTTAATGGTCAAATCATAGTCTCTAACACCATTACATGATTCTGTTACAGTTTTTTCACACACTGTAAAACACCCTACAGTTACTGTATTTAAAAAATCCTAATTAAAAAGAGGAACACTCTGTGACAGCAGAAATAACCCAAGGGAACAAGGAAAGGCTGTTTAAATTGCCAACTGCTATTGATCCATCTCAACTCATCTCACCCTGCTTTTAACCCTTTGTTAAATCAGGGATCCAGAGCTGGCACAGTGCACACTCCCTGACCCTTCCAGTTTATAAATCCCTGGCAGCACAGAGCAAACTCTGACCCAGCTCCTGAGGGGATTGCTCCTCTTTTAAACCATCCCTGAAGCAGGAGAGTTTTTAGCAGTCCCAACCAGGAGAAAAGCAAGCAGCAGGAAAGAGAGGCGTGGGCAGCACCTCCCAAATGTGGCACATCCACAGGAGCCCCCTGGATGCTCCATGGAGCTGATCCATGAATCCCCCAAAGCAGCAGCACAACCCCACCCCATGCCAGACACCCCAGGGCCTCTGGAGCTGCTCCCAGGTGGTGGCAGGGTGGAAGGAGAGGATCCCTCTGAGCTCCCCAAGCCCTGAGGGAGGTCAGAGGTTTGTGCCTGTGCCTTGGGAAAGTGGAGGAGGGTGGGATGAGTGGCTCCAGCGTGGGTTTCCCCTTGGAGCAATCAATCCACCGACAGTGAAACCAAACAGGGCAAGGACCCAGATCTGCTGTGTTTACTCTGGCGAAACTCCTCGCTGCAAACTGTGGGAGTTTCGCCTGAATAAATGAGATTTGGGGCGCAGACGTGGGAGATCTCTTCCTGCAGAGAAGAATGTTCCTTCCCTTCCTTGTGCTGCCAGGATGTGACCATGCACAGGGGCACAGCCCTGCATTTCTCCTGCCACCAGGAGCTCCTGCCACCCCGTTCTGCCACCCCTGGGCAGAGCAGCCTGCTCTGTGTCACCCGTGCTGACATCCCGTGCAAGGGCTGAGCTCTGGCGCCAGCCAAACAAAGAGGGTTTGGAGCTCAGGACGCAGGGAATGAATTCCCATCCGGACAGAAGTCTGGGCAGCGTTCCCACCAGCCAGGAAAGGCCAAGATTTCAGCTGAAGATTTCATTCTGGAAGCCCCACTGTTCCTTTTCACGCTGCTTGCTGAGTTTAGGAGTCACCTCATGCAGGGGAGGAGGAGGAGGAGGAATTTGCAGACGGATCCCAGCAAGCCCCTTCCCAAACTGACTCACCAGCCTTGCCCCAGGGAAGGGGTGGCTGCATTCAGACCTTTCATCCACTAAAATATCCCAATTTTCAGGGCATTGGCAGCTCTTTCTGCACCAGCAGAAACTGGCAGCTCTGGCAAAGGAGTCACAGTTAAGGAGCACTTTGAGCCTCAGCATATATACGTGGCTTTAACTTCAAACTTCCCAGCTTTGTGCCTGCATTTCATTCACATTCACATTTTTCCCTTGGCTCCACTTGAATATAGCACTATGATTTCCAGCTTATCCTTTGGGGAAAATATATATATATATCTCATATATTTAACTGAATGGGCTGTTTATTATTCCTGCTGGTTGTTGCATCATTCCTGACTCACTCATGCCACTGAAGAACCTGACCCTCTGTATTTTCTCTCCAGGTGTACATTACACAGCACCACGGTTCTGTAAAGCAAGCTTTGGGAGGTAGGTAGCAAAATAACCCCAGAAAAAATAAACTTTGGAAAGGCACGCTGTGCTGAGACAGGGGCTGCTCTGTGCTGCCCTCACAGGCAGTTATTTCTGTGTTTTCTTTCTAAAAAAGCTCCCTTAGGACATGTGAACTGGCAGTTTTGTCTCTCAGCCTCGAGTTTCCACCTTTCCTGAAGGGAACAGTGTTCCCTCTAGCCTGAGAGTAGTTTTTGTTAATTGTTACTTATTCTCAGAGTCCAAAGGGTCACTTAGTAGCTGAATGATGCTGCACCTTTATGGAGGCACTCACAGCTGTCCTAGAACACTAAATCAGACCATTTATCTCTGGGACATATTCACAGCACCGCTGTCACTTAAAAATCTCTAAGCTAAGGGGCAGATTTTCAGCTCAAGTGTGCCCAGGGTTCTTGGAGAGTTGGTGTTTAACAGTACTAAAATCCCCCAGACAGTAATGTCATCAAAAACACGGGGGAAAATTTGGCTGTAAAGCTTTGCTAAGAATTGCTAAGAATTCCAAAGAATGTGTTTACTTAGAGCACGTCCTCAAAACTTGGTTTGTGCTGTTCCCTCCCTCACCTCCAGGTGGGAACGGTGCTGCTGCTTCTCGGCAGGAGGTTTCTCCCTTTCTCAGCTGGACAGAGATCCTTGATTCACATTTGCAGCACTGATGGGTGGGCAGCCCTGCAAGGAGAGGTGCTGCATCGCCCCAGCATCACCCCAGCACCAGGCTCCTCCACATCCCTCTCCCTGGAGCACCATCTCGCCCATGCCAGGGCACAGAGGTGATGGGAAGGGACCATGTCTTCTTTGGGGGTTCACCTGGTCCACACAGGGCTTGCTCCATCAAAGGCACTTCGTGAGGAGCATGCAGAAGGTGACAATGAGGCAGCACTTCAAAAAGAATCAGGAACAGAGCCTGAGATAAGGCACAAAGCATCTGCACAAGTCGCCGGGGCAGAGCGAGCAGAGGTGGAGCAGAGGGACTGGGCAGGTGGCCAGGGCACAGCTCCAAATCCATGTGGCACTTGTGAGCAGCACACTTTACCAAGAAAGGCTGTGGCAGTCCCTGATGTCCAGAAAGGGAAGCTGAGGGACAGCAGGGAGCAGCACAGGGACTGGCCCAAGCTCGCTCGAGGGCAGAGCTGGCACTCGGATCCAGCCCCATCCTGGCCCCCAGCCCTGCCCATCAGGAGCCTCCATCCAGCCCTGGCTCCCCAGCAGTGCAGAGAGGAGGGAGGGCTGCCACAGAGACAGACAGGGCTACCAAGGAGAGCTGGCAATAACCTGCAGGAGAGGCTTCTGTGGGTCTGTCCGTGCCCCTGTGCCCGGGCGGTCACCGGCGCTTCAGCACCGACACGCAATCCTTCTTCAGCGGCCCGATCTGCAGGTGGGCGTCCACGCTCTCCAGGAAGAAGGCTGGCTTCAGCTTGCTCGAGAACAGAGAGGCAAACTGCCGGTTGATCTTGTTCTGGAACGGGTCAAGCTTCCCCTTGGCAGAAGGGGAGACCTTGAGCTGCTGCAGGCAGGTCATTTTGGAGTCCTTGACTCCGTAGAAGGTCAAAGCCTTCTCGGAATACTCCAGGAAGACGCCGATGGTGTGGAAGAAGGGCTGCTGGATGGGGCACTCGAAGCCACCAAACCAGGCCACGTAGTTCTGGCCGTTCCACTGCAGGCAGCAGGAGCTGTCGTTCCTGCCCAGGCGCCCGTGGCTGTAGGCCTCCCGTGGGTCGAAATCCTCAGCGATGACCCCGATGCTGACCCAGCCATCGATCAGCTCCACCTCCCAGTAGTAGTTGCCCCTGTTCATGAGGTTCAAGCCCAGCACCTGCTCACAGTTGATGAAGCGGGTGGGGCTCTCCGGGTAGGGGATGGGGCACAGCACCCGCTTGGCCCCCTTGGTGCCGAACAGCTGGATGAACTTGTCAGCTGTGTCGCTGTCCAGGTCGATGATGAAGGCAACTGTGAGGGGCAAGAGGGAGAAGTGAGCATGTGGAGGGAAGTGCAAGGAAATCCTCCCTGCCCTAGCCTTTAATGATGAGCCTTTCCCATCCCTCTGTCCCCTTGCTTTAAATCCCACGGCAAATTTCAGGCTGAATTTTCAAGGCTGAAAGAGCTGATACTCCCATGAGCAGGATGGATACAGGTAACTGGGCAGAGGGGCTGCTTGATGAGCTCAACTGTGATACCAGACATTGGAGAATCCACCTGACAGACTGGTGGTAAGGAAATGGCACATAAAAGCATATTTCAGGCAACCACAGATAAATGCAGTTGAGAGAGAGACCCTGAGAAGAGAGAACAGCCAGGTATGCCACAGCTTCAAACAGGCAGCCCCCAGCCAGTGTGGCCTTGGGTAATGTGAGAGCCACTGATGGATCCCAAACAGAGGGGATGCCCAAGGAAGTTCTTCCAGGGAACAACCCTGGGCATGGATCACATCAACTGCATTGCAGTCTGAACCACGGCATGGCCCAGTCTGACAGCACAAGAGCACACCCTCCTTGAGCCCAATTCTGCTGCTCTGTGCCACTGAGGCAGACCTTGTCCCCTACGGACACGTCAGTAGGTGATCCCATATCCCCTGTAAGGCTGGGGACACACAGGTGGGGTGTGGGAGCTCAAGCCCAGCCCTGCACCCTCCAGCCTCAGCCTCTCCTGCCCCACTCTGCTCCACCACTGTGTGATCCCTGCCATTCTGCTGCTGCAGACAACCCTCGCCAGCCCAGGGTCCTGCAGCAAACAAGGCAGACAAACACAACACACAAACTCTGGTCTAATTTAAAGAGGATCCAATTTTCCAAGGGCTGGGAAGCAGCAGGAGTTACACAGGATGCCTGCAGCGCCCCTGGGGCAGCTGGGCCAGCAGAACCACAGACAAGGGAAAAAATCCATCAGCTAACCAGGCTCTGGCTGTTGTCAGGAAAGCCAGGAGGCCCCCCTGTTAGGCAAGCAGAATTTCCTCTGCTGGTGGCAGAGCTCCCACAGCCGCTGGATCAGCGCCGGGCAGGCGGGAAGGAGAGAGGAAAGGGAAGATGGGCCTTAGCAACAACCCAAAGCAGAAGTCCCCATCAAAATAAATAAAATACCACCAAAGCCATGAAGAAAAAGGTGAAGGAGAAGGACTAGTCACTGCCTTAAAACCTCCATCTTAGCTTTATATATATTACTATATTCTAAAACCTTAAACTCTAAGTTTTCTACTATGTTATGTTACACACTTCTATTGAAACTACACACCCCTAATCCTAGTTCTATTATTTAAATTTGGAAGCCTTTCTCTACAACCTCAAGTTAAATGTAGAGTTCTCTTGAGGGTCTGTGCCTTTCAGCACAGAAAGCCCAAAACTCTCAGTGTCCAGGGTTCCCACACCCCACTTACATTTCAGGAAATAATCACGGCTCTCCAGGCAGGCAGCGTTGTTTGACTTGTCTGGAAATCGGGATTCAGCCAACGCTGCAGAGACAGGGACAGCAGAGTTTGCATCAGCAAAGGAACCAAACCACCACCAAGGGGGCACCTGGAGCATTGTCCCCTGCCCCTGATGGCACCCAGCTGTCACAGCCCCTGCCAGCATCTCCACTCCCCTGCACATCCCCTGTGGCTCCCACACAGGAAAGGACAGATGGCACTGTTGTCACCGCAGGGAGGTGGGCAGTGGGGCAAGGAACCAGCTGCAATTCCCATGGGCATCCCAGAAAATGAGAAAGGAGAGAGCTCAGGTTAAATGAGACAGCAAGGGAGAGAGCTGCCACATCAGCTCTAACCTGGCATGTTTGGGAGCCCACAGCCTGCCCCGTGAGGAGGTCTGCCTGTGCTGGGAAGAAGAGTCCCCTTTCACAGGAGGCCACTTTGGCCACCTGCCCCCTCCCACAGGCCCTGCCTAACTCCCAGGCTGTTTGTTGCCTCTCCAGTCTCCGGTCTCCGTGGAAAAATTCACAAAACCTCAAAGAGGCGTAAGCCCAGACGGGGATTGTGCAACGTGCAGGGAACCCGTGCTGAGCAGCTTCCAGGGCTGGAAGGACAGGGGCCAGCACTCACAGGGCCATGCAGCTGCCTCCCACCCACACAGGGAAGAGGGAAAGGGACAGGGAACCCTCCAGGCAGAGGGGCTGGGTGAACACAAACCTTCCTCCATCTCCTGGCAACTCAATCCATCAACTCCTTTCCCCTGCAAGTGGTTCCACTGGTTTTTGCAGGCGGTGGACAGCACATCCTTCATGGCACCCACAGCTTGGGTGCACTTGGTGAAGTTCAGCTCTTTCTGGAAGCTCAGAGGTGCAGAGAGGTTTTCCTCCATGGCTGCTTTCAAGGCCTGAAATTCCTGAGCCAAAAAAAGACGGAGTTTCAGGAGGTTTCAGACAAGCCAAAGTTGTCTCTTGTTCCAGGACCCCACCCGGCCCTGGAGGATTTGGGATCTGGCAGCTCTCAGGACTTGGCCCAAGGACAGCATAAGGGAGGAGAGCTCTTTCCCAGCCACGTGTTCCTGGCACCTTCTCCTCACTCCCTTTCAAACCCAGACTCAGACCATGCCCACCTCGCAGGGAGCAGCATCTCCTCCCTAAAATGTCTCCTCTTGCTGGGCTCCCAGGGAGGAAGCAGTGGGGCACCCCAAACTCTTGCTCTCCCCCACACCCAGGTGCCCCCTTGGGCAGCACATCAGCCTGTCCTGAGTCAGACAGGACAGAACTGGTGGTGATGGAGGGGGAAATCTTGGCTGGTTGGTCCCCCTGGGAGAGGGCAGGGGAGAAGACTGTGCCAGTGAGACCCAGCAGCCTGCACATCCCAGGGTTCCTGGCACCCAGCTCCATGGGAAATGGGACAAAAGCCCAAAACACAACATTGTCAGCTCCTTCTTGCCCCATCCCACCTGGAGGAAGTAGATGGTGTCGGTGCTGGGCACGTTCTCCAGGCTCTGCTTGCACTGTGCCAGCTTGGCTCGTCTCTGCTCCTTCCAGCGCAGATCGGCCTCGGCCTCCCCCAGCATGGAGGACTCCCCGTCCTCGATGAATCCCAGCACCTCCTTCTGGAAGGCTGCCAGCACCCCTGAGGCCTCTGCAAAGAGCTTCTCAACCCTTTCCCTCTCCTTTGTGGCTGCACCCTGAGTGCAGGGAGAGAGGGGTCAGGTGAGCCACACTTGTGCCCTGCCCAGCACCCAGATCCCAGCTCCCTGGAATCCCCTGACACTCCATCACCCCCTTCACCCAGGAACTCAGATCACTTCACAGTGCAGCTCTCAAGAGACCTGGCTGGGCAGTGCCACTTACTGCTGCACCACATTTGGTGTCCCCAAAGCAAAGTGTTTGCACAAGGGCCAAAGGGACAACCACCCCATGAGCCTGGGGAGAGAAGGTGCAAGAGCCAGAGGATGTCCTGGGATGGTCCTTGCCCTGTTCCTTCTTCCATTTAAAAACTAAAGCAACCAGAGATGCCAGGAGCATTAGCAGAGATGAGGAGAAAGAATCCTCAGGGGTCTTTGCCAGGATCACCATTGTTTCACGGTGCTCCTGTGAGCATCATCTTTACAGCCCATGCACCCCAAAATCTCACAGCCCCCTCTCCTCCACCCCCAGCCCAGCAGAGCTGCACCGACAGAGCAAAGGCATTACAGAGTCACCTTGATGAGCTCCACCATCTTCTTGGCCTGGGTGATGGTGACTGCCAGCTCCTCCAGCTCATTCTCCGCATCGCTCAGGAATTTGGCTTGCTGGGCCTGCAGACATGAAGGACAAACACTGAGCTTTACCCCAGTGCCAGTGGGAGCCCAGGGCACTCAGCCTCTCCCTCAGCTCGATCCACAGAGCCTCTCTGACCGTGACCTCGCTACCAGGCTTGGGGTGAAGAATGCAAGGGGAACCACGAGTTGTTTTCCTGTTTTCCTTCCCTGCAACATTCAACCTGCAAACATCCCTTCTCACTCAGCTGGAAAACGAAAGGGTCATGTCCAGTTCCATTTCTCCACCCTGGTCCCAGCGGAAACCAAACAAAACAGGAATTTGAAAGCAAACCCATCAGGCAGTGATTGCAGCTAAAACTGCTCTTAGTGAGAACCCAGGGCTGGGAAAAATCCACCTGGGTTTGGTGCAGAAGCTGAAAGGCAGGCCTGGAGCACTCAGAAACTCGGCACAGAGTCCCCTGGAGGTTTCTGTTTAGGAGCAAAGCAAACCAGCTCCGGAGCACGGGCTGCAAAGGAAGCACCTTCCGAGCACGGCGTTTCCTGACACGCTATTGTTGGCTCATCCATCGCCCATCACGAGGACGGGTCCCTCGGGAGCCGGGAGGGCGCTCCCCAGCCAGAGAGCTCCCTGCTGATGCTCAGCGCCCCTGTTCCGGGGAGCAGCTCCAGGTGCTTTCCCCGCGCATCCATCCCAGCCCGCAGCCCAGGGCGGTGGCCGAGGGCAGGCACAGAGGTCCTGCAGGCGACATTAAGCAGCGCCTGCTGAGGTCTGACAGCTCCTCAGGGCGGGGATTACACACACTTTCTATTTTAAGGTGCCCCATGACTAATAATGCCGATAAAAGGGTTTTCCTGCAATCCTAGCAGCCCATCAGGAGGGGGAGCTGGCTTGGGGCTCTTGCTTGGGGCTGGGCTACTCCTTGGAAAAGGCAAACTCTCCCAAGGTCTCCAAATGCCTCATGGCCATGCGAGATGCCACCACACCGTGAGCCTCACAGGTTCCCACCGGCCTGCAGCCCCACACTTTCAAGGCAGCAGTGCCCAGGAAGGCAGCACCACGTTGGGACTGGAGCCCCGGCTCCTGGGAAGGCTGTGGGTGTGAGTTTAGGAGGTGACTCAGTCACATCTGGGAACGGGAGTGATGGAAAAACCCCCGCTGCCAAAACGGCAGGACACAAAAGGCTGGGGGAGCGGGAGCGGCGGCCGGGCCGGCTGCCAGCGCGGGCGAGCAGCGCCTTGCCGGGGCTGTGGGAACGGGACGGGAGCGCGGGGGTGGCCGCTCTGGGGTGTCCCGGGCAGCCTCGGCCCAGCCCTGCACCCACGGCACTGCCAGCTCGGCTCCGCAGCGGGAAAACTCCCCCGGGATGCCCGGCAGCGGCTCTGCCCCGATCCCCGTCCCCACCTGCCCATCCTGCCCCAGGCCCAGGGCTCCCTGACGGCGCAGCATCCTGTCCATATGTTGGGGTGCAATTCTCCGAGGGGTGAGAGTACAGCACCCCTCCGCCACACGGCATCCCACCAGAGCTGCACCTGCACACACCGCACCTGGGGGCTCCCCGTGGGTGCAGGATGAACCCCTCCGAGGGATGCCGCGCCTCACAGCACCCCCGACACCCCCACACCAGGGTCCCACCCGCGCGGGGACCTCCGCGCCCTCCCCACTCCGCACCTGCTTGTGCTCTCGCTCCTGCTCGAGGGGCACCACGTCGTGGGCGCGGTGCTCGTGGGCGCGGCAGCGGGAGCAGACGCAGCTCTGCTCGGTGCGGCAGAAGCCGTCCAGGGGCTGCAGGTGGCGGGGGCACAGCCCCTCCTCCAGCCGCCGCAGCGGGGCCACCAGGCGGTGTGCGCGGAAGGCGGGGGCGCGCCGGTGCGGCTCCAGGTGCGCCCCGCAGAAGGACGCCAGGCACACCAGGCACGACCGCTCGGCCGCCACGCGGGACCCGGGCGGGCACACATCGCACAGCACCGCCGCGCCTTCCTCCCCCGCAGCATCCTCCTCCTCGGCTCCCGGCGCCATCGGGGACGCGCCGGCCGGGGACGTCGGGGTGGCGGCGGCCGAGGACGACGGGGACGAGGCGCCGGTGGCGGCCGCCAGCAGCGGCAGGAGCTCGCACAGGGCGCGGTTCTTGCAGAGGCGCAGGGCCGCGGGGACGGGCTCCTGGCACAGCGGGCAGCGGGCGGCCCCGCCCGCCCCGCCGCCGTCGGGGGGGCCTGGCCGCTGGCGGAGCGCCTGCAAGCAGCCCTGGCAGAAGTTGTGTCCGCACGGCACCGTCACCGGGTCCCGCAGCACGTCCAGGCAGATGGGACAGCACAGGGGACCCTCGGGCAGCCCCGGAGCCGCCAGCGCCAGCCGCAACGCCGCGGCGGAGGACGACGGGGCGCTCCCGGGAGCAGCATCCATCCCTGAGCGCCCCGAGCGGCCCGGCCCCGCTCCCAGCCCCGGCGGGGGCGGGCGGCAGCCGCGCCCCGCCCGCCCGCTCCGCCTCCCGCCGCCGCGGCTGGGGCTCCGCTCCCCGCCGTGCCCTCGGGGCGCTGACCCACAGCATCACCCCGGCCCCAGGCACCCGCCGCCCAGGAAAGGGCCTCACCCCATGTGGGATCTGCTCCCGTCTGGTCCCTCTCCCTGGCATGGGCCGCCTTCAGGGAGATCAGCCCCGGGGGGATGTCACCCTGCTGGGGATGTGCTGTGCCCCACCCAGGGTCTGCCGCCTCCGAAAGGATCTGCCCCGCGGGGATCTGGGCCCTCCCCAGCGTTCCATTGCTCCCAAGGGAAGCTGCTGACTTTCCCTGAATCTCCCATTCAGGGAAGCTGTTGCCAGCCCATTCCAGTCCCCCTCCCAAGGACCTGCTGCTCCCCTGGTGCATTCCTTCCCCCTCTAGGACCTGCTGCTACTCCACTGCTCCCCAGGTGCTCCCCACCATGGGGAAGCTCCTGAGCCCCCCCAGTGCAGAGGTGCAGGTGCTTTCCTGGCAGCCCTCGTGTCCAAGGACCTACACCAGCCCTCCCCATGGCCAAAAGGGCTGCAGTGCCCAGGTCTGGCTCACTGTCCCCTTTTCCTCTGGGGTCTGGCAGGAGCTGGCAGGCACCAGAGGGCTGGGAAGCCCCAAAGTGCTTTTAGAGCGAAGATCTGCCTCACAAGATCTCTGGATATTTTGTGCAGGATACACAGACAATTTTTGGTCTTGGATAAGTTCCCAGGTGCATGCAAGGCCTCACCCAAGGACAGGGCTGCGAGGAGCAGGGAGGTGTTGAGTGAAGCAGGAAGCACAAAATAGATCATATCTGTTCTTGAAGAAGAGGACTGAACTTTTTAAGCGTTTTGTCCCCAAAGGAAAAATGATGTGATTCATTCCCCAGGCATTCACCTCCCCAGCACTTTTGAACCCAGTGCCCAGTTTTATCCTGTTAATCCTCACCAGCATTCCCACAGGAGCCGGAGGAGACATCGGACCTGCAGTCTCACCCTTGGAAAAACATCAATGAAAACTTTAGATTTTCTTCTGTGCCTGTGGACGCCATGGGACAGAGAGAGAGAGAAATGGCAAGCATTTCTCACCACGGCTTGTGAGAACTTTCAGGGAGTTGTAAGGATGTGATGACTTGTTAGTATAAACAATATGCAGGTTGTGTTCTTCTACTTCGTCTTTCTGTTCTTCTCAAAGTCGGTGTGTGAGGAAGGTCTTTTTGTTAAGTAGCCAGTCAAACAGAATGTATGGTATCACTCCATATAAACCGCGCGGTTCTCTTGAATAAAGCTTTCTTTGTTCTTTCTACAATCCTGCCTCTCACCTGTTCCTGTGTCACTCCCGGCGCACGGGTGACATCTGGTGACCCGCCGTGTGTGCTGCTCCGGTGCCTCCGCAGAGTGCGGCAGAGCCCTGGGCCCCCCGCCGGACCCCACGGGCTCCTTGGGTCCGGACCCCCTTTGTTTCCCCGCAGAGGCACCGGCCTTTCCCCGCACCCTTCCCCCGGGCTTGCTCCGTGGGGCTGCCCTGATAACCGGGACCTGCGGGACTCCCCAGAGCGTGGACAGCGCCTGAATTGCTGGGGCTGGGTGCCGCTGTTTCCGTCATGGGGGATTGGCATGATGACGACAACAAGGATTTTTCTGCGTGGAGGCACCTCCTTTTCTATGGGGGGGTCCTCGGTGCCCGACCTGTTTGTGTGGGCCAGGACTCACGCGTTCCCGATGGGCATGGCCGTGGCGTTTGACCTGGGCAGGTGTCAGGAGCTGTGTGCTCTGCTTGCGGAGGAGTTTTACAGAGGGGCTGATGCTGTGGCCCCTCTCCTGGCTGCGTGCGACACGCTCTGCACCGGGCCGGAGGTTCGGGCACGGGCGGTTCGAGGGGCGGGGGAGCTGCCGGCGCTTGGGACAGACAGACGATCGCCGGGTCGCGGCTCGCCGTCTGTGCGGGGTTCGGCCGCCCCTCTTTGGGGGGTTCGCTGCGGCAGAAGTTACGCCTTTCCTCGCCCCTGGTGCCGAAGAACCGGCGTTCTCCGGGCCGGACGATGTCCCGCCTTTCCCTGCCCCTGCTCCCGCAGAACCGGGGTTCTCCCGGCCGGGTGCTGTCCCGCCTTTCCTCGCCCCTGCTCCCGAAGCCACGGGATCCGCCGGGCCCACAGCAGCCCCGCCTTTCTCCCCCTGCCGTTTGGGGGTCGGCATTCTCCCGAACCACGGGAGCCGCAGTTCCCGGTGCCCCTCCCGAGCAGCCGGACCGGGCTCGGTCGGGCTCGGTTCCCGCCCCGACGGCTGCCAGGACACCGCGGATCGCTGCGGCAGCTTCCCCGTGGGCAGCGGCGGAGCCCGCACAGGTTTCCTTAGCACAGTAAATAAAGCACCTCCAGGCTCTGCTGGTCGCCCCAAGGGTTGGCCATGGGCCCCATGGGGACATGGAGGGGCAGGATGGGGCCCTGCAGGGATGGCTGTCAGAGAAGGGGTACCCAGCTCCCCCCACCCCCAGCGCTGCAGGGTCCCACATCTCCCAACAGCAGCAAGAAAGAAAGCAGCAGTAAGAAAATAAAGCTTTATTGGGAAAAGCAGCATTGTACAAAGAGCTGCAGCATAGAACCCTGAGAAGTTGCTCTGTTGCTCTGCCTGCTTGAGAACAGCAAGAGGAACCCAAGAAGGGGCTGGGGAGAGCAGGACCTGCCTGCATGTGAGGCTGTGTGAGCACAGAGGTGCCTCTGAATTGTTTCAGAGCACCCCGTGGCAGCAGCACCTCCCTCTGGGGTCCCCCTCATCCCAAACCTTCCCCAAGTCTGGGAAGTTTGGCAGGGATAGAAGAAAGAGGAAAATCTCGTTTTATCATCCTCCTTATTTCCCTTGCTCAGTCTGCAGGGACAGCTCCAGCCCTGCCATGTGTCACTAGTGTGATATTTGCATATGGAAATCAAACAGGTTAATTTACATGCCTGTCCCCATCAGCTCTTGTTAAAACACTGCACTCCACACCTGCCCCATCACTGGGGTGCCACTGCACCATGACAGCCTCAGCTGCAGCTCCACTTTGGGACAGCCTGGCACCTGCCAGCCTGGCCATGGCTCAGCGTGGTGGCTCTGGCTCAGTCCCTCTGGCACAGCGTCACCACGCGCCCCTCACACAGCCAGAACACGGGGTACAGGGGCTCCGTGAACACGCTGTGGAAGGAGTGGATGAGTTTTGTCCTCTCCCCGAGGCCGTAGAAGGAGAGGAGCCCCTTGCCATAATCCAGGCTGACCCCCAGGTTCTTATAGAGCTGCTCCTGGATTTTCTGGGCGCGGCCCTCGTGCCAGGCCAGGTAACAATCCTCCCTCACCTGCAGCCCCCAGGAGCCCCCATCCAGGCCGATGTTGAACCTGTGGCCCTGCTGCTGCTCGTGGGGCAGCCCCCGGTAGGTGACCCCCAGGATGACGGAGTGGCTGGAGATCTTCACCTCCCAGTAGTGGCGCCCGGGGCCGCAGCTCTGCGTGCACAGCACCTGCCAGGGCTGGAAACGAGGGCCCTGCCCCTGCCCAGGGACCCTGCCAGCACGGTGCTTGGCTCTGTGGGCACCTTTGGACACCTCCAGGTACCTGTTGGCTGTCTCAGAGTCAAAGGTCAGGTTGCGGTGGTCTGGGGGAACAAGGGCATGGATGGAGCTGAAATGTTTCATCAGACCTTTGTGCCCTCCCAGCAGTGATGGGGTTTAAATTCTGTAGGGCTGGCTCCCAAAATGGAAGGGAACAGGTTGTTTGGAAGGGAAGGGTAGTGGGGAGGATGCAATACCTGCCCTAGAGGGAATGGAAAAGTCCAGAAATAGCTGTTGAGGCAATGAGACACGATGCCTTGCACAGTCCTTGCACAACCCAGCTCACAACTGAGTGGCCATTGTGACCACAGTGGCTCTGTGGCCATTTTGGCAGGGATGTGCTTGGTTTTAAGAGCAAAAAGTACCAGTGTGGGTTGGGAGAGGGGGAGAAAACCAGGTGTTTAGTGAGCAAATATGGTATTGCAGGGAGTTACTCTCCTCTGCATGGGCTGTGATAGCTCCTGCCATGGGCATTCCCTGGCCACCAGCACCTCACCTTCCTCCCCCAACACCTGGGCCTGGCAGCTGGCTGGGCTCCTGCCTGCTGCCCATAAATAACAGGGGGTTCCTATTAATAACCCTAAGGATGCTCCGTGGGACCTGAAGGAAGGAATTCCTACAAGTCCCATAATCAGCAATAGTGACGTGACCAACATGGCATAACCCAAACCTCTTCCCAACAGGGAGGAGATGGGAAGAGGAGCACAGAGGAATTTCCTACAAGCAGGAGAGGGCTGGCCTGGAGAGGAAAGGGGACATGAAGGACTGCAGCTAGGAATGCTGGGCCCATATCCCTGGACAGAGAGCAACGACTGCAGGCAGGGCTCTGGGGCTCTGCCATGCAGGGCAGTGACTGATCCAACACCAGACAGCCTCAGTTCCATGGGAAAGCACTTCCTGGTGCTGCTAATCCCCCATGTGGGTCCTTTCCCATCCCAGCCCATCCACCCTGCCCCTACACCACCCTTCTCTCATTTAGGGAGACACATTGGAAGAACCAGGACAGGAGCCGCTGTCCCTGCAGCCACAGCCACAGGAGCCTGGCTTGGTGACATCTATTCCTGCTGGGGACCCCAGGGAGGTGCTGTCCCTGCAGCCCCCTGTGCTCCTTACCCTTCAGAAGCTCAGCTCGGAGCTGGCACTTGGGGAGAGGGGCCACAGCCTTCACTGCCAGCTCCTGGGCATGCTCTGGGTCTGTGGAGGATGGAAACAGGCTTTTGGAGTAATGCCATGCAAACATTCTTTCTTCCTGGCTTCATGGGAAGAAAAGGAGGAGAAGGAGAAGGAGGAAGTCCATTGTATCCAAACCTGGGAGCAGCCATGTGCCACCATGGTTCAGCATTCCCAGCAAGGAGGGGCCACAGGGAGGCCACCCACTCATCCCACTCCATCTGCTGACCAGTAAATGTGCGTCCCATCCCAAACCCCTGTGCCCAGCAGCTGTGTCCCCAGCAGTGACACAGGCCAGGCTCATCTCCAGGACAGCTCAGCCCTCCAAAGTGCCCCTGAGAGCAGGAGGGTTACCTGGGCCGGCAGGGCTGGGGGCTCTGGGGGTCACACAGCCAGGCAGGTCCTCCAGCAGGAGCCTGGAGATGCTGGTGAGGATCTCAGAGATGGGCTTGATCACAGCAGCCACATCAAACTCCACGGGCACCAGCACCTCTGGGCTCTCCAGAGGTGGGAGCAGGGGGAATTCCTGCAGACAGACACACAGACACCTTGCACCAGTCTGGGGAGGACTCTGCAAACCCATTTGCATCCACTATGTCTCCCAGGGGGCAACAGGGGCATGCCAGCATTGCCCACACAACTTTTCAGGGACCCCCAAAACCAGCTCATCCCCACAGCCCCAGCACATCCCTGAGCCAAAGTGAGGACGTGTCCCCAGTGGGAATGGGTTGGACACGATCCTGCTGCCATCAGAAGGGGAGGACACAGTGCCAGGGTGGTACCTGCAGGAAGGTCCTGTGCTCAGGGCAGGCCAGCAGGCTCTGAGCCCTCTCCCTGTGCTGCCCAAGGACATCCAGGCGCTCCCTACACAGGTCCCAGTTCTTGCTCACACGCTCCAGGGCTGCACTCTGCTCTTGCTCAATCCTGGCCACTGTCTGACGCTGCAAATCCTCCAGAGCTTTCCTCAGGTGGGTGAATTTGCTCTGGATCCCATCTTTGAGCTCGGAGCAGTCCTGGGCAGGAAGAGCCATGAGAACCAGGATGCTCCCCTCCACAGGCCAGCACAGGGAGGCTGCAGCGTTACCTTGATGCTCTCTGTCTGCACCTCCAGCTCCTTCATTGTCTGCTCAATCCTCTCTGCTTCCTCCTGGGCTTTTTCCAGGGATTCTTTCAAAAAGGTCTGTGAAAGGAGGCACAGAGTAACATAGAACAGTTGGAAAAGTCCTCCAAGATCATCAAGCTCAGCCTATGACTGAACAGTCTCAACTAGCCCAGAGCACTGAGTTTCACAGCAGTCATTTCTCCCAGCCATGTCCAGTTGCACATCCTGTGGAAAAGCCCAATGCTGCCCACCTGGCCCCCAGGACCCTCTCAGGGCTGCAGGACAAGCCTAAAAGGGAAGGAGGCAGCTTGGGAAGGGGACTCTGTATCAGGATAACAAAGAAGTGATTTTTTGTGCTGACTTTCACCCTGTTTTTAGCTGTTTCCTCTAGATCAGAGGGTAACAAATGTGAAAAACGCCAATCACTTGTTTTTAAAATTTTAAAATATTAATAGTAATAAAATGGTTATAAAAATAGTAATACAATTAGAGTAATAGTAATTTGGACAAATTGAATTAGGACAATATGAGACAATACAGACAAAGAGTTATGGATGTCTGGGTACCTTTTTCTGGGCAGCACGAGCCTGGCACACAGAGGGACACCAGGTCCCCGCAGCAGGACATGGGGCAGTGGAGTGGATATTGTGAAAAACGCCAATCACTTGTTTTTAAAGTTTTAAAAGTTTAATAGCAATAAAATAGTTAGAAAAAATAGTGATACAATTAGAGTAATAATAATTTGGACAAATTGAATTAGGACAATATGAGGCAATAAATACAAAGAGTTACAGACGTCCGGGTACCTTTTTCTGGGCTGAAAAAGGACCCACGTTAACAAAGGATTAACCCTTAAAAGCAACAGCCTGTTGCATATTCATACATCTCATACATGATGCATAAATTCCATTTACACACAGGATTCTGTCTGGTCAGTGTCAACTTCTTCCTCTGAATCCTAACAGCACCTTCGAGGCAGGAAGAAGTTCATTTCTACTGATAAGAGGGCAAAAAATAAATTCTTTTTCTCTGAAAGATTTAGGTGTCCTGTGGCTGCTATCTGGTGCGAGTGCCTCATTCCTTTCTTAAAAAATCCCACTAACATAGTTCTTATTTTAACTACAAAAGTTACCTTTTAATTACAAGACTACATTTATTATTAAAATGTTAATACAGCACTACTAATCAGTACATCAAAATACATACAGTAAATACCTGTGTAGAGCCATATAATATGCACTTTTCACAACAAACACACAGGGCACTGTTCATCTCGTGCTGCTGGATTTACCCAGCTCACTGCTGCTCCTGACAACACCTGGTTCCTCAAGGAGCAGCCAGGCACTGGTGGCACCTCCCTGGCCAGCCCCTGTCCAGCTGAGCTGGGCAGCCTGGCACAGTCGGGCACCACGTCCCTGCAGCAGGACACGGGACAGTGGAGGTGGATGCTGTGTGTGCCCGAGCTGTCACAACACCCCCTGCTCCCCCATGGCCCCAGCTGTGTCACCCACTGTGGGAGTGTCAGGGGTGGGATGGTGGGGATGGATGGAGATGAGAGATCTCTGCAGCCAGGGCTGGAATTTGGGGTTTATTGCAAAGGGTCTGGGTGCAGGGCCCTGCTGGGAGCTGCCAGCCACAGCTCAGAGCAGGCCCAAAGAGGAAGACAGAGAAGGCAAGAGCATGGTAAAGAGAGAATGAGAGAGTAAAAGAGAGGATCAGAGGGCAAGGTTCCTGTTACAATACAATAAATCTTCTTCTGGTTGTGGAATTTGGGGTTTATTGCAAAGGGCCTGGGTGCAGGGCCCTGCTGGGAGCTGCCAGCCACAGCTCAGAGCAGGCTGAGAGAAGAGGGGGGGAGAGAGGAGGAGATGGTGAGAGAGTAGAAGGGGTAAGAGAGCAAAGTTCCCATTACAATACAATAAATCTTCCTCTGTGTTGAATATTCTCATTCTCACTAACCAATCTAGTACAACATACAAATCCTACAGCATTTACATACAGCCTATAAGAATCACTACATTACCATACTGTGTTACATTTTTAACCCTAAAAACTCCTCTTTGGGCCCCTTCTGCCAAGCTGTAGGGTCTGCTCTGACCCTTGGAGCTGTCTGCAAGCAGAGGGTGTTGTTCCATCAGAAGGGGATCACCTTCAGCTGGCCACACCATTGTTTTCCAGTTGTTCAGTAACTAAGGGATCCCAAAGCTTGCTTTCATTTCAATCTCGCTTATAGTTTCTATATTCCCAAAATCATTTGCCAGACAATCATATTTATAAGGCTTTCCTGTTTCATCTCCCCCAACAACCCCCCCACCTGCTTTCTGGCTCTCTCCTCCTCGAAGAGCACCCTGCGGTGCGGGCGGCAGTCGCGCTCGGTGCAGATGCAGCAGATGCAGCGCCGCTCGTCCAGGCAGAAGAGCTCCAGGGGCCGCCCGTGCCGCGGGCACAGCTCGGCCGGGGCCGCCTGGCTCCGGTTCCCAGCACAGCCCCGCTGCTCGCCGTCCCGGGCCAGCTCCACCACGCTGTGCAGGGTGACGTTCTTCTCCAGCTTCGGGCACGGCTCGAAGGCCCTGCGGCACTCGGGGCAGGTGATGCTCGGCTCGGGCTCCTGCCTTCTCTTGGCCCAGTGGTCGCTGATGCAGTCCCTGCAGAAGTTGTGGCCGCAGGGCAAAGTCACG
This sequence comes from Ammospiza nelsoni, assembly GCF_027579445.1. Lineage (NCBI taxonomy): Eukaryota > Metazoa > Chordata > Aves > Passeriformes > Passerellidae > Ammospiza > Ammospiza nelsoni. The sequence goes on along the minus strand of NC_080651.1, from coordinate 7,762,018 downwards.
GGCACCTTGAACAGCTCCAGGCAGATGGAGCACACCAGCTTCTCCTCCAGGTTCTGCGACATGGCCGATGCCATCCTGCCCGGCCGGAGATCGGGGGAGGAGGAGGAGGTGACGCTGTGCCCAGAGGCGGGGCAGGGCTCCCGGCCACACTCCTGAAGTGACACCCGCTGGCTGTCCCCTGGTCACACTTACCGTCGGCCGGGGCTATTTGTACAAATCACAAACGGGACGGGGCTGCTGTGCAACGTGCCTTGAGCTGGTTTATTTTCCAGCATCAGTCTCATTCCATGGTTATAACAATGGGAAGATGGCAGCAGCTCACATCCCAGGCAGCAGACCGAGAACTTAATGTTACAACTCACTTTATAAGTTTTTTGACCAATCGCACAAAGCAAAAGCACATTGACAGTAGTTCTATCCAACCACTGTAAGCACACATACCTTTGGTTAAAACAATGCTTGCTTATTTTGAATACAATACCTGCTTGTAAGCCTTAAAACACAATGCACAGAGCTCCGTTATTAAGCTCAGAACTCCCTAATATCTTGCTAGACAAACGTTTTTGTAGCTTAGAAAGTTATTCTAGACAAGCGTTAATACACAGACCATTGTTCTATTTGTCCTTGCTTTTCTACTTTTTAAATATGTGAAAAATGCATGTATTTTGTGATCAGCTTTTCGTAAATATTAAAATGAATATAGTATGTGTTGTGTTAGAAAGCAATGCTGTATTTATTTTATTGAATACTGTGTTAAATATAATTTTAGGTTATAAAAAATTTGTTAAAATAGAAACTATGCTATGTAAGATGCTTTGTTTAACTCAAAGGACTTGCAGTGAGATAGCAGCCACAGGACACCTAAATCCTTCAGAGAAAGGGAATTTATTGCCTTCTTATCAGAAGAAACAAACTTCTTCTGGCCTTGGAGGCACTGTTAGGATTCAGAGGAAGAAGTTGACACTGACCAGACAGAATCCTGTGTTTGAATGGAATTTATGCATCGTGTATGAGATGTATGAATATGCAACAGGCTGTTGTTCTTAAGGGTTAATCCTTTGTTAACGTGGGTCCTTTTTCAGCCCAGAAAAAGGTACCCGGACATCTGTAACTCTTGGTATTTATTGTCTCATATTGTCCTAATTCAATTTGTCCAAATTGCTATTACTCTAATTGTGTTACTATTCTTTTTAACTATTTTATTACTATTAACCTTTTAAAAATTTTAAAAACAAGTGATTGGCGTTTTTCACAAATAATCTTTCTGCTGACCTATCTCATGGCCACTGCTTAGCTCTAATCACAGTCCTGCTGTCTCTGAGGCCTGCCTTTTGCAGCTTTCCCAAAACCCTCTGATTTTGTGGATTCCCCCAGCACTGGCTGTGCCCCAGGCTGCAGAGGGAGGGCTGTGAGGCACGGTGGGGACACCCCGGAGAGGAGGGAATGCTGCGGTGACAGCACCTGGGGGACACCAGGAGGCTGACAGGGACCACAGCAATGTGTATTTCCATGAACACGTTTGCTGGGCACACATCCACGCGCAATTGGATTTTCACTCCTTTATTGCCTTTTGAGGGAACTTCCAGGCATCTCAACTCTGCCAGGGCTGGGTCCCTGAGCTGAGCATGGCAGGGTGTGGTGGTGGTCACAGGGGTCCCAGGATGAGAGATGAGGATCTGACTCCGTGTTTCAGAAGGCGGATTTATTATTTTATTATATATATTTTATTAAAACTATACTAAAAGAATAGAAGAAAGGATTTCATCAGAAGGCTTGCAAGGAATAGAAAGGAATGGAATCATAATAAAATCTTGTGAATGACCAGAGAATCCAAGACAGCTGGACCATGATTGGCCATTAATTACAAACAACCACATGAGACCAATCACAGATGCACCTGTTGCATTCCACAGCAGCAGATAATCATTGTTTACATTTTGTTTCTGAGGCCTCAAGCTTCTCAGGAGGAAAAATCCTAATGAAAGGATTTTCCATTAATTATGTCTGTGACAGCAGTTCCCCCTGTCACAGAGACCCCTGTGCAGAGCTCCAGCCTGGGAACAGCCGAGAGGCACCCACTGCTGCTGCAGCCACACGTCCCCTCCCTGTGCCCTGGCAAGGCTGTGGCACAAGGCAGTGACACACACCAGCACCACGTTCTTCCCTTGCATCTCCTAAACCACAGCTCCTGCAGTTGGCATGTCCCCATGCACACCCACCACACCTTTTCCTACCAATTTCCTTGCAACACCCGTGCACATCAGCACCCTGAAACAGAATAAAGATGCCACCTGCACCACCTGTCCCTGCTCAGGTGGAATCTCCTGCCCAGAGGCTGGTGCCTGTGCACTGCAAACCTTCCCCTTGTTGTCACAGTTCAGTTTCAGTTTACCCAGCCCAAGCCTTATCTCTGTGCCAAGCCCATGTGTTATCTTGCTCATGTTCGCAGCCTTGTTTTTGCAGCCACCCTTCATGAGCAGCTTCCCTTTCACCTGCACAGGTGAGGGCAAGCAGAGAGCAGCTCTCTGGTGGATCATCCACACCAGCTTCCATAGCAGAGGCAGGCTCAGCCACCCCCCTGAGCACAGGAGAGGACTTGGGATATGTCACAACTCCCTGCATGTCCCAGCAAGCTTCAGCTCCAAAACATTCCTTTGGGCTGCAGCTGTCAATTCTGACCAAATATTTAAAGCCCAGAGAGGCTAACACGACCTGTGTGTGTGCCTGGAACCTGTGTCCCCAGTGTGGGCACCTCCCCAGTGCACTCAGCCCAGCTTAAACCAGACACCAGAACCCTTCAGGCTGGGGAGGAGCTCTGGGGTAAGTGGTAACAGCCCTGAGCACAGGCAGCAGGGGGGCACTTCAGCCCAATCTCAGCTCTTTGCTGAAGGCTCTAATTTCCAATGGTAGAAGGAACCTCAGAAAAAGGGAACTGGAGGTGGGAAGAGGCAGCTGTACCAGCAGGAACATGTTGGTATTTGGGGGTCCATGTGAACAGGAGATGCACAGTGCAGCAGAGAACAGAGGCTCTCCAGGGCCTGGGAACAGGACCTGCAGCAGCAGTGCCAGGCCACCACCACCACCAGCTCTGCTTCTGCTCCCTGCCCACACCAGGTACATCCTGTCCAGGAGAGAGGGGAAGGAGGCTGAGGTCCACATACTTGGGTAGCTGAAGCCACCTCCACAAACACTGACCTTGTGCAGGTTTACCACCTGTGCAGCCCCATGTGGAAACCCAGGGCATCACAGGGAATATTTCTCTGTCTGCTCTGGGATGCCCTGACCCCCAAGGGAGCACTGACTTTGACCCTCATTCATGCTGAAAGTTTCCTGGACTTCAAGATAAACTAGAATCCACAAAAGTGTGAAATAGATTATAGAGAGCAGTGTAGGTGCATCACTTGGTGAGAAATTGAGGTTTTGGGATTTTTAGTGTGTTGTGGATGGAAGCAAGATAGAGGGCACAGGGTGTCATCCTGGGTTTCTTCTTCATGCTTCTTCTTCCTTCTTCTTCATGGGTTTCGGTGGCATTTTGTAATTGGGCAGAAAAGTCTGCATTGGGGGCTCTTTGGGATCAGTTATTGGGTTAAAAGGAAAAATAATCTAGGTGTCAGTTCTTAATTGGATAATTTAATCTTAAAAGACCTTGTAACAAGAGATTGTTGGCCATTTTGTGCCTTCTAATGAAAAACTGCTGAACTCACAGTAGTGAGACTGTTGTACTGATAAGAAATAATAAACACCTGAGTCCAAACATGAGTTACTGTGTCAAGTGCCTTCAATCCAGACCCAGAAAAACCAACAACTGGTACCCCCAACAGCCACGCTCTTCCCAAACTACAACATCCAAAACCAGAAGTCACTCTGGCCAGTGAAGGGCTGCCCATCTCCCCTGCACCCTGCTGGGCTCCCCAGCTCTGGGCCAACTGCCCAGGGTAACAGGCTCTTGCCAATAAAGACAGCTCTGCCAGCATTGCTCAGAGAGTGTTTAATCAGACTCATCTCTCCAGGAGAACTGCACAAATAAAATTTGACACAGTCCAGAACCACAGCACTGTGAGAGGTGGAAATCCAGGCTGGCCTGGCTCTGTTTGCTCCATAAACAGGCAAAAGGAAACTGTGATCCTTGCAGGGAAGCAAGGCAGAGCATCTCTGGGGAGATGCAGCCTGCCCAGTCATTGCCAGCTCTGCTGCAGAATCAGGAGCAAGGTTTCAGCCTGGCTATGGATTCACTTTGAATGTTCTTGTTAAGCAGCTGCCAGTCCTGTGAGCACCCAGGGAAACTGGGAGCTGAGACTTTGTCATTTCCCTCCTGAGGCAGTGAGGGGAGCACAGGAAATCCAGGAGGCAGCATCCCAGGGACACAGAGGACACAGCTGCTAGTAGATGCCATAGGTGGGCTCCTGTGTGTCCCGGTACCTGTCCAGGTACCTCAGGGGCTGGTGCCGAGGGAACTTCACCTGCGGAGGGTGGAACGGGGGCGGCCGCACGAACTCGAACACCGGCTCCCTCATGTCTGCAGAGAGTCACAGGGTCAGCAGGGGCTCACAGCTGAACCCCACACCCCCCCCCTCACCACACAGGACAGGGCTGCTCAAACGTGCCCTTGGAGTTGTTTTAAAATCCCCAGCCGAGGGTTAGGGGTTGCTCCTTCAGTTTGGAGGAGGACGGCTCAGGAAGGGCTTAGTCTGTGCTGATCCTGGGCAAGTGCCAGGAGCAACTGAGAGCCTGCAGCCACAGGGCCACGTCCCACCCACAGAGCCCCTCCAGGGTCCCCATTCCTTACTGAGCAGCTGATGGAAGGTGGAAGTGACAGAGCTGTCCCACTGACACTGGAAAAATGCCAGCCCTGCCGGGGTCATGGCATCCTTATGCTTTCTGTAGAAGTCAAACGTACTGAAGGTTCTCATCTTCAGGCTGTAGCTGGAAACAAGACACAAGCACCAGGTGAACCTCTCCCTGCAGCAAGTAGCCTGCTCCCCATCACCCCAGGGCAAATGACAGAGGTGGAAAACAAAGCCACTAAGAGGAGATCTCCCAGTGTCTCCAGCTCCATGCACATTTCTGGGCAGGACAAACCACTCTCTAACATCCTGTTCTGTAACAACAGGACTCTGCAGTACTGGGACTGTGGCTGCACAGGACACACAAACCAAAGCAGCCCTGGAGAACTCTGCAGAGTGACAGGAGCTGCTCCTCTAGTGCAGTGACAGCTACACAAACCCCACAAGCAGCAGCAGGAGCCAAGGGCAGCAGGAGCAGAGGAATTACCAGGGCGTGGGCCGAGCGTCCTGGCTGAAGTCAATGGGACCGTGTTGCTTGAAGAGCAGGAAGATGAAGCGGTGGTAGCCTGTCCCCATGGCAGGGAAGGGGGGCAGGTAGTGGCACATCTCCTTACCAGCCTTGATGTCACTGCCTGGGATGTTTGTCCTGAACACAAACACATATACACTCATTTCCCTCCAGCAGATTCATCCAGGAATGCAAATCCCTCTGCCACGCTGTGATGTGATTTTTGCCCCATTTGATAAGGGAACAGATAACAGAGATTGCTGTCACCACAGGAAAAATCCCACCCAGTGACTGGAATGCTGAACAGCAGCAACATCTGGAACTCCTGCATCCTTGGCAGGACCCAGAACACAGGGCTAAAGGAGCTGATGGCAGGAGCACCAGGAAGAGCCATGGATTCTGAGCTGCTGGAGGAGTTTCTGCCCAGCCCACAAGCACAGAGCATCTGGCTCTGATGTACTCACACCAGCCAGTGGAGGTACTCCGAGTCTGCATCCCTCAAATGTCCATCTGCCAACACACAACAGGGAAAAGGGACTTAGGGACACCCTGGTGCCAGCATCCACCCCAAAGTGAGAATGCCCAGACCTGCTTTGACCAGAGGAAGCAGCTCAAGACCCTCCCAGCATTCCTTCCCCAGCAGGAAAGGAACTCAATCCTATAGGACTGAGTTTAAAATGAGGAGCAAAGAAGTCTGCAGATCTAATTCCAAGATTCTTGAAATCTTCTTAGGCAGCTGTATCCATCACTATGCCTTGGTCTCTCAGGGTGAACACTGTCAGCAAAGCTGCCTTCCAGGCAGACTGCCAAGGAAGAGGAGTTTGGAGGTAACAAAGATGGGAGTCAGGAAATTGTTTCCTCTATAGTGAGACACAGATCTTATTGTGTCACTGTCCCTTCTCTCAATTGCTACAGATTTGGGGAGGCTACAATCTTTCCTCCATATGTAACATGTCCCAGTCTAACAGATATAATCATAGAATTACAGCACTGTTTGGGCTGGAAGGGACCTTAAAGCTCATCCCACTCCCTGCTATAGGCAGGGACACCTTCCACTAAACCAGGCTGCTCCAACCTGGCCTTGAACACTTCCAGTGTTCATCATATCCGTGCAGCCAAAAGAATCAGGAGTTAACCAAAAGCTGAGAGAAACAACACAGTTTAAACACATTCCTTTAAAGAACTCACTGCTCACCTGGATTTGTGAGCAACAAGGTCCAGAGGGAGCCTTTGTCTGCCTCATATGACACTTCAGGGGGACTGGAAGCCTAAAGGAGCAACACAAAGAGAATGCAAATCACTCACACAACAGCTCCCATGAACTGTGGCAAGGCTGGGACACAACACAGGGCATGAATAACCATCAGCCTCCTACCAGACAGCCTCCAATCTCTGTCTCTATCACATCCTTAAAGTATTTTCCTTCAGCACAGAGGAAACACCCTTGTAAAAAGCATCCCCTGGAACGCCCCATGCCCACTGGAAGAATCTGGCAGAAAGAGGCTTCCCAGGGGCTCCAAGTTGTTCCCAGCTCCCCTCACGCACCTCTGATGGAGTCACCATGTTCCCATAGTAGACTGGCACGAGGTACTCGTCCTCCTGGCTGTAGTGCACCCTCAGGGCCACCCAGGGGGTGAAGGTGGCTCCCCTGAACAGGTCCCGGAACAGCCCGCAGTGCTCGGCCACGCGCTGCTTGTGGAACGGGCCACTGGTCCTCTCCCACTCAGCCCTGACCTCGTCGAGGGGAATGAGCACTGCAAGGACAGAGGGAGGATGCAGAGGCAGCAGGGGGACACCCAGAGCAGCTGGAGCAGGAGGGGAGGTGCTGGGCACTGACCGGTGCGGAGCCGCGCCGCCCGCTCCATCTCAGCATTGCGGCGGTTCTCCCTCAGGATCCTCTTCCTGTCCTTGAGCTCCTCTGCCCGGGACAGCCTCTCACGGGGCAGGCCAATGTCTGGCTGGGGCTCTTCAGGGAGGGGTGGAAAGAGAGCAGGTGAGACATGGGAGCACCCAAAGCACCCAAACACAAACCCCTGTGAAGAGCCTGAGAGTGTGAGACAGAGACTCCCAGAGATCAGGATCACAGAAGGGTTTGGGTTGGGAGAGGTTTGGGTTGAAGACCACCCACTCCCACCCCTGCCATGGACAAGGACACCTCCTGTGGTACTCACATGCCCTCTGAACAGAGAAAAGAATGATTAAAACTATTCTTATCTCATTTGCTGCTCCTGTGTTTGTGCTCATGTGGAATGTTCTGGAGATTGTTTACCCAACGTGATTCCTTGATTGGATTCTGGTGGAATTGTTTATGTTAATTAGCCTATCAGGTCCAGGCTGTGTCCTGACTGTCAGGAGATGGTCAGTAGTTTTTGAGTAGTATTTTTCAGTAATTAGAAGTAAGTATGATGTAGTATAGTTATAGTATAATAAAATGTAATATAGTAGAGTTTTAATAAAGTGAGTGTTCAGCATTCCAAAGCCTTGGAGTCATTCCCAGATGTTGGGGTTGCCTGATTTTTGATAACCTCCCACTAGAAAAGACCTGAAAGGACAATCAGGACTTGATTCTGTCCCCTCTGCACCTCCTTCCCCAGCTCATGGCCCTCCCATTCCCAGCTGTGTTATCTGCTGCAGGCCTGAAGCTCTGGCTCCTTGTCTGCTCTGTGGCACCACTGGGGCTCCAAGGAATCCCTTCTTTGCTCTGTTGTGGTGTTGTGAGGTCCCCAGGACGAGGTGAGAGATGAGAATTTGACTCCATGTTCTCAGAAGGCTGATTTATTATTTTATGATGTTATATTATATGAAAAGAAATGATATACTAAAACTATACTAGAGAAAGAGGAAGGATACCTCAGGAGGCTAAACAAGAATAATGATGAAAGCTCATGACTGACTCCTCAGAGTCCAACACAGCTGATGGTGATTGGTCATTAATTAAAAACAATTCACATGGAACCAAACAAAGATGCACCTACTGGTAAACAATCTCCAGACTACATTCCCAAACAATCAGATAATTATTGTTTTCATTCTTTTCTGAGACTTTTCAACTTTCCAGGAAAAAATCCTGGGCAAAGAGGATTTTTCAGAAAATATCATGGTGACACTCTGTTTCATTTGGCAGGCCCTGGCCAGCCCCTGTTGGGGGAAGATGAAACAGGAAAGCCTTATAAGAATGATTGTCTGGCAAAAGATTTTGAGAATATGGAAACTATAAGTGAGATTGAAATGAAAGCAAGCTTTGAGATATCTCAGTTACTGAACAACTGGAAAACAATGGTGTGGCCAGCTGAAGGTGATCCCCTATTGATGGAACAACACCCTCTGCTTGCAGACAGGCCCAAGGGCGAGAGCAGACCCTACAGCTTGGCAGAAGGGGTCCAAAGAGGAGTTTTTAGGGTTTAAAATGTAACCCAGTATGGTAATGTAGTGATTCTTATAGGCTGTATGTAAATGCTACAGGATTTGTACCTTGTGCTAGATTGGTTAGTGAGAATTAGAATATTCAACACAGAAGAAGATTTATGGTATTGTAATGGGAGCCTCGCTCCCTTTCCCTCTTGCTTTTATTCTTTGCTCTCCCCCTCTCTTCTCTCATTCCTGCTCTGAGCTGTGGCTGGCAGCTCCCAGCAGGGCCCTGCACCCAGGCCCTTTGCAATGAACCCCAAATTCCAGTCCTGGCTGCAGAGATCTCTCATCTCCATCCATCCCCACCATCCCACCCCACAATACTCCTACAAGCCTCTCTCCCTGTGGAATGTCACAGACATCTTTTGTGAAAAATCCTTTCTTTATGATTTTCCCCCTTCTGGGAAGCTGAGGCCCCAGAAGAAGAATGTAAACACTGGTTATCTGCTGCTGTGGAATTCAACAGGTGCACCTGTGATTGGCCCATGTTCCATGTTTACAATTAAGGGCCAATCAAAAACCAAGCTTTCTCTGGGAGAGATGAGAGAGAGCTCCTTTTGTTTATTCATTCCTATTCTATTCTTAGCTTAGCAGCTTCTGAACTTTTCTTTCTATTCCTATTAGCATAGTCTAAACGTATTATAGATCATAAATTAACAAATCCAGCCTCCTGATCATGGATCAAGATTCTTGTCTATCTCTTCACCCCTGAAAGACCCATGCAAGCAAGGTAACAGTGGAAAACCCCTTTTCCCTGAGACCCTGCACAGGGCACAGAGGCTGTGGCAGTGCCCTGTGACCCCTTTACCCTGAGCCCCTGCCCTCTGCACAGGGCACAGGGGCTGCGCCAGAGCCCTGGGGGCGCCCTGTGACCCTGATAGTGGAACTCTGGAAAAAGTTAAAGATAGAATCTAAAATGTTAGGCTTTGTGCTTTCCCAGATCAACTGCACCTGCGTAAGCAGTATGATAAATTATATAATCGTTAGATGTGATAATTGTTTAGTAATTAAATGTAATTATTATATATCCATAAGAAGAATAGTGAGAAACTATGTTAGAAATTCAGAGAGGGGCTAAATTTATGTATACAATAGAACAATATAAGTTTAATAATTAACATGAAAGTTATGTAACAATAGAGTATAAAACATGATCATTTTGGATGTATGGTCGGAGTCAGATTTGGGTTGAATATACCCCAATTCCCAGAGCTCTTAATAAAAAGCACTGCATATAATCCCCCGTGATTATGTGTTTTTGAACGCTAACAACCCCTTTTCCCTGAGCCCCTGCCCTCTGCAGAGGGCACAGAGGCTGTGCCAGAGCCCTGGGGTGCCCTGTGAGCCCTTTTCCCTGAGCCCCTGCCCTCTGCAGAGGGCACAGAGGCTGTGCCAGAGCCCTGGGGTGCCCTGTGAGCCCGGTACCTGCGGGGGGGTCGCTGTGTTTGCGGTAGGTGTTCCACCAGCGCGGCTCCCGGCCCGCCCGCTCCGCCTGCCGCAGGTACCGCGCGAAGCTCCGGTACCGCTGCAGCTCCTCCAGCCTCGCCACGTCCACGTCCTCGTTGGGCATGGGCCCCAGAGGGGCTGCCCTCTTCCAGAGCACGGCTGGGGGGAGAAAAAAACACGTCCCAGGGGGGTGAGAAGGGGGGAAATGAGCCTGGGATGGGCACAGCACAGACAGCGCCAGAGCCATCCCCGCCGCCCACAGGCACGGTCATGGAGTCAGGGTGGGGGAGGCTGGGAGGGACCAGAGACACCTGATGCCACCTCCCTGCTCCAGCAGGCCCAGCCCAGGGCACAGCACTGTGCCCAGATGGCTCCAGCAGGCTCATCCCAGGGCACAGCACTGTGCCCAGATGGCTCCAGAGGCTCATCCCAGAGCACAGCATTGTGTGCAGATGGTTCTGGAATATCCCCAGTGAGGGAGACCCTCGCTGGACAATCTGTTCAGGGCTTGGGCACTGCACAGGGAAGAAGTTCGGCCTCACACCCAGCTGGAATTTCCTGGGCATCACTCGGTGTCCGTGGCCTCTGGTGCCATTGCTGGGCCCTGGAGTGGAGCCTGGGCCCTGCTCTGCCCTCCCTGCAGACAGGGACACACAGGGACGGGCCCCTCTCAGCCCCAGCAGCCTCAGCCTTTCCCCAGGACAGAGCTGCCCCAGCCCCCAGAGCATCTTTGTGCCCCTCCACAGGACCTGCTCCAGGAGCTCCGTGTGTCCCATCCCGAGGAGCCCAGAGCCGGACACTGCTCCAGGGGAGGCCTGGCCAGGGCTGGGCAGAGGGGCAGCATCACCCCTGACCTGCTGGAAATGCTCTCCTTGTCACACCATTAGTGACAAGGCCTGGCGTTCGGGACACAGCCGTCCGAGAGCACCCTGTCTTTCATCCCCCCCTTCCCCAGTGGGTTTCGGGGCTCCCCTGCTTCTCCCGTCTCTCACCGGCCGTTCCGAAGCTCCGCCCGCCGCGGGCCCCGCGAAGAGCCGCGCTCAGCAAGGGCGCCGCCATGTTGTGCGCCGCGCTAAGAGAAGGGCCCCGTTGCCATCGTGACGGGCGCTGCGCCGCGCAGGCAGGCCGGGTTCAGAAAGCCCGCCCGCCACGGGGCTGTCCCTCGTGTCGCCTGACTCCGATGGGGCTGCCCCGGTACTGCCTGATTAGAAACGTCCGCACAGCCGCCGCTCTTCCCTCGCCGCGGGCTCCCCATCCCCGCCCTTGCCCTGCTGAGGGAAGTGTTCTAAAGTTCCTTTGTGCCGCGGGCAGGTCACACCCAGGACAAAGCCAGCCCTGCTCCTGCCTTGTTTGTACTGGAGCAATCCCTGGGAACCCTCTGTCTCTGGAGTTTATAACCCGCACCCTCCTGCCGAGGCTTTCCCCTCACACGCTGCCAGCCCTGGCCACACGGGCTCCGTGTGAAGCTGTCCCCAAAAGAGGGCGGGTTTAGGAGTCCATGGCTCCCTCAGGCCATCCCACAGAGTGAGATGCAAAGCTGTGTTTCGTGTCAGGTACAAACAGGCGATGTGTGTATTTGTAAATGCGAAATGTGTGGACCCCGACAATGGGAGAGCTGTGAATTCTAATAATAACTGAGGAAAATAAAGCATGGGAAAAGGCCTTTGAACTCATCTTTTGTTTGCAATTAACCCTGGTTGATTTAGGAGCACTGGAATTAAGGTGTTAAAGATGTTGCTTTTTGCTTGCATTAAATCCATAAAAAGCTCTGCAATAATAACCTTTTGAAGTATAATTTTGGAATATTACTTGTATCCTTGAAACTATAGCTTTGGAATATATATAAAGCAAATATGCTTATCTCATGCCTTATTGAAGCAGAGAAAAACAGCTTGAGAAAGGAAGATGAACATCACCTCAAGGGTTTATGGTTTCCAAAGGGAAACTGGACCGCCAGCATCTGGGGATACTCCTTTGAGATACATCCTGAGAAATTAAAATCACAATAGTGTATAGAATTGTGATGTAATAATTTGGAATAAAAATTGCTGATGAGTAAAAATTGGAAATAGAAACTGATGGGTACCCCTATAAATACCTGTAACCATCAATTATCGGTGTGCAGCTGGAGGGAAAACTTCCCCCACTGCACCCAGCTCTGTATTGCTCATACTTTACCATATTAAATAATAAATTGATTGCTGCTTGAATATTGGTCTAGTCAAGCTTCTTATTCACAACATGTCTTTACAAACAAGCTGTGGGTCTGCTGGTAAATAAAGCTAGCACTGGGAAATAAACAGTGGGAAGGATTTCACTGATTGATGAATGGAAAAAGATATTTGCTTTTACAAATAAACTGTAGGTTTGCTGATAAATGAAATTAGACATTGAAAGATGAAAGAAACAATGGACAAGAAAAACCCCTACATTCCGTAAGAATTAAAAATGAAAAGGGAGGGTTGTACATTAGAGGGAAATCTTCGGTACCAGGCATTCTAGGAAGTCTGTACCTCTCAAGTACCTCAGAAATGGGGAAAGAGAGAAGGGAAATGTGGCCGGGAAATTGGGATAAAAAGGAGGCTGCATCCTCCAAAAACTTGAGAGACCCCAGGGGAATGCCCCGTGGCCTCTCCCTTTATTGAAATAAAGCCAAAAAAGGGCTCCTCTGTCTCCTTTTTGGATGTAAACCTCTGGTGTTTGTGGATTAATTTTCCTAACAGTTGTTATATTGTAAAATGGGTTAAAAGAGTAGTTATAAGAAATTACACCTCAGTAAAGTGCAGCACCCCCAGGCGAAATGAGCCAGCCTGGACAGGACTGTAATGGGCAACTGAGCGCCTTAAACATTCATGCAAATGAAGGATCCAAACAGAAACCAATCCAGAGGGACAAAAAACAGGATAAAAAGGGGGATCTGACCCAGGGAAGCTGTGCTGTTCCCCTGGAGCATCGGGGCCATCGCTGCTGAGCAGCCCCAGCGCCGGCGCTGCTCCATCCTTGAGGGAACGCTCCTGCTCGGCCCGCGCCCCCTTGCTTTGGGCCTTTCTTTTTATTATAACAAATGCTGAAATGACTTTAGTATCCCTTGCTTTGGGCCTTTCTTTTTATTATAACAAATGCTGAAATCACCTCAGCACCGGGAGTCTGGTTCCGTTTTTAACAGCTTGGCACTGAAATTGTTCCTGCACCTCAAGAGGCTCAGCACTTGTGGAAATGGCACCATCGTGTTGATGGAAAGGTGGATGAGGCTGCAGGGCAGAGTTTAAACACTGTTTGCTGACCCTGAGAAACAGCAAACCATGCCACGTGTGGCATTCAGGCATTGTCACCAACCACAGCAAGGTGAGAAGTGTACAAAATCCTCACCAACAGCAAGGAAGGAAAGTGTTTCCCAATACATCAAAATACAAAACTGAAAACAACTCTCCTTCTCTCTGTTTCCATTTCTCCAAAAATGAAAGGAAAACAACTGTGAATTGAGGCTGCTGCTGCCCAGTCCCATGGTCACACCTTGCTGTGGGCGCTGATCAGCCTTTGCTGCTGTTGGAGCTGCAGTGACACCGAGCAAACGCCACAGCCAGCCCTGCCCTGTGCCAGCTGTGCCTCCCTGGGGCTGGGGCAGCAGGATGGGATCCCCTGGGATGGGACAGGAATCCCCATGGCATCCCCACAACACTGCAGAGCAAAGCCAGGGAGGTCACACTATATAAAACACCAAAATCCAGCTAATTTAAGGTCTTCTCAATACTTCATTCCCATTAATTTACATGAGATCCACTCAAGGCAGTGTGTGAAAAGAAAGACATTTTGTCTGAAAACACATTTTTGTAATTTATTAGATCTGTACACAGCTAGTGCTGTTCTCATTAGCATATTTTTAACCTTTTAACCTCCATCCCCCCCTCCCCAGGCCAGCAGCCTGTTCCACTGGACACAGGGAAGGCAGAGCCCTCAGCCTCCTCTGGCATCCTGAACTTCCACAGGACCTGAAACACTCGGCAGCCAAAAGGCAAGTTTGATTAGTTTATTTAAAATTAAACATTTCTTTCTGTTCAGCTACTGCACGTGGAGCCAAACCTTGTGTCTGATCATTGTTAGTGCCAGAAAACTGATTCAAAATTAGAGACTAACAGAGCCCAAAGCTGCAGAGAAGCAGCTTCTCACGGGTTGCCTCAGAACTGCAGGATTTGGGTTCATGCTGAAGCTTTTAACAATTTTAAGCTAAGAGCTGCCCTTCTCTAGTGTGAAAAGGTTTTATGGTTACTGGACATGTTACTGGTGTGGAAAAGCAGCAATGATTTTGCTTGGTTGTAGTTGCTGCACTGATTTCCCTGGGCAGCAGGATGTTCTCCTCCAAGCTGATTTCTTCCTGTTCCATCAGACAGCACCGTGCAAGGCCCAAGTCGGTATCAAAACAAAATTAAGCAAATCAGAGAAAGCTCCTTGGAAATGCATGGGCAGGAAAAATAATAAAAAAATCTGGACACTTCACTTGGGATTGTCATTTTCTTGACAAATGCCTTTAAAAAGCCAGGACAACATCCCGGAAAAATCAGAAGACCTGAGGACATTGGTCAAAACTGATTTCTGCCCTCCAATACTGGCTTCATCATTCCAGGTCAAATTTGCAGTTTTTACCACTACATGTGGTTTTTTCTCCTCCAAATCAACATAAGTAACATTTGTAAAGTGCTTCAAGATAGTGCTTGAAAATGCTAAGAGTGAAAAGAGGGGCAGAACATCTGTTATCAGCACCCAGCTGATTACTGTGAGTTGGTTTTATCCTCAGAGCAGCATCACTATGTTCTCCTTTGACCTCCTATTAACCAAGAGCTGGCACAAAGGAAAAAGGAGTTTGTGCAGGGCAGTGAAAGAAGGAAAACAAAGGAAACACAAGGATTTCTTCTGGAAAGAGGCCTGAAGCAGAGCTCCAGAGAAGGATGGGTATTTACTTCCCAGATCCATCAGGAAAACACACACAGACTCACATGCACAGAGCTCTGCAGGAAGCTTCACACAGCACAAACATTGGCCAAATGAGGAAAGAGGTGGGGCTAATTTAACAAAAAAAAAAAAAAAAAAAAAAAATTGAAAAATCAAGACACTGATGCTTTTTTTGAGGGGAGGACATAACACTTCACCAGAAGCTACTGCCTGAGGGCTGTCAACTATGTCATAGTGAAGCCCTGCCACCTTTTCCAGTTGACAGGAACTTCTCTCTAGTTAGCAGCTTCACAAACACAATCCTTGTATAAATCCATAAAGCTTTCCCAGATTTTTAAAAGGTTAATTTTACCATTATAATTGCACTTTAAAAACAGGCATCAATCCCTATGCATTCTCCCCAAACACCTCCTCACCTAAAAGAGGAAAGAAAGGCTACAATTATTCACTGTCCTACAGCTACAGGATTCAAAGGTTTGATTTAGGTGCCTGAAGGAAGGATGCAAACACCCACTTTTCAGGGCAGGGCCAGAGTGCATTTTAAAAAACCTGCAGGCTTCACAGCTTGGCTTGCATTGGCTTCAGGTGTTTGTGGAAAGATTCATGAACCTGCAGGACAAGACGACAGAGGTTACAAGGTCAGATTTGATCTTTGAAACAGTTTTACCTCCTCACATCTTGCAGTGTGTTTGTATACTAAGAATATTTGAATCAGAGGCACTTTGGAG
Source organism: Ammospiza nelsoni (assembly GCF_027579445.1). NCBI lineage: Eukaryota > Metazoa > Chordata > Aves > Passeriformes > Passerellidae > Ammospiza > Ammospiza nelsoni. Next base: position 7,746,197 of record NC_080651.1, on the reverse strand, counting down.
ATTTAAGAACAGCCAGATATCTTCTATATTTCAGGCTCTATGTGATAGAAAGCATGAGGATATAAAAAACAGCCTGCCCACTACCTTTCCTTTAAGAAAGAAATGTAAAATTTATATCCATACTATTGTTTGGCATTTTAATTACAAGAAAACTGGTTCAGGTTTCCTAAGGGGCTGTAATGAAGCTCCTAAGCCCCACTGACTTCAGAAGTACAGAACACTGAGCAAACTGTGGGATTTAACTGCAGCTGCAGTCTCTGGCAGCCCATTGCAGGAGACACAGTCTGCCCTCATCAAATAAAGGCACCAGGAAACAGGATTTACTATTCTGGCTGATGAAGCAGGGACGCTTCAGTTTATTTTAGCTCAGCTGCAGCTCCAATCCTAGGCCAGATATACAACATCTGACACCTAAATACTACAGGGTAACAGTTTATTTTCTCCTCCACTCACTGCTAGGGCCTGAAGAGTGGAAGATTTGCCAGAAAATGGGCAAGGCTTCCACAGCTACTGTCACTAAACAGAATTAACAGCAAGTGAGAATTGCTTTTGAATTCACTGAAATACTTCAGTTGTTTCTCTGTGGAGTGCATCATTTCCTCCCTCAACTGAGAAGCTCAAGAGATTCCACAGGGATGAATGCAAGGTACACCTGGGAGAGAAAACTACAGAGAGCAAACTGAAAGTAGATTGTTAGTTTTGGTCCATTACTACTTGTGACTTTTCTCCCCACTTCCTCAACAACCTGCTGAGATCACTGAGCACAATTAACAACCCTAAACTGAGTTATTTCTTTGGGCATGTGAGAAGAAGAAGAGAGGTTTCTTTACCTGTGTTTTGTTCAGTGGGGATTTCTTTGCCCACTCAAACATGTTCTCGTAGACGTTGCCGTCGTAGCGGCCGAGCACAGAGCCCAGGTGGACATCATGGAAGTCAAAGGAGTCCACCAGTGCCACTGCATTGGGACGAATGACAGCCAGGAGCTCCTTCACCTGCTGGTTCACCTGGGTTATCTGGGCACTGCTCAAGATACCAGCCTTGAGAGAGGAAACAAGCATTACACAAGTCACAGATCCTTCCCTTCCCCAAGGTCTCACACAGGTCAGCTTTCCCACACACAAAAACGCAGCAGTTCGGTTTTCTAAGTAATTAAATTGGCAATTTGCCACAGTGCACAAGCAGAAGGAGATGCCCTCCATACTGCCCAGCTATTATTCCTGGATGGGAGATTCACTCTTTGAGTACCTGTAAGTTAACTGTAGCAACAAGTTTCCTTAGAGAATATGCATATAAGGGTATTAAACTGTGCCTGACTTCAGGGAAATTTTTAGTAAGCAGCAAAGAGGAAAATGGGAAGACAAAACATATCATGTCTGCCAGAAGAGCAAACAAAACACTGCTGCACAAATGCATTCTCAAACTGACAGAAGAACAGAAAAAAAACAATGCCTGACAGAGTAAAGCCATTAACTGAAGGATGGGTTAGAATTTGGAGCACAAGATCCCCTTTCAGGGTTATTAGCTGTGAGCACATCTAACTGCAGCTCCTTTATTAATTCCTTGGTTTTTAAGACACAGCAGCTGGTCACCAACTGGAAACCATTTCAGCTAAACCTCCGCACATGCCTGGTTTCCATTCATCACAAGGGAAACCTACAAGAGCCTTCCAGCAGGCTGGCACTGCTAATGACCCTCTGACAACCAACAGCCAAGAACTTACACCTCTAACATCCACACAGCTTGGCATTTAAAGCACACTTGCAAGCAGTGAACCTGGCTTCAGAGATCTGGAGTGCTGGAGGAAGGCACCAACCTGCAGGAAGTCTCCTGCGTTCCTGCTGATGCCGAACAGGGCGTACAGGAGGCACAGCTCGGTCAGCACCGCGCGCACGGCGGCGTCACCCACTTCAGCCAGCTTGGCTGTGAACAGCTTCACCACCACGTAGTGACAGTGGGCCTGCAGGAACCAAACAGGCTCAGTCAGGGACACAGAAACATCAGCAGCTCTCACAGCATGTTTCTTGAGCAGGCACATCACTGACCTCTGATGCCCGCACAAGATCAACAGAAGTTCTGTTCCAGGCATCCTCCTTGCTCTTTCTGTGGGCCAGCTCAGCTTGCAGATTCTTTGCTGCCGATTCTACAAGCCTGTTTCACATGAGGAAGAAAAACAGTTTAAATAACAACACCACATTAACAGGATGACATACACTGAATCCACACATGTCAGTCATGGCACATGAGCTCAGAATTTTTCTCATGTGCCAAAGACAGTGACTGAAGTGACAGGTTGTGCCTCTATAACACCAGTAATCACTGCTGCAGCTACAATACAGCTACAGAGGGGTAAGAGGACTTCTGACAGCACACATGTGGTGCTTCAATATCTACTCACAAACAGGTGTCTGTTCTACTCTCCCCCTTCCCTCACAATGAACTTTAATATCAGGAATGTTTCTCTCCAGAGAGATCTCTGAGTAGTTTGGTATTTGTAAGTTTGAATATACTTTACACATAAATAAGAAAAAGATACATCACAAAGGATTGAGGAGCAGATTAACTAGGCTATGGGCAGGCTGTGAACAACCTCAAAGCCTTAACCCTGACCCCAACCCAGTAAAGTGTGTCACTTCCTGAAAGCAACACACAGATCAAAGTTTTGCCAGCCACACCTCGAGAACCCAGCACAAACAGGGCAGTGCATCACCACCACCTCACCCAGTTTTTCTTGGCTCAGCCCAGTCAGTGTGAGCTCACCGGGCAGCACGTGACTTGTAGGCCTCCACCAAGCTGGTGGGGTCGTTGATCCTCACGGTGACAGTCCTGGCAGCCACGTGCTGGGGCTGGATGCGCTGCCTGGAGAGGTCGTTCAGGTAGGACACCATGCCACTGACCTGCTGGCCAGAGGTCACCTGGGTGTAGCTTTTCATAAGGAACCTGAAAAGAGAGACAGCAGATGGCAGCAGCTCTTACTCATGAGCTGTTTGAATGGACAAAAGCCATCTCACTGAGGCTCAGGCCAGAAAGTTTATCTGTCAAAAATGGGGCAGGGGACAGAAACATGACACCACTTTTGTGCTAATACAGACACTTCTGCTCTTTACTTTGTCACCAAATTCACTGTAAATAAAAGACTCCTCAACACCAATTTAGTATTAAGAAAGGCATCATTTATTACAGGTGTCTGGTTGCATGGGGATAACTCCTACTTATGTGCATGTGATTTTTTACAAGTGTGTTGCTTACATACAGTCACTACATGCATATTACAATTAACTCATTACCATAAAACCTTCCCCACGTTCCCAGATTGAGTTCTTGTTTTGGCTGTAGCTGCATTCCTAAGCCAGGTGTCTCCCCCTTATCTCCCAAGTGTCCTTGCTGGGATTCTGTTTCTCCGACCAAAGTTACACAGACATAGCAGAAATCCAATTAACCCTTTTGGTACCGACTCCAGCCACAAGGACCATGAAGAGAGGCTGGAACATGCCTGTGCAGAGCTCCCATACCTGGCAGTCTGCAGCATCATGACAGTGTTCTCCCCCTCGTAGGTGCAGGACGGGGTGAAGGTGACATAGATGTCAGGAATGCCACTGCAGCGGGAGTAGCCGTGCCCGCCGCACGCCATCCGACACTCCTCAATGCCAGCATTGGCAGTCCAGGAGGTGAACGCCTTCAGCCCCGCTGTCAGGGCGTGCAGCTGAGGGGAAACAGCAAAGCCAGCTTTATTTTCCACTCTTAGCTTGCACACATACATGTTAAGGACTCCCAGAAAAAGTGGAGTCAACACCATTCTTGTGCTGTTCCACAGGTTTTTGTTTTTCTTGAAGGAAGTCTTTCCTGAGCCAAATATTTATATGAAACCATGTACATGGAAAGACTTATTTTAAGTCTTTAAGCCTTCTGCCCCTACACATTTTATGTACAAGACTGTTTTCAACTGCCCATTGTCACAAGCCCTAACAGCAAATTAACATTTTACAAGCCTAACCCCTCAGTATAGTACTGACACTTTCATCAGCAAGCCTATTCTACCCTAGGCACCTGGAAGAACAATGAAGAAGCTACAGCACAAGCACAAGACCAGTCTTAACTCCCAAACATTACTCCATCATTCCTGGAAATGCACCTTTTGAATAAAAATATATTCCCAGTAGCTTTCTCACTGTGCATTACTCCCTGTTTTTTATATAGTGCTAAATGAATAGAGCAAATAAATGTCACCAGCATATTCTGGACTGGGGGGCTTCTGAAACTACAGAAATAGAAGACATCTCATGAGTGAAAGCCAAAAAGGTTCAATGACTCTTTTTCCAAGCTGTTTAGAAACCTCACACAAATTCAACCAACACACTGGTTTCCAGAGGACACAGTACCTCTGGCAGCTCACTGAGGTCCCCCTTGCTGATGTCCCCATTGATACGATGATAGGTGTCCTTTATGTAGGCTCCCACAAAATGGAAGGCGTATGCTGTTGCCAGGAGAGGAAAGAGTTTGTATTGCTGGGTCTGATAATCCAGGATCTGGGGTTCTGGTTCCCTGGAGCAAAACACAGATGAGTCAGCATGTCAGTGGTAGCAGCCTGCTGCAGAAATCCCACTTATCCCTATTCTAACTAAGTTCACCATCCATATCAAGTCAGACTCTCTAACACCATCCAGCAAAAGCCTCTGGCAGGGGAGGACATTCCAAGAATGAAAGATTATGCACTCCCCAGGACAAACACTGTTTTGAAACCATACTGAATGCCAAAGCAAGTATCAGTCACAGCCCCCATTCCTCCCAGTAGTTCAGAATTTTCCCTCAGCAGTTTGGCTGCTCTGGGTCTCCTGCCCTCACCCTGGCTTCAGCTCAGACTGGTGTCTGACGGCGCTGTAGCGGATGGCGATGGTGCAGGCCCGGGACAGCGAGCGAGCAGAGTCACCCACGATGAGGGAACGGATGAACACCATGGTACCATAGGTCAGCTTGTCACTGACTGGTTTCACATAGGTGCCATCTGGTTCAACCTGCCAAAAAATAAAAGATTTAAAAAAATACAGCCTGTCGATTTGTGAAGTTTCCTTCCTTTTACATGTTCACACTCAAAACCCATCAAGCAGCCACCCACAACCCTTTTGGTGCAGTGCTCAAGCTCACAGGAGCATTCAGCAGGCCCATTTCCAACAGCAGATGCTGAAGCTCACTGCTTTACCTGGGCATATTTCATCAGCATGTTTTCCCGAGGAATTCGGAAGTTGTCCATTTTCAGGTAGCCATTATCCATTTCATCATAGCCAAACTTGGGGCCAATGTCACCCACTGTGATACCTGCCACAGACAAAGCCACTTGCATTAAGAAATAAACACTAAACAGCACACAAGAGGTTCAAGCCTTCTCCAATAAGGAGATTGGTTAGTTTTCTAGCAAGGCCTAGCAGTGTTATGAGTAACAGTTAACAGGGACCTTAATCTCTTTGATGGAAAAGTGGTGTCCTGGTTTTGGCTGAGACAGAGTGAAATTATCTTCCCAGCGGCTGGTACAGTACTGTGTTCTGGATTTAGCACAAGAACAATGTTGATAACACACTGTTGGTTCAGTTGTGGCTGAGTTGCATTCGCATCAGACAAGGACTTTTCAATTTCCACACTGCCCCAACAGTGTGAGGCTGGGAGGACACAAGAAGCTGGCAGGTGACACAGCCAGGACAGCTGAAGCCAGCCGGACAAAGGGATATCCCCCACCATGTGGCATCATGCTCGACAATAAAAATGGGTGAAGCCAGCTGGGGGGAATGACAGCTCTCTGCTCAGGGACTGGCTTGGCATCAGTCAGCTGCTGCTGAGCAATCACACAGTGATCACCTGCTCTGCATATTCTACTATTAATATTATTGTTGTTGCTGTTATTATTGTTGATTTCCCTTCCTTTTCTGTCCTATTAAATTGTCTTTATCTCAGCCTACCACTTTTACCTTTTTCACAACTCTTTCCCCCATCCCTCTGTGTGGAGGGATGTATGTGTTTAGCTGCCTGATCAGTTGAACCACAACAACTGGACATCAAAACATGGGAATCTCCATAACTTCCATGCAGCCCCACTATCCACTCACTGCATGAGCTGTCTATAAAGTTCATCCAGCTAAAGAGTGATGAAAGCTCTTCTTCCCCTATCAGAAAGCAGGATTGTGGAATGCATAGCTGGGACACACTGAGGCAGAATCAAATCCCAAACTAAACTTCACTGGGGTAGAATCAAATCCCAAACTAAACTTCACATTGAAGACCTGGTAGGAAAGATGGTTTAGTGGTAGTTCAGTTGTAAGAAAGACTCATTTAAGCCCTGTGATCTACCAGCTGAATTCAGCTAACGAAATAAGCCACGGACTTTAACCAACGCAGCAGGAAATTTAACAAACACTGTATACAGTGAGAGAGAAAGAGATGTTATCTGTAATGCACTCCCTGAGTGTAAATCTGTACCTGGCAGAGGTTCATGTGTGCCCAGCTGCCTGATGGGGACAATGAAGGCGTGCAGGCCTTTGCACTGGCCCTGGGTGTAGAGCTGAGCCAGGACGATGGCGTGGTTCGACGTCTTCCCAACTGCAACAGGAGCAGGACTCAGCACAGAAACACAGTCACACACACTCACACACTGAGTCTTTCTTCTGAGATAACCTCATTACATCATGCTCTAGAAAACCAGATTGAACCCACTGGATGTCACCCCAATTGGACAGATCTATCACAAAATGTTGCTCAAGTCAATGGAAGTTAAACAACACAATTTTCTTGACTATGAAACACTGAGTCCTTAGCACATCCATCAGTGAAGCTGAAGAACCAGAAATAATTTCATAGAAGCAATCAAAAATTGCACCAAATCCACAGTGTGAATGGTTCTGAGCAACAGTCCAGAGCACACAATGTTTAGCAGGCTCTGATAAGTCTGCTTGTTATGCAAGAGTGACTGGATTTCAGCCAACTCTTTGGATCAACTTTCAGCTATCACTCTGCAGATATAACACACACAGCATCACCTCCCTGAGTTACTCCATGCATCTTCCAGATTTAGACACACTTACGTCCACCTGGCCACCACTTAATGGAGGTGACAGTGGGGCTGTTGAGGATGAACTCCTGTGTGGAGGGGTCATAAGTGGCTGTTGTTTCCAGGCCCCTGAGATGAGTCCCTGGAAACAAGCAAACACATTGTTTTGGCAGGAAGTCAGTCACAAAACAGAGATAAGGACAGAACTGGGCAATGGAAAGTGGAACTCCAGTAGTAATGTTTGAATTTTAATTTTGCTTTTAGGCTATATGTATAAAAAGCTAAATAGCAACAAATTAAGGAAGAGCAAGTGAGGGTCAGACCATATTCTGGGACTGCCAATTCTCAGAAAACACTGATTTTTTTCCCCAGTGGTCTAAGACTGGTTTTCCAAGCACCTCCAATCTGACACCTTTTTGCTATCACACAGCAGAAGCCCTTTCTCGTTCAAAATGTTCCACAGGAACACAATCACCTGAATTTCACTAAAATGCAAAATAAAACCATCCAGTTCTCAGCCACAAGATGAAATAAACAGTGCCCATTCCCTCATCAAGCCTACATTCTCCTCACTTGATGGAGCTGATCTCCCAGAAGAGACCATCCATAGCTCCAAAAGAACAAGTAATGGCATGTGTATGCCAGGTGCTGATGCAGGTAGATGAAGAGACTACATAAAGATGGAGATAATTCCAGGAACAGTCTTTGTCTTCTGCCCTCAATGCTTCACTTCCCACACACCTGTCTCAGAGCAGTGGCACTGCCCCTGAATGCTTTAAAAACTCCCAAAATCCCCAGGCCTACTTGCTTAAACCAGACAAGCTGTGAACACTCCTGAGAGTCTGGACTGGCAGGGCAGGACAAGAGCTCCAGCAGGAAAAAGGAGATCACCTTGCAGCAGCCACGTTCCCAAAGCATGGAGGTAATGGCACATTTCCACAGGCAGCTCAACACAGACTCACTCTGCTGGCAAAGGATCTTCAAACCTCACTAGTTCCAAGAGATTCTCCTCAGACTTGCAGTTACTTTATGCTTCACACAGTCTCTACATTTCCCTTCAACACAAAGGTGAATCCTGCTCATTTTTAGAAAATAATTCTCATTTGCAACTCTGAGATGACCAAAATTAAAGTTTCCCAAGGCAGAATATCCTTCCTTTGAAACTTGAATTAGAAGTGTTGCAATCACAATACTGCTGGAGTTATCAAAATCCATTTCAAAGCTTGAAAGCGAAGGAATAGCAACAAAAAACAAAGTCAACATGAGACAGAGAACTCAAAAAGCCCAAAACATTTCACAGTCAGTTAAAAAGAACACATGGGAGTGAACTAAGGGGAAAAAGCTCCCCACAGAACATGAGCATTGGAACCAAGGTTAATCCTGAGGTGAACAAGCAACTCTTAATTTTTTGGCATCTCTTTCACCACCTCAAAGCTCTGTCCTTTTGTCTTTACACTGAACATTAATTAGAGCAAAGCAGAACTCCAATGGAAAGAACAGCAAGGGTAAAATGAACAGATGCCACCAAACTGCCAGCACCAGTGATGGGCAGTAATGACACTGGTTTGAATGGCACAAGGAGCCATTCCTTACAGAGCTACACACATCCAACCCTCCCTTCAGAGGAAGAGGGAAGCAGCACATGGCATAATGCTCTATTAACCCTTGCAGAGGCTCTCCACCTTTCCCTAGAACCACAGCAGGCTGTGTTAAACTGTGGGACACACACACACACCGCTCTAGCAGGCACAGGAATCCTCTGCACACAAAGGCATCGTCAGAAAGAGCATTTACTGAGGGTACTGTACCATGGCCCATCTCAGTCTGGGCATAAGTGCCAATGATCTCCAGGTTCCAGGCAGGCATGAAGAAGCGATCCTGCTGCTCTGGGGTGGCCTGGGTGAGGAGAGTGGGGAGGAACATGCCCAGGTGAAGGTCCAGAGGCTCAGGCCGTCCGCGGTGAACAAAGCTGTGAAGAATTGTCACGGGATGGGAGCGTGAAGGGAATGTTATGGGAGGGAAGCAAGCATGAGGATTCATGGTGGAGATTCAGGAAGAGACAAAAAGAAAAAAAAATGATTCATGTGTCAATCAGAATTCAGCAAGTGTATTTCAGAGAGCCAGAGCACTGTCCTTTTCTCAGGCTGAGCAATAAGAAATTGCACTCACTTTGAAATAAACAGGCTGCAAGGCATTTCTCTGTAATCTTGCAGAAAGTGCATCTGCAACATTCCCCTATTTATGATGCACTATGATTGATTAAAAAAAAAGGATGAATCCAAACCAAAAGATGGACCAGACCTTCTGGTTTGAACATCAGAGAATCCCTAAGTTCAATGGGCTGAGATAGTCAGCTGAGAATGTCAGTTTGTTGGAGATGTGATGTGGCTGAATGCAGTGTGCTTTCAACCAAATACAGAAAGTCCACCTTTTTTTGTTTGTTTGTTTTTGGTTTTTTTGTGGTTTTTTGTTTGTTTGTTTTGACATGTTTTGAAGGTAGAATCCTGTGGAAGTCCCAGTTTATTCAGCTAAACAAGTTGGATTTTCAACAAATGTTACTTTTTTAAAAAAGACAAATCCTAACTGACTGTACTATTTACTCTAATTTTTAAAAATGAAATATCAGACACAATTAGTGTACATGGCATTTCAAATCAACTCCCTTCAACTTCAGCTATTTTAAAGAACTTTCTTAAAAGGACAGTGCTCTGTATGTGTAAGTCAAAGTTACACATGAACAACTTGGGAAGAAAGCCAACATTTTTCAATTTGTAAATCACCAGCTCAAATTATCTCCAATTAAACATACTGCAGTAGAATTACTTTTTCTCCATGTTCTGTCAAGCACCACTGTGATGTAATTAAGTGGTCTATTAAGCTTTTCAATATAAAGAATTAATTAATCATTCAATCTTAAAATATTAGCAGCTTTGAGTATTAAAATGGTGGTGACAGATTGAGGACAAGTACCTTCATCTGGCTCCTTTATGTATGAAATAAATTTAATTTTACTTTAACAGGAATATATATATATATATATAAAAAAAAAATTTAAATTATATGCATTATATAAGAGCACTGGTCTGAGCTTGGCTCAAACTCATCTGATATTCTTAGCACAGTGATAACAATGCATCCTTGTGTCCTCTAAATACACATTAATATGAACTGGTTCTGTCCCTAGGCCTTCCTAAGAACTGTTTTTTGATATTCTCAGACTCCTATAAATAAATTCAACTATCTCATAAACCCAGCAGCATGGTTTTCTAAGCTTTCTGACTGCACAGTGACTGATGGCCTACCAGGAATACCAGATTTTAATGAGTTCAGTACTGGTGAGAAGTACTGAACAGCTAGAGCTGACAGCCAAAGAGTGACCAAAAAAAAAAAAAAAAAAAAAAAAAAATCCTTATTTATCAGCAGTAGTTATAAACCAGATAGAAACAGCACAGGATTTTCAGTTGTTTAATTTTCTGCCCTGTGCTATTTGTGTTTTTTCTTTCTTTTTTTTTTTTTTTTTTTTGAGAGACAAAGAGACTTCTTCACTATGAAAGAGGTTAAAATCAGCACAGGCTATCACACATAATATAGTCACCAAGAGAAAACTGAGTAACTACCCATCCAGGCCAGTGTTCAATTCAATAATCCTGAGGTCTGTTTCCCCATCACCAGATTTTAAACATCAGGATTAAATTAAGCAAAGCTCAGTGACAATTACTGCAGCAGCTTCACTGATGGAATATCAGCTACTCAACATTCACAGCAGGAATGCCAAATGTTTGCATTTTAATTATTCAGCAAATAGAGTATATCTATTTCACTGTATTCCATTTAGTGTCAAAATACCAATTTAACCATGAAACAACAAGAGAACTACAAGGAAATCAACCATCACCAGGCAAGAAAGTGCAATGATCTAATGTGAAATCAGAAGTAAAACCAATCACTGCAGTGTGGATGTGACTGATTTCAAGCAGCTGGTGTGAGAAAGCAAATAAGGCCAGCAGGCACTGATTGTTGCCATTCAGTTCTCTCTCAGCTTCTGGGGATGAGCTGGGTTTGTTGAGCAGGACAGAGGACAGGGTTCTTCCACCGAGTCTTCCACAAATGTTTCAGCAGCTGTAACTGAGCAACCAGGCAGCTGCCATTGCCATCCAGCAGTGTCCAGACTTGACACTTCAGACTTTCCCACTTCAGATGCCAGCACAAGCACTGGAGTCTCTGTTTGTTAACTATTCTTGCTGGTACTTAACAGCCATAATTCCAGGTTCTGGGCCAAGAGACTGTTTTTTGATTCATTAAATGTTTTTCCATTTGAAGTAGTGAAAGTTGCTTTCAACAGCAGCAGGAATAGGATGGGTTTTTTTGTTGTAAAGAAGACCTTGCCAGGAAGCTGTACATCTGGAAGAGGAGTGCCTGGGGCAAAGCATACCTGACTTTCAACCAGAACTCACAATCTCACCGTGCTCCACTGCCCCTGCAGGAATGCTCCTGACCTGTTTGTGCAGGCCAGCCATGCACTGAGGGCTCTGGCACACATGTCCCAAAATCAGGCAAAAGCAAAAACCACAGCACTGTTCATTGACACAGTCAACTGGTTCAAGTGAAATTCAGGTTCTCAGGGTTTAGAACGACCTCCTCATTTCAAAACAAAGGTAACAACTACCCATGCAGAGATCAGCTGAGAGGTGCATTCTGGGAAAGACCAAAAGGAATCCTGGCATTGTCAGGATGTGAAATGAGGCGGCTGCCTGGCTACAGACATCAACCATTAACTGAGGAATTTTACCTTTCCCCTTTTGGACTGACCCAGGGAAGATGAAGAATTACCCACTGGAGTTAGAGCAGAGGTTACCCAGTGATCCCTGCAGGGAACTAACCATGTCCCATCTCGGTTTGGGCGTAGGTGCCAATTATCTTGACTCCACGGACCAGGGGCAGCCACTTCTCCTTCTGAGCAGCAGACGTTTGGGTCTCTATGGTTTTGTGAAACATGCTGAAGTGGAGACCCAAAGGTTCAGGAAAATTGCCCAAGCATGTTCTACAGGAGAGAAATAGAGGGATCTGGATCTCAGTCTTACTGTTAGCATGAACCTGAAAGGCTTTACCCCAATTGGAGCATAAGATAAATGATCTCTGCCTCATTCAACCTTTTTTTTTTCTTTGTCCCACAAGCAACCTCCAAATGTGGAGGCATCATCAGCAATGCTAATGGGGAATCAGATGGTATTTTCTTCACCCTATGAATCCTGTTGTTGCTATGTAACTGGAAAAAACGTTATTCTACAAAGGTTCATGAGGAACTTGAAACTAAGGACATGAAAACCAAAATATTTTCTCCTCCATCTCTCAGGCTTTGTAGGAATAAATCCCACTGCTGCTGGTAGCCTACAACTAGGGCATTATTAGTTAGAAGAAATATGTATTAAAAATGAGAAGGTTTCTTTGGTGACTGAGCTCTTTTTGGACTAGCTCTGTATTGCCTGCAGCTGCTTCTATCAGTTGTGAGATCTGGAACTCACCTTCAATTAAAATTACCATTACATCTAGTGCTGGAGGGAATGGAAAGAAAAATCAGGCATTTTGGGAGAGCTTCACCAAAGCAGAAGTTATTTCATGAAAGAAAACTGTAATCATCTAGTAGCCACAATGCCAGGCAAAGCACATTCTCAATTAAAACATCTTCCCTTCAGCAGCTTGAACAGTTTCTTCATCTTCAATCTACTGTACACAAATGTTTATTCCATCTAAACTTAAAGGAGTTAAAAATGAGCCCTCTGCATAAATACCATAGGGGATGTTCTGCACACAGCTTGTCCATACAGCAGCATTTGTGACTGACATTTTGCACCATGCAGAGAGTAAATAATTGATAACTCAACAGCAGGTCCTGTACAGGCTGGGAAAACCAACCTTAGAGTGAGAGACAAAGCACCACTGGACTGCACATTGCCTGTTTTAAATGAACAAGACTAAATGAGCCATGGATTTTTCCAGGAGCAAAACTATTGTGATCAAGTAATCTAATGCTGGTGATTAATGTATGAACTGTGCTTTAAGCTGGTGTGGGTGCAGGTACAGTGTCTGAAGTTCCTAGAATTGAGGCACACAGTTCTTTCACCAAAAATACTCTTGCCTACAGCAGCAGTTACCAAAGCTGATGTTTTCAGGGTGACCAAGGGCTTAAAAATACTGCAAGGACATCGAGACAGAACTTTTTAACACTCTTGTGGTTTTCTAAGTAGGTCATTCTTTTAGCTCAGGACCTACAGAGCAACAGCAGCACCCTTTTCTCCCTCACTGCCTGCAGCACAATTATTGTGCACCTACTCCCTGGGCCCAAAAAGGACAAAACTGCAGGGAGAAAATGAGTGCTGACCTTGAAACATGAAGTTTCAAGGCTTGGGAAGAGCTTGAATGGGTCTTTGCATATTTTCAGCAGTCATTGAAAGATCTTGAGAAAAATGTGCAGCTCATGCTTTGCTGTTAGAAAAAATCAGGTCAGACACTGCTTCTTTGAAGGTAATGCTCCAGGAAACATCTCAGAAATCTTCTGAAAGGTCACACCAGCAACTTTCACTGCCTATGAGGAAGTTTAATCACAAGTGCCAGATACCTAATGATTGCTATTACCTTCTCTGACAGGAGGAAGACAACAGACATTCTGCAAGTGGACGCTTTAACATCCCTGTGTCATGGTCATGATGTTTCTGTAGCAAATCATGCAGCATTTTAACAGCTTCTTGCATTAACTAAGTTTAGGTTTAATCACAAGTGCCAGATATCTAATGATTGCTGTTACCTTCTCTGACAGGAGGAAGACAACAGACATTCTACAAGTGGATGCTTTAACAGCCCTGTGTCATGGTCATGATGTTTCTGTAGCAAATTGTGCAAGGTTTTAACAGCTTCTTGCATTAACTAAGCTGAAAGTTAAAGTACAGCAGAAACTGTTCTTCTCTGCATACTCCACACTGAAGATTTAGGATTTCCTTAATGTGCCTTTTAACACCTTGAATGACAATGAGAGAGAGTTCTGTTTTCCTCAAACACAGGGCAAACAGAAGAGGTACCAGCTGTGAAGGGAGGAACAACAGCTTTTCTTCCCTTCTGTTTCTTTCTCTGAACTCTTTACTGCTTTCCATTAAAATTTCATCACTCCCAGCACCTGGATTGGCTGTTCTCCAATTCTGCTCTCTGCTCTGTGTAACAGTTCAATGACTCTGTTCCAAGAGTGATGGTGGCAGTGACCACCTGATCAATGCCCAGCTGCTCTGAGGTCAGCCTTGCTACAACAACCAGTGTCACAACGAGCCTGCAGCTCCAAATGCACTTCTGGGAGAAGGCAGTGTGTAATATGTGCTTTGGCAATACAGACCTTCCCAGATTTCACAGCAACCAGTGCCACCCACACAGCAAAATGCACTTATGTGACAGGTGTGTCACTGGCTCAAGACAGAGGACGACAGAAGCAAAGCTGTGTGTTCAGAGGCTCCAAAGCCACAGGAAGAGCTGCAAAGCCATCCTCAGGCTGCAGAACTGGGTCACAGAACAGGGGCATTTACTTTACATTAGTTGTGTGCAAACTTTGCTGCTTTGGGCAGTTCTTGAAGTTACTCTTTCAAGGATGAGCATGAAGGGTCATCCCAGGGGAGAAGGAGCAAGAGCTGTGTTTGACCTGTGCTAACTGGGCTTCAGAGCTGGGCTAACAACTGCTCTGGCAATAAACTCCTGTTCCAGCTCTATCAAAGTAAAATTAAGCCAGACTCATTCACTCTGCATTAATTTAGTAGTGCCCATAGTAGAGTTTCAAAGGTCCTAATGTAGAGATGTAAGAACAAATTCCAACAGGGAAAGTGCACATTCATGCAATGCTTATGAACACAGGAATCATCTGGTGACCAGCAGCTCTCAGATCTTCTCTTCTTCCGTGACCCAGTTTGTCTCAACTGCTTTTCACTTTTTTGTTTAATCCCATTTTCCTCAATGAAAGTTAATTGAAGTTGGAGGTGAATTAAAACTGAGCAGCTCTCTCTCTTCCAAGAGCGTTGGAGCATTACACCAGAAACATTTCCCATTTTTCATGCTGACTTACATTTTGCAGCAGTTAGACTGTAAAAGAAATCTGAAATATTGGCATTGTTTGGCTGATGGCCTTCAAAGCTGTAGTCACAACAGCTGCAACTGCAGTGTTGACATAGAAGAATTACTACATGAAAAGCAATTAAGTATATTTAATAGATCCTCTTATGATTTGGAGTCCAACAAAGCCCTTTGGAAACAGGAAGGAGGAGCATTCACTTGAACATGTCACAGCAGCAGCAGCAGCAATTGTTTAAGTATATCTTCAGGGCAGTGAAGGAAGCAGCATTTCTCCTCACCTACTCATAAATCAAGCTACAAAGTTGGTGAGTCATGTGCAAAGCTACCTAGAGGTGTTCTGGCACTTTAGGAAAGCTACAGGAAAAAAATTCTTAAAAATTGCATATGTAAATCTGTCCCTGCCTTTTGGGGATAACTGACAAAATTTCTTAAGCTTCCATAAGTAGAAATGTCAATTCCAATAAATACAACTTGACATCTGAATCAAGGATGTCAGTCTATTTTATGAACTTCTTTTGAGGCATGTTGCAACACCATATCCATTCAGTTTTCAGTTTGGAAAAATGAATAAGCCCAAACCACTTTCTCCAGGTCACCTTTTGCACTAATGAAGTAATTTCCAGTTAGCACCAATTAGCATGTTTGGATATGGGATAGAAATAAACATAATTTTGTCAGTTGGGTGCAGTTCACCAAATCTAAAAAATCTTTACCACTCAGCAGGTGGGAAAGTGGGGACAGATGTTAAAATGCAAATGAAATCAAAGGATGAAAAAAGAATCCTTTCATTTAATCAATTTTTTAAGCAGCAGCAAGCCCACATCCTCCCTTGCCAACACCAGAGATTATAGTAAAGAAGACATTTCAGAATATCAATAGTGTACAGTTCTTAGAGCAAACACTTCACCTGCAGGCAAGAAGTTTATGCACTGCTCTTCATTCTGTCACACATTATTACAGAAGAAATATGGTATATAAAATAAATAAAAAATGGCAGATACAATCAGTCTGCAGTAACTGCAATTATATTTTGAAATCCTGAATGGTGGCAATTAGATTTTACCTTGGAGAGAAGTAAGCCTTTTTTATTGTTTCTGTTGGCTTTGGACTGTGAATTCTGACTAGTCACACCTGACCATTTATGCCATGTTAGATATGGAGGTACTAGTTGGTATCTGTATGAAATATTTATTACACTTTCATTCACTTAGGAATTGCTGAATCCAAAGTAAGCTTATGGAAAGACAAAACCAGAATCTCTCATTTGACTACTTCAGAAAAGTCTGTTTTCATATAATATTGTCACTTAATAATGGTACAAAAAGACAGAAAATTTGTTAAAATATTCCATCTGATAGAGTGGATAGACTTTGCTGAATTTTCTCTGTAGAAACAAATAAATAAATGAAGAAACTTCCCCATCACTTTCAATAAACCCTGTGTTGGAAAAAAAATTATTAACTTTGGCTGTGCAGCACCTGAATAATCCCTACTGTCATTGAGCTTGTTCCCTGTTATCACTGTCCACCAATGATGATTTTTAAATTATTTACATGACTTCCATGAGAACTTTCATGACACAGGTCAGTGCAGGCCATTTTCTCTGAAAGTAAAACCACAGTGGACAAGATGACTTCAATTTCCTAGTGCCAGGGGTCATGCCCTGGGGCCCATGCCAGCTTTTCCACAAAACCAGTCACAGGGGGCTTGTGGCTCATTATTTAATCTGCCAGAGGATATATCCATGGGATTATGAGAGATTTCTAGATCTGTGTAACTTCTCTGTTATCAGTTTCTGTTTGATTAAATCAGAAAGAGTTTAACAGAATTAAGGGAAGAAATACATCAAGATCAGGAACTGAGTTCTAATTTATTCTGGAAGGAATGAAAACTCACATGTAAAGGCAATCTTATTTTCATTAACTTCATCCAAAGGTGGTACTATCAGATAAACCAAAGGTCAGGTACAACAAAAAGCCTCTGGGTCAAAGAGAACCTCTGGAGCTTAGAGGAGGGAGCCAGAGCAGACAGTGCTACACAAACTTATAAACCATCTTGGAATCGTTTCAAGTATCTCTGCAATGTGACTTTATTGGGCCTAAGTGCAAAGTGAAGTAATCAGCTTTTAGAGATTTCATTAGAAGCTACAAACTCATCAGATCTATTCAGATTCAAAGTAATTCAGTTTGATTTTTTTTATTCCTTTCGGGAAAAAAAAAATCTGACTTCAAGTTCTGTTTTTTAGTTTCTGCACCACACATACAGAAGAGCATATCATTGTTAATGTTGCATTTCTCTTAAAAAAAAAAAAAAACAAACTAAGAAAACACAACATTAAGGAATTCAGGATTTCATCTGAAATTCACTGAAGCCAGACTCGAGTGGGCTTTTATACAGGTCTTGAGCTTCCTTTAGACAACAAACACAGGAAAAAAGCACAACCCTAGCATCCTTGGTGATGACTGAAGTACAAGAAGCAAACTCTGGATCTTTTTAGGTACCTTTTAAACCAGTAGATCTCCTCGGGATCTGCAATTCCATATTCCCTTAGCTTCATCACCATCAAGGAGCTCTTCCTGATGGCTTGCTCATAGCGCTGGCTACGGGACAGGAAGTTCAAATCCTCGTGCTGGAAGTCGGGGTCATTAAGAACTAAGGCCTCTGGGGACAGAACAGGAGAGGAAAACAAACTCAGTTTCCACAAACCTCAGCAGGGGTTGAGCAACGACCCAGCATTTTACCTGCTCTACCTCAAGGTATGGGTATCAAAAAATTGTGAATAAAATGAGAGGTTAACGAAATGAGAATGAAATCAAAGCTCTTTGAGAGCTGCTGGCGCTCTCATTCCACACATAAACCCCATACACAGTTCACAGCACTCTGGACTTGGCAGGAGGGCAATTCACTGATGTAAGACCAGCGGGGCCCTCAGCAACAGCCCCAGAGGCTCAGGCAGCCCTGTGAACTCTGAACCCCACGCAGCTCCAGCAGAAGGGCAATAATAACAGGGGTTATTATCCCCCCCTGTGCCAAGTGGAAAACAAGGTGCCCAGAGAGCACAGACTTTCTGCGTCCCCCCTTTGGCAGCGAAGTTTCACAACAACTCTGACAGTCCCAGCCCAGGGAAGAGCCTGGAAGTAGCTCATTAATCTCTCATAACCACATTGCGCCGGTTGACAAACAGATGACATTTGTACTGTTGGGCAAAAGCATGCTAGGAAGGAAAAAGGAGGGGACGGAGCCCATGGGAAGCCGCCTCTGAGACTCTGGAGGAAGGGGAAACAGAGCAGTAAAAGGACACCGCTCTATCAGGGCCACCCTATGCCCTTTCTGAGGAGAAGGGGGACCAGGGACGTAACGCAGCTCCTGTTCCTCTCTAACCTCCCCTTTACTGTCCCTGCACCTGCCAACCCTCTCCTCACAGCTTTCTCCCCTCCTTGGCGTCTCCCCTCTCCACAAAAGCTCCTCCACACCCTCTCCCGCCCCACGACCCCCTCACAACTCCGTGGCTCCTCACCCCGCTACCCCCGCCCTGTATCCCGCTCTCCCCGGGTCTCCCCACTCCGCATCCCCTCCGAGCCCTGACCGGGGTTGTCTCTCCCGGTGCCCGCGGCCCGGGCCCTCCCTCACCGATCTCCTTGCGGCGGCGGGTGCGCTCAGGGCCGCCGTCTAGGATGTGGGTGAGCAGCTCGGGCTGGAAGGTGGCGGCGGCGCGCTCCCTCCGCAGGTCCGCGTTCACCGACATCGCGGCGGCTGCGGCGGCGGCTGTGCCCGATCCCGATCTCAATCCCGGTCTCGATCCCGATCCCGAGTCCTTCCCGGCCCTCCTGCGCCGGCCCCGCCCCCGCGTGACGTCACTGCCGCGACGCCACGTGGTTCCCGAGCGCGCGGGCCGCTGCCGTGCCCGCTCTTCCCACGGCGGCCCTGGCGGAGCAGTGAGCGCGCGTTCGGTGTGTGGGGAGCGGTGCCTCGAATCGCGCTGTGTGTGCATGGAGCAGCTCTGGGAGAGCGCCCGGCATCGGCATGGAGTGGCTAATTAAATAAACAGCTCATTAAGTGCCGTTAGCGGGCTGCGTTTGTGCACGCGTTAGGTACGGTGTTGGGTAGTGCTGTGGATCTGTGTGTAAGGGGCTGCGCTTGGGACTGGGCCTGCCTTAAATCTCTCTGCAGGGTCCTGCAGTGGAGCTGCCGCATGCATTGGGTAGCACATTGGGTGGGCACGGGGTATGTGGTGATTGAGGTGTGGCTTTTACAACCCAAGTGACTCCGTACGTTTAAAAGTGCATTAAATGCGCACTGAGTGCCTTGCATCCCTGGCTGATCCACCTTGCTGCACAGTGGGGTACAGGAGCAAAACCTGAGCGGTACAGGACAGCCTTTGCCCTTGTGGAGGTGCAGAATTGCCGCTGCTGTTTGAATGTTATGTGCGGCGGGAATGCACGGAGCTGCAGAGGGCCGGGAGGTGGGTGGGGACCCTGCCGGAGGGGTTTTCTGAGTGTCCACAGCCTGGCATGGCACTGTGGGGCCGAGAGGGAGGCGTGTGCAGGGATGGGGTAAACCGGGATCGCCCTGGTTTCCCCAGCCTCCCACAGAGTCCTCCGTGGGGCATTTTGCAAGGTTGCAACCCCGTGAGCAATGCATAGGGTGGGGAAGGGACACCAAGCATTAAAGCCACAGCACGTGTGTCAGCTCAGTGTACCCTCTGCTGAGTAGTCAGTGTTGGGGGTCCTTGAATGCCCAGCGATGTGAGTGGCAGGAGTCCCTGCCTGGGCTGTTGTGCAGCTCTTGGGGTGCCCCACAGAGAGGAAAAAAGGAAAAAAAAAAAAAAAAAAAAGAGAGAGAGGGAGAAAAGCAGTAAATGAGACATGGAAACATTCCAAACACAGGCAGCCTGCAAGGGAGATCAGAAGGAAAATTATGCCAAAATAAAACCACTTCAGGGCACAGCCAGGAGCCAGGCTATGACATTGACTGGGCAGGGTTTGAACTTTGCTGAAGCTGCTTTGCATTCCTGCCTTTCTGTGTGCTCTGTGCTGTGGCTGTGACTTGCCTGTGCCAGCCCTGCTCCACCGCAGGCACTCCCAGGAGGTCCCACCTGAGCCTCTCCTTTGCATTAATCCTTCTCCTTGCTGTCTGCTAAACCCTGCCAGACTTCTGATGAAACTCGGCTGGCTTGGATCCAGTTTATTGTTCTCCAGCTGCAGGATCTGACACTGCCAGCACTTTTTTATGTTGCAGTAAGGGAACAGGCTTGGGATCATTCCTGAAGTCTTGCTGCATAGTGCTCCGTCACCCCAACAGCTGAGGCTATGCCACACTCTCAGTCACCATTCTCCCCACTTCCTGAACCTTTCTCAGCTCATCCATAGCCTGAGGGAGACCCAGAGGACCTGGTGAGCTGCCTGTAGTTCATGCTGGGTTGTGTGGGACTGTGCAGCTCCTCTTTGTGCCAAGATGCCTTGGGCTTGGCTTGTGCAGTGAGCTGCATTAGGACTCAGCAGGGAAGCTGTGAAGCTCTTGCAGCCCCCTGGATGGTGGAACCTGGGCAAGGAAGGAATTGAAGGGCAGTAGCACAGTTTGGATCAGGTACTGGAGAAGCATGGAGTCAGAGCCTTTGCTTTACTGCAGGTCAGCTGTTGTGTGAGATGCTGCCAAGTGCTGGTGTCTATTACTTCCCGTGGGAGATCAACAGCTCAGTCCCCGAGGGGCAGACACTGAGGACATTTGGCAGGTGAGAAGGGTACCCTGCTCTCCTTGCAGGCCAGACCTTTCCTGCACTGACTGAGCACCCCCTTTTTGGTTGTAATTGGATTTCTGCACAGCTGAGCTTCCCAAATTGATCATTCCCAGGTTATGCTGCTATGACCTGGCCCGGTCTGAAGCCATTCTCACCACGCAGCACAACTCGGCTCAGTACCAGGTCTGTGTTGACACCGAGTTTGTGGAGCCATTCCAAGCACAAGTGGGATCTTCCTACATGGTCCTGGGAGAGGCTGAACACAGGGAAGGTAAATGCTCTGGGAACTGGTGGTCTTTGCTGCTCTTCATGGTACATCAGCTCTTTTGGGGCTCCCTGGGTCACTGAGGGCAGCCTGGACCAAGGCTCCTCTCATGCAGCTCCTCCATCACACATGTGATTCAAGGTAGGAGCAGCCTGTCTGTCCCAGCTGACCATGAGAAGAGCCACCCTTATCTTGGTGAAAATCTGGTCCTCTGGCACTGATTTTTTTAGAAACAGGAAGCGTTTCAGCCACATTGCTGGGCTTGTGAAACCTATGCTGAAAAGCCTTCTGGCATCACTGCCAGCCACCACACCGACTGTCTTCACCCCAAACACGGCAGATTGCAGCAATACCTCTTTGCAAGTGACTGGATTGGTCTTTGCCATCCTTGAAAGGCTCTAATAATATATTATCCCTGCCCTCAGACATGTGAGGAATGCAGGCAGACTGTGTTATGCAGGGCACCCTGTTGTCCTTTCCTGGGGTGCCCTGTGTTCCAGCTGCTTGGTGCTTTGCGTGGGGAGCTGATCTGAGCTGAGCCATGGGATGGTGAAGCAAATTCTTTGTTATCTTGGCCACAACTGATAAAAAGCATTCACATTCATGCCATAAAAGTCCTCAGTGGCATGTGGAAAGCCACATTTCATGTGGCCTCTGGAGAGTGACCTGCTAAGCCGCTGCTGCAAAATTCCTTTATAAAATTGTTCTTTTGGTCATCCCAGCCTAGGAGAGAGTTGGCCCCATTTTGCAGGGGTGGAGGGGGAGCAGACTGAGATGGTGGCTGTGTCACCAAGGCTCTGTCACCAAGATTTGGCCCCTTCTGTGCAGCTCCATGTTGCCACACTTGAATGCCACCAATGAACTGTTGGTAGTAGCCAGCTTTGAGCCTCTTCTAAGCCCTCTTGTCTGCACAGGGGTGTTCAGAAATGACCTCAGACCCATCACTGCTGCTTTTCAGGCAGGAAAAACCAAAATGCATCCAGCCACAAAGCAGACAGATGGCAGGCACTGGCGCTGTTCCCCGGTGCAAGGGGAGTGCAGTGTCAGTCACCAGCATTTTGTAGCCATCAGGGCAGAGGGAAAGCACATCACTGAATTAAGCTGCTCCTGCTGCTCACATCAGTGGCAGCATGCAGCCAGACTGGTCTCCTGAAGTTCTCAGGCTATGATTATTTGCCCAGCTTGAATCATAATGTTGCCTGAGGGAACTCTGTCTCCAAGCTGCTCTGTTTTCCTTTCTCCAGAAACTTCCAGTCCTGTGGTAAAAGCACGAATATTGACCTGCGTGGAAGGGATGAACGTGGCCCTGCTGGAACAAGCCATACAGGAGCAGAGGAAGTACTTCAAAGAGAGGCAGGAGCAGATGGAAAGCAGCACATCCTGACAGCACCTCTGAGACCAGCCACACGCTGGTCCTTGCACTGCCATTTGCAACAAATATGTTAAAAGTCAATTAGGAAGTGTGTTTGCTGTGGCAAACAGTAAAGTCACTGAGCAGGGAAACACTTGAAGACTGAGTCAATGTGTGTGACTGTGGGCTGTCCATTCCTGCCCCAGGTGTCATGACTGAAAATAGCTCTGGGAAGCAGGTTTGTTGTTTGCTTGAGAGGGTGGTTAAGGAAAGGGAACACTTGGTTTACACTGCTTCTTTCAAAATGCACGACATGAAGGAGTCAGAAGCTCTGAATCTGGAGTCCAGCAGCTCACCTTTGGCAGATGGGGGAAAGGGCATTAGCACAAAGTTCATTAGCCCTGCCTGGCTGCAGGCCCATGAGTGCCTGTGTTGGGGTACCCTGACTCAGCTGCCACACAGGAGCATTCCTGGCAAAACACTCACCCATCTGCACTGACCAAAGAAACAAGATGAACAAAGAGTCACTATTTTCAGTAGCACCTGCCTCTTCAGGTAGGAAGAGCTAGTATCTAAGGGGAGGATTAATTTTAATTCTAAAATAAATATTTGCAGTAGCCTGAGTACTTGACTTTCTTCCTTGACACAACTATGTTTAAGAGACCTTAAATCACTCTTTTTGAAGTATCTAAAGATTTTGATTTAAATTTTCCTAAATAAAGATGAAAAAAGAAGGCAGCCCATCTTTTATTGATTAAATCCCTCTTTCTTGCCAAGTCAGGTGTGTTAGGCCCTGCAGAAACCCTATAGATGATGTAAGAAAATTCAGTTTTCATCCTCCTAAGTACTGGGTGTGTATGGAAGTGGCTGGTTTTAAAAAAGTTGCGAGAAAAGGAGATGAAATTACATCAGAGCCACTCTGGTGTAAGAACATAATGCCAGGCCCACACAGCTGTATTAAACCCTTGACAAAAGGACAGAACATTGCTAATGTCACATGAGAATCAAATGTTTGTGCAAGGGAGAGAAGATTCTCCTGTACTGTGGAAATCCCCAAATTTGGATTGAGCTGTGCCTGTGGCTTGCAGGGGAATGCAGCCATCTCCAGCCTTTTGTGTTTGCACTCAAAGATTTTGAGCCGCTGGCTCAGCAATGGGTTAAATCAGCCCTTTTTTAGGTCACCTAAAAGTTGGAGTCTTCCCTGTGGACCCACACAGCTGCAATGTCCATGCCCACCCAGAGCTATGGAGCCCTCAGGTCCTCCAGATGAAATTCCCTTTGCCTTTCCTGGTGCCACAATGCATAAGATTATTTTAATCTCATTTTCTGCCAGCTATCAAGTCAATGATTAATTCTCCCTCAAGGACATCTTCCAAAAGGCTGACTGAGCAGCACAACCCATGTTGGGGAGGTTCAAGGGACAATTGTGCAAGACAAAATAAAAAGGGGAAAAAAGGACAAAAAATAAAAAAAACTCCACACACAACATAAAAACCCCCCAAAAAACCCAATAAAAATCCCCCCAAAAAATCCCCAACAAAAAACTACAAACCAAACCAAAAAACCCACAACCAAAAGCCACCAAAAAACCACCAAACCCAAAAAAACCCAAACCAAAAACGCCCTTTCACCCCCCCAAACCAACCAAACAATAAAAAAGACATTTCTGCTGGATGTTTGCCCTCAGCATGTCCCAGCAAGCCATAATTATGAACCCAATTACTCCACCGATGCCCAGCACTGTGCAGATGGAGCGGGAGAGCTTCCCTGGGCCCTGTGCAGTTCATGCTGCTTTTCCTGAGGCCCCAAAGTACATCTTTACATCAATTTTCCTCAATTTTTGGCTGTAGCCAGCACACTGCACAACGTGGGCAGCAGAATAACCAGCTCTGGGCGGCTCTGTGTAGCTCTGTCCACCTGAAGCTCCTCAGAGCCCACCAGGCCGCCCTGTCCACCCACAGCTGCCCCAGGCAGGTCCCTGAGGGCTCCTCAAGGCTGAGGGAACACCAAGGTGGGACCCAGACCCCGGCAGCACCTCAGGGAACACCCGGAGGGCTCAAACACTTTCCCCACATTCCCCTTTTTGTTTCCCGCTTTTTTCCCTCCCCTCAGAGCACGGTGCCGGCCGCCACCAGTGCCGTCACCAGGCCGAGGCAGCACCATGGAGGCCATCCAGGCGTCATTCCAGAAAGTGGAGAAGATTGGGGAGGGCACCTATGGCGTGGTGTACAAGGCTCGCAACAAGCGCACGGGGCAGCTGGTGGCCCTCAAGAAGATCCGCCTGGACGCGTGAGTGGGGCAAAGCCCTGGGCCTGCCATGGTGCCAGGCCTGTGCCCAGTATGGTGTGAGAGGCACAGAAAAGACTCACATGAGGGGAAAAATGGTCTCTAGGATTAAAATAATCTTGTGTACTGTGGCATCAGGAAAGGCAGAGCCAAAGGGAGTGTTGTCTGGAGGGCTTGGGGGCTCTGTGTCTCATGGGCATTACAGCTGTGTGGGTCCACAGGGAAGACCCCAACTTTTAGGTGATCTAAAAAAGGGCTGATTTAACCCTTTGCTGGGCCAGCAGCTCAAAATCTTTGAGTATGAGTGTTTAGGGCCTGACCTGGCACCACTTGGCCCCGGGTCCACAGCACACGGCAGGGGGAAGAAGCTGCCATGTTGTGAGGTAATATCTCCCTCAGGGCTGTGCTGTGGGGGTCAGGCAGGGTCAGCCTTGGACCTTCAGGGTGGGACTGAGCAGGTAAAAGGTTATTTCTGTTCCCCTGGGTCATCCCTGAGCTGTATGCACAGTGAGGGGGGTCTGCCTGGACTGGGAGCCAATATGCCCCCCACAGTGGCCCCTCAGCATGGGAGAGGTGGCTGCCTGAGGGGTGAAGAGCTTTCATTTCACCCCCCACCTCCAAAAAGAAAGACCTAGGTAATTAATACATTATTGCTTCTCTAAATGCACCCTTAGATGCTTCCAAAGAAGCTGGCCCAAGGCTTGCATGTCTAGGTCATCCCCTCCCTCTCTTTGCCCACAGCTCCATTTCCTCTGCCTCACCCCAGCCCACCCCAGTCACTGCTGCACCCCAAACTCAAATGCTCCCTTGGGGTACAGTGGAAGAAGGAAGGGACACAGAGCCCCATTGGTCTGTGGGATCCCCGTGGGTTATGGGGTGCAGTACAGCCTGTCTCTGCCACAGGGAGTCAGAGGGTGTCCCCAGCACTGCAATCCGAGAAATCTCACTGCTGAAGGAGCTGAAGCACCCGAACATAGTCAGGTAAGACCTGGATGCACCCTCTCCACCAGCTCATCCATTAGCTCCTGCTCTGGAAGCAGGCAGCAAGGGTTTTTTTTCTGTCATTCCCCAACTGTATAGCAGGACCAAAATGCACAGGAAAATGCAGGAATCCCTTAAACTTCCCTGGCTTTCAGCAATACCTCATGGGTCTGCCACTTCACCAACACACTGCTGCTGCCCCATACAAGATTCTGCCCTTAAACTGCCCCTCTCTTCTTCAAAGGACCAGCAGAGCAGAGGCATGCGTGGGAGGAGGGATGTTTGGGTATTTGCAGAGGTTTGGAGCAGATATTGAAGGGAGACCCTGTACTTCTTTTACAGGCTCCTGGATGTCATACACAGCCAGAAGAAGCTCTATATGGTGTTTGAATATCTGAATCAGGACCTGAAGAAGTACATGGACTCATGCCAAGCTGGAGAGCTTCCTTTAAGCTTGGTCAAGGTACAGCGTGGAAGGAATGCCAACAGGCAGGGCAGACAGCATGTCCCTGCTGCCTTCTGCTGGGCAGAGCCATCTCAGAGCTGCTTAGGCTGTGCCTGGAAATGATTCCTCAGCCTCCCAGAACTCAAACACTTCAGCTGGGAAACCCTCATGGCACTATTGCTCAGAAATGTTTATTTCCCAGCAGTTTCCAGGCTCTCCAGCCTACCCTGCTGCAGAACAAAGGAGGGATCTGTTGCTAATTGCCTTTGTAGAGAGTAATGGGTGGGTGGAAGAGAAAAACAGTGCCTGGACCAGAGTCTCTCTGTCCCCACGTGGTGTGGCAGCAGTTTGTGTGCATTGCTGAGTAGTTTATGGGAACCTGATGTTGCACTGTAACAAGGGCTTTCTTCTCATTCAGATCTATAAGAGATCCAAAGTGCATTGGTTCACACAATCCAGAGTTCAAAGTGTTTTCATCATGGCCTTATCTGAAATCTCTTCTCTCCTCAGAACTACCTTTTCCAGCTGCTGCAGGGTGTGAGCTTCTGCCACTCGCACAGGGTCATCCACAGGGACTTGAAGCCACAGAACTTGCTCATTAACGAAGCAGGAGCAATCAAGCTGGCTGATTTTGGACTGGCAAGAGCTTTCGGGGTCCCCCTACGCACGTACACTCATGAGGTAGTGTTGAGGCTCCCTGAGTGGGGTACAAATCCACAGTGGGTGAACAGGAGCAGCACAAGTTGCTCATCCATAACAGAGGCATAGCCATGGAATGTGCTCTTAACCTCACCTGCAGCTAAGGGACCTCCATGACCCCACAAGGTGTGCTGACTGTCTGCTGGAGCCAGGCTGCCAGCTGGGCTCCCACCTTCTCTCCACAGGGTACACTTAATTTGTTCCAGAGTGTGTAATTGAAGAATGTTCTGTTAATCCCAAGCTTTCAGGCACTAAAGTGTCTGTTAATTCAGCAAGGCCTTAGCATGCTCTGTACAGATTTGTACAGTCACTGCATTACAGCTGAGAAAGGAGGGTCCCACCCCTCTGGTTTCATCCAGGGAAAGCAGACACAGTTTGTTTGTGGGTTCCTTTCCAGGTGGTGACTCTGTGGTACCGAGCCCCTGAGATACTGCTGGGATGCAGATACTACTCAACCCCTGTGGATATCTGGAGCATTGGCTGCATCTTTGCAGAAATGGTAGGATGGGTTTAAATAATCTCTTTCATGAGCCAGAGGAGGCAGCTGCAGTGGGAAGGAAGGATGAAATACAGAACATCTGGGATACTGTGTTCCCACCCTGTCCTGGGTTTGCTTTATGGAAAGTCCACCCTAAGGGTTAGCTGGTCCTTATCTCAGAAGGAAATCTACCACCCTGGGGGCCTGGCAGAAGTTCCAAGTACACTGGAACATGATGCCTCTCCTTGCAAAAGGGGTAACTTCAGCCTTACTGCTGCAGCATTTTGACCTTGGGAGGAGATGACTCTTCCAGATGTCCCCATGGTGGGCTGCAGAGAACAAGCACTCTCGTGGCATGACAGATTGGATGTCCTAGGGATCCATACTCCCCTTGGAAGAGCTGTGGTTAGCCCTGCAGTATAATAGCACTTTTTCCCAAAGTCCCTGAGCTGCAGAGCAGGGAGGAGGGAGCTGGCCAAGAGTGGGAGCAAGCAGTCAGGCATCTGTGATGTTCCCAGTCACTGCATTGCAACTGCCCTGGTCGGTGCAGGTGTTTGCACCTGCTGGGACAGAGGGCTGCTTGCAGCAGGAAATAGGGCACACAGCTGATGGAAAGGTGGGAACTGGCCTTTTCTTTTCTTCCCCCAGATGACCAGGAAGGCCCTGTTTCCAGGGGACTCTGAGATCGATCAGCTCTTCCAGATCTTCCGCACCCTGGGCACTCCCACCGAGGTGACCTGGCCTGGTGTCACCCAGCTCCCTGACTACAAGGGCAGCTTCCCCCGGTGGCCAAGGAAGGAGATGAAGGACATCGTTCCAAACTTAGATCGAGATGGGAGAGACTTACTGACGGTGAGTGAGGGCTCAGAACAGGGCTTGGGGATAGACAGGATGTTTTCAAACTGGGTAAGGATAAGGAATAGGGATATTTGAGATTTAATTATCTGGAAGTGCAGCTGATCTGGGTTGAATGCTCACCTCTGACATTGCAACAGCACCAAATCATGGAACAGAGCTCAGTCTTACTCTAAAGAAAGTCTGTCATTGCACGTTCCTCTAGGAACCACTGCACTGGGAGTCAAGGAACTCTTCTTACACAATCCCCAGAGTAACTTCAGTTGTGGGTGACTCCTGGAGCCCAGAGAAGGAAAAAGGCAGGACCAACATCAGCAACTGGGCCCAGCTGTGTGCAGGTGCAATCACTCACCCAGTTTTTAAAATCCTAAATCTGCTGGGTTTTTCTCTTGGCAGCAGTTGCTCCTGTATGATCCCAGCAAGCGCATCTCGGCCAAAGCAGCCCTCAGCCACCAGTACTTCCTCTGCAGAAACTCTGGGAGCCCTGAGCAGCGACCTGTGCTGCGGAGAGACTGCAGATGAGAGGACACAGCTCTCCCCAAGCTCTTGCACCTCCAGGTAGCCCTGCAGATGTGGTCTGGGGCACTTAGCAGGGGCCTGGCTGGAACCCAGGGTCCTGCTTCTCCTGAGGAGCCTGCAAGGGGACGTTCTTGGCATTTAGAGACTTTCAGTCTGTTGCTGGGGGAAAGTTTGGGTTACAGCCAGGAGAGCTGTTTTGAAGAGGTCATGTGCAAAAGGTGGGGGTAATTTATCAGTATAAACCACTGAAATATAGAGAAGAGAGCATTTCTCTGAGGTTTGTCTTTCCACTAGTAAGCTAAGGTGACACACAGTGATTTCTATCCCCAGCTCTGTTGGTGGCAGTTGCTGGCACCAGGGAAGGGGGACACTTCTCTGCTCAGCCCTTTGCTGCTATCAGCCAGGCTTCTCAGCACTGGACAAGCTGTTTAGTCTGAGCTCTTTAACACAGCTGATATCCTGCCCTTTCACAAGCTGAAGAACACTCTCAGGTGTCTTAGTTTGTGCCTTAGCTGTGACCAGGAGGCCAGAGGATCCAGTTAGCATAAAGCAGATCCACTTAGGATAAAGCACTTGGTGCATATGACTGGAAACAGGGAGCAGCTAAAACACTGGCTTTCCATCATCATTCCAGATGTAATACTGTTTCCTTTGCTTTATTGCCTTGGAAATGTTTTTGCTGTTCAAATGTTTGGGGGATTGTCTCTGACTCTTGGTGTGGTGTTGACATCCTCATTTCTTTTTCTTCAGTATAAAATAAATACTTGTCATTTGTTCAGAAACCTTGGTGTTCATTGTTTGGCAAAGCCCATCTGGCTGATAATGCATGACAGCCTGGCTGGTCCCTTTTTCCACAGAGTCTTTCTCCCTTCCTCACGTCCTGCACTCTTTCTTTTATCTTTTCCAGCCCAAATCCTTGGCAGATGCAGAGATGTGCTCTCAGTCCTGTCATGGAACTGGTACCAAAAGCGTTAATCCAATTTCTGCTGTGCCTGTGTACTTTTAGCAAAGAAACAGGGTATGCAGGAGCTGCTTTCTCATCAAGGACAGAAGGAAGATAAGGGGAAGACATCTGCCTTAGGAATGCAGCTATAGCCAAAACAAGATTATAGAAAAAAACTGAACCTGGGAACATGGGGAAAGTTTTATGGTAATGAACAATTATAATACCCACGCAGTGACTGTATATAAGCAATGAACTTGCAGTGAATGGTGTGCACACCAGGTGGAGCTTATCCCCCGTGCACCAGGCCTCTGATAACTTCTTAACACTCCTTGGGTGTTAAGGGGTTTTATTTTACCCACTTTTTGGTGAATTCTGGTGACAGTTATTGGCCACCCAGGTAGGAGCTCACCTCTGAGCCTCGACGGATCTGCAGTCGACAGATCTCCAGCCGGCACCGAGGGGTTCTCGGGGAGAGCCTCAGCCTCAGACCGTCAGGGGCTCGAGGCAAGATCCCTGCGGTGAGTGAAGGCATCGTTTAAATTGTTTATCTTGGGGTGATTGACGAGGGGTACGAATCCCCTCACAGAGTTACTGGTGAGGGGTCTGAGTCACCCAACAGGGGTCAAGTCCCTGGGAAAGCTCACCATCCAGGGTTTTGAGTCCCCAGGGCTACTGGGGCTTCCAGTCCCTCAGGACTAGGGGGTTCCAGTTCCCTCCGAGGGGGTCCCCTGGAGCAGGAAACTTAAAGCACTGGTGTAGCTGGCCGAGAAGAAAAAAAAAGCCAGGCTCCTAACACCGGAGCCAAAGCATTGCTGTACTTGCTTTTGTGGTGGAGTTTGCTTCGACACTCTGAATTCTTTTTGGTCTCTGGCAGTGTGCGTGTGTGTGTGTTGATTTCAGTTTGCCGGCCTGTAAGATCAACACTGGGACGTCCGTGATACAAAGCTCGTTAAGGAAGAGTGTTGAAACTTAACTGACTGTTGGCGTTTCGAAGCATTCGGGGTGTGCTATCGGTTATTGATTTGTTTTCTGTGCGCGCCGCTGAAATCGCATTTGTGGACGCCAAGCGCCCTCTCGTGCCAGTGCACCCCGGATTCCCGGGCGGGCAGGGGCACCCCCAGCTGCAGCTCAGCCGTTCCCCCGCCGGGATCTTGGCTCGGGCAGGAGGAGCAGAAGAGAAGAAACCCAGCAGACTCGCAGCACAGCAGCCCTGCCCCGGCCCGGCGGGTGCTCGCCTGCTCCAGCGCCAGCCGCCTGGGCAGCATCACCCGCCCGCTTCAGCCCAGAACCAGCCGGGCACTCCCCGCACCCAGGTAATCGCTGTACTCGCTTTCCAGCCGCTGTTATACACTTGTATCATTGAGTATGGGGGCGGTCTGTTCTAAAACTAGAGTTGGAAATGAGATCCCGAATTCTCCATTGAAATGTGTATTGAACCGCTGGGAAAAGATAGGGGGAGGCTCGCTACTGAAATCCAAACTAATCCAATACTGTAACCACTGGTGGCCGCTGTATAAACTGGACAATGAGGCGAAGTGGCCGGAGAACGGCACCTTAGATTATCACACCATGTTACAGCTGAGGCTGTTTTGTAGAAGAGAGGAGAAGTGGAGTGAGATGCCTTACGTAGATCTGTTCTTTACTTTAAGAGACCATCTGGAATTGCAAAGGGGGTGCCTGCCCAGCCTGTCAAACCCTCTCATGCTAGCTTTTGGAAAGGAAGGGGAAAAGGATAGGAGATCGAAGCAATATTGCTCCTCTTGTAGTATTGGGCACCACTGTTTGAAATGCCACTGCCGATGGGAGGAGAATGATGTAGAAATGATAGAGGCACCAGGTGCAGGAGACAGGGGCGTAGAGAATTGGGGTGTGCCTGATAAGGGGGAAGCACAAGGAGGGGAGGAGCAGTCAGGGGAGAGGCAAGAGTTAATTTCAAGTCCAGTGGTGGGGAGAACCCAGGGTGAGCAGGAGGTGAGAACACAAGAGGTAGGGGAGCAAGCGGTGAGAAAGCGAGAGGGAGGGGAGCAGGGAGGGAGAAAAAAGGAGGTAAAGGAGCAGGGGGTGAGAAAGCAGGAGGGAGGGGAGCAGGGAGGGAGAAAAAAGGAGGTAGGGGAGCAGAGGGTGAGAAAGCAGGACAAAGGGGAGCAGGGAGTGAGAAAGCAGGAGGGAGAGGAGCAGAGGGTGAGAAAGATGGAAGGAGGGGAGCAGGGTGTGAGAAAGGAGGATGGAGGGGAGCAGGGTGTGAGAAAGCTGCAGGTAGGGGAGCAGGGTGTGAGAAAGCAGGAGGGAGGGGAGCAGGGTGTGAGAAACCAGGAGGGATGGGAGGAGGGCATGAGAAAGCTGGAAGGAGGGGAGCAGGGGGTGAAAAAGCTGGAGATAGGGGAGCAGGAGGTGAGAAAGCAGGAGGGGGATAAGCAGGAGGCCATAGCTCAGCTCTGGACAGGGCTGGGGTCTCACACCCTGGTAGTGGTGAAAGTGCCTTTCTCCCCAGTCGATCTCGAGGCATGGATGAGACTGGCAGGGCCCTACAGAGAAGATCCAGAGAGAGTATCTAGAGTATTTGAAACCATTCTCAAGACCCAGAACCCAGACTGGGGGGTTATACAAGTTCTATTAGATACTCTATTAGACTCCACAGAAAGAGAGATGGTACTCAAGACTGCTAGGAAAGAGGTGGACAGGATAGGTACAGCAGGTGCATTACCAGGAACTGTGGAGGAGCATTTTCCCTCCCAGGACCCCCACTGGAACCCTTATACAAAGGAGGGGAGGGTTTTTCTGGGACAATATCAACAATGGATATTATTTGGCTTTAGACATGCGATGCCAAAGGCAATCAATTGGTCTAAACTTTATGAGGTGAAACAAGAACCACACGAGACTCCAACTGCATTTGTGGAACGCCTAAGGGCGACTGCCAGGAGATACACTAATATTGATCCAGAAAAACCAGAGGAAGCTGTACAGCTGGCTTCCATTTTCATAGGGAACTCAGCACCGGATATTAGAAAGAAGTTACAAAAGCTGGAGGGAGCAGAGTCTCGTGACCTGGGAGAACTATTACAAGTGGCCTGGATAGCTTTTAATAACAGGGGAGAAGAGGAAGAAACCAAGATCCGGGAGAGAGAAAAGGAGAAGGAGCAGAAAGAAAAGAGACGCAAAATTGAGTGGGAGGAGAGAAAAAAGAAATGGGAAATGGAAAGGGAGGGGAGAGAAAAGAAACGGGAGGTGGAAAGGAAAAAACCAGAAAGATGTAGGGATGCAATGCTGAGCGCAGCCCTGCAAAGGGCGCTGTTCAAGCGCAGGACGGAGCGCGGCTCTGCCCGCGGGGCGCTGCAGCCGAACCAGTGCGCGTATTGCAGGGAACTGGGGCACTGGAAACGGGAATGCCCCAAAAACCTGAAACGGCACAAGCTCCCCCAGCTGACCCTCCATCAGGAATGACGGGAACCGCGAGAGAGAGCTCCAGCTGAGCCCCTAGTTACGACAGAGCTGGGGGAAAGAGAAAACTGACTTTCTAAGAGTTTATTTATATTTAAACTATATATATTGACTTATATATATACTGACTATATTATATTATATTATATTATATTATATTATATTATATTATATTATATTATATTATATTATATTATATTATATTATATTATATTATATTATATTATATTATATTATATTATATTATATTATATTATATTATATTATATTATATTATATTCCATTCCATTATATTCCATTCCATTCCATTCCATTCCATTCCATTCCATTGTTTATGACATTATAAATACTTATTTGGTATTAAATGCAAATCATGGAAAATTAAACCAAGAAACTGTAAATGTTGTTGGTGCAACAGGGAAAAAGAAAAACAAACATTCTTTAACCCTGTTAAATTTAAATTTGGCAAATGGTGGATAACACACCAATTTTTATATATGCCTGAATGTCCAGTTCCTCTGTTAGGAAGAGACCTGCTAAGTAAATTGGGGGCAGATTTTGTTTAAACATGGAGAAATACAATTATTGGTGCCCAAGACTAAAGCCATCGAGGCAAGGACTTTTGTGTTACAAGGAACACTGGAACCAGACAATTCTGGAGGAATACCAGAAATAACAGAAAATGCAGTAAACTCTTAACTTGGACCAGTAGAACTCCAGGCCATTCCCAACAAGCTCAGCCTGTAAGTGTTACCCTGAAACCTGGATGAAAACCAGTAAAGCAGAAACAATATCCTTTAAAGTTAGTATCCAGAGGGGAATCAAGAGACTAATAGAAAATTTAGGGGAATTTGGATTATTGATAGAATGTCAGAGCACTCTGATTTTGCCAGTTAAAAAGTCAGGGATGAAGACACAGGTTGGTACAGGACCTATAAGCAATAAATCAAATATTCCAGGATATCCACCCTGTTCTAGCCAGTCCCTTTACCTTATCAACATCCCTTACAGAATATCACCAATGGTTTACAGTAATAGGTTTGAAGGATGCCTTCTTTTGCACACCTCTTGGTAAGCAAAGCCAGGGCATTTTTGCCTTTGAATGGGAAAATCTTCAAACTGGTGGGAAGACTCAACTACCTGGATTGTGTCACCACAAAGATTTAGAAATAATCCAACGAGTTTTGGGAGCCAACTGGCTAAAGAATTAGACACCTGGAAAAAGGAGAACCCTGAAGGGTCCTGCAGTATGTTGGTGATATCTTACTAATGAAAAGTGCATGGAATTGACTATCAGTCTTCTAAATTTCCTAGGCCAAGGAGGTTACAAAGTATTTTGGGAAAAAGCTCAAATCATGAGCTTTTTAGGGCTTGAAATAATACCAGGACAGTGGAAATTGGGAATGGACAGAAAAGAGGCCATCTGCTGAGTACCCCAACCTGCAATTGCCTGAGATTTAACAGCATTCCTGGCTGTGGC
This sequence comes from Ammospiza nelsoni, assembly GCF_027579445.1. NCBI lineage: Eukaryota > Metazoa > Chordata > Aves > Passeriformes > Passerellidae > Ammospiza > Ammospiza nelsoni. Next base: position 7,711,581 of record NC_080651.1, on the reverse strand, counting down.
TGGATGGTGAAGATTGTGGGTTTTAAATTATGGGCTTTTGGTCAAATCATTGAGCTTTTAAAGGAGGCCCCCAAAGGACCTTTGATTTGGGCTCCTGAGGGTGAAAATTTGTTCTGTCACCTGAAGATGGCCCTGATGTCTGCACCCACCTTAGGACTTCCAGACTTAACAAAGCCCTTTGAGCTTTTTGGGCAGGAATGGCAGCACCTCATCCTCAGAGTTCTGGCTCAGAAGGTGGGAGACTTCCTGTGGGGTGCTTTTCAAAGCAGCTGGACAAGGTCAGCCAGGGATGGCCCCGATGCCTGTGAGCTGTGGCTGTCACTGTTCTCCTCATCCAAGAGGCCAGGATATTGACTTTGGGACAAAAGATAGCAGTGCATACTTCACACACCATAACCACTGTGTTTGCCAAAAAAGGGGGCACTGGCTTTCCCCAAGGCACATGCTGAAATATCAGAGTGTTCTAGTGGAGCAAGAAGATGTGGAGTTGAAAGTAACCACAGTGGTAAATCCAGCCCAAGTCCTGAACATCCCAAAGCAAGGAGAAGAGCAACTGACCCTCCATTACCCACACACTATTGAGCAAGTTCATGTAAGCTGACCAGACCTACAAGATGCACCAAGTGAAGATCCAGAATTCTTTGCAGAAGGAGGTGGCTTGGTGCAAGATGAAAAATAAAAAGCTGGCTATGCCATAGTGACACCAGCCAATGCCCATGGACACCTCAGCACAGCAGGCAGAGCTCAGTGCTGTGAAGAGCCCTGGAATTGGCAGCAGGAGGAAGAGTAAACATATGGACTGACTCAAAATGTGCTTTTAGAGTTGTTCATGCCCATGGAACCATATGGAAGGAAAGAGGCCTATTAACAGCACCGGGATCTCTGATCAATATACACAAGAGATATTGTCCTTCCCTGATGCCACCCAGTTGCCCAGAGAAATATCTGTACTACACTGCAGGGCACACCAGCACGGGGATTCCCAAATTCTTGTAGGAAACAGATTTGCAGATAAATCTGCACAAGAGGTTGCACAACGAGGCATCCTGGCATTAATACCTAAGAAAGCTGTTTCACTTCCAGGAGTATAGCCAGGCAGATTTAAAATTAGCAACTTACCTAAAAGCCCAGAATAGAGAGGGTGGATGGCTGATAACTCCCAAAAACCAGATCATAGTCTCACCCCAAGTGATATTGCAAATTGTCAAGGACAAATACCAGCAAACCCACTGGGGCATCAGTGCTATGGCGACTGGTCCAAGGACTCTGATACCAGTGTCCCTATGACAAAAGGTGTCAAGTCTGTTACAGAAAAGTACCTGATATATCTTAAAAATAATTCTTTGATTTCAAAAGGACTGCCTCCATGGATCACTAACAGAGGAAACACCCTCAGGGATTACTGGCAAATTGTTTTTCCTGAACTGCCACACCAACAACAATACTGGTATCTCCTGGTATTATTCATTGGACACCTTTTCCAGGTGGCCAGAAGTTTTCCCCTGCTGCACCAAGGCCAGGAAAGTCACCAAGGTGTTCCTCAAAGAGATCATACCCCGGTCAGGAGTTCCTATTGGGATGTCACTGATAGGGGCCCCCATTTTATATCTGAAGTGTTACAGCAACTTGGTAAGCAGTTGGGTATGAGTTGGGATTTACATGCTCCATGGGGACAGCAATCTAGCAGAAGGGTTGAGTGAAAGATTCAAACTTTAAAGAGGCAGATTGGCAAAATGTGTCAGGAAGTTTTCTTAAAATGGCCACAGGCTTGCTGTGAGTTCCCACCAGGCTTGCTGTGAGTTAGAGTACAGCCCCACACTAACCTGAAGGTGAGCCTATATGAACTGATGTTTGGGAGATCATATTCTGCTGCAGCTTTCTCTGGATCTGAGGAACAAATTTGGATTTGGGAAAGAGAACAATATTTAATTTTATTAGGGAATTTTATTAGGGAAACCCTTGAATGAACAAAAAAGGTTTGTCACTCTCTCAGAACCTCTTACCCTAGACACCCCAGTTCACTCATTTCAGCCTGGGGATCACATACCCATGCAGATCTGGAAACCTGAGCCCCTTCAGGAGCAGTGGAAAGGACCTTCTCTGGTTCTCTTGACTACAAGACCAGCTGTGAAAGAGAAAGGAATTAACTCCTGGATACATTGCTCCCAAATTAAGAGGACTCCTGACTCAGACTGAATCGTGGAAAACACCAGACCCTTCCAGCTGAAAATATTGAAGACATCTGTAAAGGAGCAGCAAAATGTATAGACTGATATTTATGGGAATTATTTTATCTTTAGGTGGAGATAAAAGAATTTTTAAATTATTTTAAGTTTTTTAAAAAATAATTTTAAACTATTATGAAATTTTTCTGAAGAAAATTTGAAGAAAATTTAATATTGAAGAGAATTTAGTTTGAAAGTAAATGAAGAAGAAAATTTAATATTGACTTGAATCCAAGGGTTTGGTAAGATGAACAATTTGTCCAGCATTACAGCCTACTTCCCTATCCCCACTTCAGCAGGGGAACCTATTCCTTGGGGAATTATCCCTGTAAATCTGTCAATGGTGATTCAATCTGATAATCTGACTTCACAAAACAGAATGCCCTTAGATCTATTGCTGGCCAAAGAAGAAGGGGGTTGTGGATATTTAAAACTGGATAGAGAATGTTGTGTGTACACATCCCAAATGTAACAGATGATCTCCAGAGACCACAAAATGTGGGCAGTTGCTGAGGGTAGCAAAGCTATCCTGAAACTAATTGGTTCAATAAAATTCTTCAAGGAATAGTGTGATGGTCCCTGACAGGAGGGCTGGCTGGAATACTGGAAATCAGCACAACTGTAATTGTAGTTGTAATAATTATCAGTACTGCTGTTGGCTGTGTTTGCAAAATGATCAGTCATAATCTTGTGGGAATATATCTGTTTCTATATAGATAGAAATCGAGTTGGAACTTATCAAATGGCCTTAAGAAATTTGAGATATTTCAAAGGGGAGAATTGATACTAAAAGGGTTAATCCAATTTCTGCTGTGCCTTTGTACTTTTAGCAAAAAGAAATGGGGCATGCAGGAGCTGCTTTCTCAGCAAGGACCTATTGAATTCCTAAAACATCTGGCTTAGGAATGCAGCTGCAGCCAAAACAAAGCTATAAAAACCCCTGAACCTGGGAGCATGGGGAGGGTTTTATGGTAATGGGCACTTAAAATAAGCAATGCACTTGTAGAGAATCATGTGCACGTTAGGTGAAGCTTATCCTGTAATAAATGATGCCTCTTCTTAACACTACATTGGTGTTAAGGAGCTTTATTTTACTCAATTTTTGGGGAATTTCAGTGACAGAACAAGGGACTGATGGTTCTGCAGCCCAGTGATGTCTCAGTGTGGGGCTGCTTTCCACCTAAGTTGCCACACACTATTTAAGAATTATGTTCTACTTGTTTAAATACTCAAAAGTCACATCTAATTTACAGAAGCCAAACTTCTGCACTCCTGTTTTTAATGCAGGTGCACACATGTGCTCTCTTAATAACGGCAATCTAAAAAAACCAATTTCAGCACAACCTGACAGCTGTGCTTTTGCATCTCATGGCCTCTGTGTGGGGACAGCCAGCTTGGAGGCACATTTGTGTGGATGAATCCATGGAAAGATGGATGAATTCTGCTGTGGGAATCATTTCCCTGCCTTTGCATACATGCTGTAAAGTCAATGCAGTGCTGTTTGCTCTATGCAAACAACGCTCATGTTGTACCAGACAAACTGTTTGCAGAAGAGCTTCCTTTTTGTTTTGTTTTTAAAAGATCTGCAGTAAAAATAAATACCAAGGACATTCATCCAGTCCAGAAACATAAATAAAACACTAGAGCAAACCTAGCCCAAAATTTGAAGCAACTGACTTAACTTTAAACATTTCTTACCAACTCCACTGCCAGCAAAGGGAACAGCAACTGTGTTGAAATAACTGCTCTGGGAAAGGCACAGTGCAGCACCATCACCCTGTGCCTGGGAAGGGAGGAAAAGTCAAAAATCCTACCTGGCTCCTCCTGAGCAACTCACAAGGGTCTGGGGAAAGCCCTGTGGCTGAGTGGTGCTTCCTATGGACACATCAGGACATGACATGAGCTGCTTTCTGCAGATAAGGAGTGTTGGCAGCAAACAAAAGCATTTTTAGTGAGTGCTTTTCAGACTAGACTGAACTGCTCAGTCACCTCATCATCTCTTAACAACTTCACCCAACCCGGGTAAATCCCTCCTGCCATGCACTTAGGGAGCACTTTGTCCAAAGTGATTAACTGCCTGCCTAATTACCACAGCTCCAAGTCTGGTAGTTACAGAGCACTGCCCCAAACCATTAATGACCCCAGAGCAGGGTGAGGAAGGCTGAGCAAACTCACCTGCTGGGCACCTGATTGCTGCTCTCTTTCAGCCAGCCCAGGGGAGCAGAGCCAAGGCACACAGAGGCTGCTCCCAAGGGCTGGGAGCCCAGGATTCCTGGGAGCTGCAGTGCTCCAGGGCTTCTGGGCTGTGCTGGGACAGGATCCTCACCTGGCCATGCTCCTGTGCTTCAGGAGAGCTCCTCCAGTCCATGGCAGCCCAGCTCCAGGGCCTTGCTGCTGATCCAGAGCAGCAGTGTTCTACCAAAGGAAACGGGCTGGGAGTGAGCGGATGCTCTGGGCTGTGTGCAATGGTTTTTCCCTGTTGTAAACCAACAGATTCCCAGCAATCATGGCAGCTGAGATGGCCACAAACAGCAGCCACAGGCCTGACAATAACCAGAGACCCTGCAGAGCCTGGGCCAGAGCCTGGGCAGATCTCAGACTGGAAACCTGCTGTTACAGATTATTAATGCTGGGCACTACCTACCACTAGGAAGGTCATGGGAGCTGAGTGTGCTGAGCCTGCCACACTGGGAACCATTTCTTCCTGGAGCCCAGACTTCAAATTCCAGCTGGGCTATATGGAAATAGAGACTATGCTGCTGGTCTGGTGGGTGAAGAAGGGGGAGAAAACCTCTACTTTTGTGGGTTATTTAGGATATGTTGGAGTTCCTGAATAGCATCAGCTAAAAGAGCCCTTGGGAGAGGGGAAGGAGTAGCTGATATGAATAGAAGGTAATTTTCTCATCCCATAAACCCAGGGGATGCTCCATAATAGGGTAGATACTAGGAAAGAACATTTGGGATATGAGAATTGCTTGTTTCAGGAAGGACTAGGTGATGGCAGTTACACAGAGGAGTAACATCTTTTTAGTTCACCTAAAGAAATAGCAAGTGCAGATTTTTCAGTGCTGTTTTGGTGTGACTGTACCCCTTTGGTGTTCAAGTCCCTCTTTTAGAGGTGTCCAAATGGTCAGGAAGCAAAGTCCTGTTGGTTTTTAATTTTAAAGACAAATATAACAAAATCTTTAAAAATATGGACTCATAGGCAGAAGGACTTTAGGGGTTCAGTGCTGGGAGATCAGGGAGAGCAAGAGTCTACAAAACCTGTGTGGATTGGGCTGCAGGGCATGGGATTGCATGGGGCAGGAGTAGCAGCCACAGCCTGCAGAGACAACACAGCCACAGACACTCACTTGCTATATTTATTGCATGCAGAATGACCCAACTGGAAAACACTCTGGCTCTCCCCCCTTTCTGGGCACAGCCACATTTAACCTACTGCCCGTGAAGTTCTCACAACCAGCCCCTCTCTGGGCTGATCAGGGAACAGCACCTGGGGGCTGTGGGGACCCCTCTGTGGCCGGCCCATGACCACGTTTTCTTCCTTGCACGGCCGAGCTGTGTTGGGAGGCAGGTAGCTAAGAGAGAAGAGTAGGCAGCCCTAAATGCTAGATGCTCCATTGCTGGGAGCCTGCTGCCTCCATAGGGAGAGGTGTTCTGAAAGGATGAACTCCTGAAGGAACCAGCCCCACTAAGTGCCTTGGTCCATTCAATGCCTGAACCGCGAGAGCCTGGGGGAGCGGCTCGCCTGGTGGTACCGCTGATACCCCTCTGACGCAGCTGGGAGCAGCAGCAGGTGGCTCAGAGAATCCTTCTGGCAGAGGGCCATGGCCTCCTTGTAATTGATCTTCTCTTTAGTGACAGGGTCAATGAGATCTTTTTCATAGTTGGACTCATCCTGGAGCCTGTTGGCGAGGTTGCTCGTTATCATCCCCGTCTGGACAGCTTCCAGCACAGGGATGCGACCGGTTTTCTTGGGATCGATCAGCCCTCCAGTTAGATGCTGGACTTGCAGGTAGGGGAAAGCACTGTCCTTGGTCATCCAGCCCTTCTGAACTGCTTCCCCCACAGACAGCCTCCGCTTGGTCACTGGGTCCTCAATGCCTGTGAAAGCTTTCTGGGCATTGAGGAGTCTCTGCATGTAGGTCCTGTCAATCAGCCCCCTCTCGATCGCCTTATGGACCGAGAACCGGTCCCTGGAAATGAGGTCTATGATTCCCCCCGTGGCAGCCTGGGCTTCCAGGAGCTTCTGAGCTGTCATGGGATCGAGCAGCTTCTTGGCAATGGCAGCCTTGATGTTGTACTTGGTGTTGGTGGTGGTGTCGTACACCCCAGCAATGGGGGATGTGTCATCACATATGCCCTTCTGTGAGGCTGGGGGGAAGAAGGTTTGGGTTTGGTGGGTGGTGGGTGATGTGAGTGGGGATTTGGAGATGATGGAACCAATTGAGAGGGATGAGGGAGGCTTGGTTTCCCCAGCCACCAGCAAGGCAAATTCAGAGATAGGAATCTTGCCATCCCGGTACAGCTGGTACTCCTCCTTTGTGATCCTCCTCAGCCTTAGTGCATCATCGATGGAATACTGCTTCCCACTTTTCTTGTCAAGGAGAAGCGAGATCTCCCCATTTGGGCCCAAGGTGGTGACTTCTTCCCAGTCACACTCCAGCTCTTGCAGCTGGATGTACTGGCCCCTGTCTATGATACCTCGCTTATAGGCTTCGTACGGGGACATGTCCTTCCCTGTGTCAGGGTCCAAGATGGAGATCTTGGTGGAGAGGTTTGTCTCTCTCATCTGGGTCTCATGATTGATTTCTTCACGGTTGACCTTTGACTGGAGATCCCGAATGAACCTCTCCTTGTTGTAGATCTGGTCCTTCTCCCTGAGGATGTCTGCCTCCAGCAGGGAAACCTCATGTTCCAGCTGCTTCTTCTTCTGCCTGTCATTCTCAGTCCGTTGGCTGAGCAGTTTGGATTCCTCCCGAAGGAAGAGAACTTTCTGCTGCTTCTGCCTCTCCAGCTCCCGCAGTTCACTCTCCAAGTTGGCTCTCTCCTGGATGGCCAGGTTCCTGGCTTTCTGCAGCTCCGTCTCCTCACGAGCCCAAGTCCTCTTCATGCCTTCAGCTCTCTCAATCTTCTCCCGGAGCCGCCGTACCTCCTCTTCTACCTTTTGCTTGGCTGCCCTCTCCCTGCTCAGCAGCTCCCAGATGCGTGCACGTTCACTCTCCAGAGCTCTGTCCTTCTCCACTCGAATCACCTCCTTGTAGATGGTCTTCTCCTGGGATTTAGTTTTCTGCAGGACATCGACTTGCATCTGCAGGTTCTTGCACTCTCTCTGCAAGTTCAGCACCTCCATCTTCTCCCGGTCCAGCTCCAAGCGCAGGTTGCTGGCAGACTGTTCCAGGACTGGATCCTTCTCCAGCTTGACCACTTCTTCCATAATGATCTTTTCTTGCACTGGGGCTGGGCTCTCCTCCAGCTCCTTTATTCTCAGTGTAATTTGTCTCATCTCCTTCTCCAGTGCAAGCCTCTTGCTTCGGTCCTCCTGAAAGTTGAGCAGCTTCTCTTGCTCTTCCACCAGCACACGAACCTGCTGCACGTCGCGCTCCAGGCGACGCCTGTTGCTCACCTCCTCATCCAGGCTGCGTCTCAGCCTGCTGTGCTCATCTCGGAGCTTTGGATCCTTTTGGGTCAGTATCACCTCTTGAACAACCACCTTCTCCTCTGGCTTCCGCCTCTCCAGCAGCATGTATTTGTTCTGCAGGTCATAGATGGCATCCTCTGCAGCTCTCCTCTTCTGGGACATGTTGCGCACCTCCTGACGCAGGCGATCGGCTTCTTTCTCCAGGAGTGGATCATTCTCATAGCGGATGACTTCCTTGTTGACCAGCTTGGTTTCCACCTTGGATCTCTCCCTCCTCCATTCATCCCTTTCCCCCTGCAGCCTAATGAGCTGCTCCTGGGTCCTGCCGTTGGTGTTCACAAGTTCATTGAGCTGCTCTTTCAGCCTGTCAATTTCTCTGAGAATCTCTGGACTCTTTTCATGTTTCACCACCTCCTCTATGACCTCCTTAAACTCCACCTCTGGTTTTTGTGACCTGAGGACTTTGAGCTCTGCTAAGGCCTCTTCCACTTCACTGTCAATCTTTGTCCTTTTCAGAGTGACCTCCTGCAGCTCCCTTTTCAGGTGTGCAATCTGCCTCTCTGTTTCAGGGTCCACCAGGAAGATTTCATTCACCCTCTCTTTTACCTCTATCCTGGGCTTTTGCTTCTCTGCGATGCTGTACTGAGTCTGCAGCTCTCCCAGCTCACCTGTCAGCATCAAGTTTTTGCTCCTCTCTTCTTCAATCAGAGTTTTCAGCTTGGAAGTCTCTTTCAATAACTCTGGGTCCTGCTCTACCTGTTTCACCTCCTTAACAATAATTTTGGGTTCTGTTGTTTCAATCAGTCTTTCCACCTCCTCAATCTTGTTCTTCACTTTCACTATCGTTTCTTCTGCAGATTTCCTTTTGAAGGATTCCTCGTCTATTTGTAACTGCAGGGTCCTAACAGACTTCAGCATTTCTGGGTTTTTCTCCAGTTTGATGAGCTCCTTCACCACCACTTTCTCTCGGATGTTGGGCTGCTTTCGCTCCAGCATGTGCAGCTCCCTCTTAAGCTGCTCAAGTTCTGCAGCAGCAGTCAAGCTTTCCTCCTGGAGATGCTTGATCTCCTGACGAAGACTGGCTGCTTGGCCATCCAGGCTTGGATCCTTCTCAATTTTTGTGATCTCTTTGGTGAGGAGCTGGGCAGGAGCGACCTTCTTCTCGCTCTCCATCTGGGCAAGCTTACGGTTCATCACATCAATGTCTTCTTGCAGGCTCTGCCTTTTTCTGCCTTCCTCTTCAATCTGCTGTACCAATCTAGACAGGTTGCTCTCCACCTGTGGGTCTCTGTAGTATTCAATCACCTCTTTTTCTTCCACTCTTTCAATGGGCTTCTGAGTTTTCAACATCAGCAGCTTGTTTCTGTGTTCCTCCAGGTCCTCTTCAATCCTGGCCACTTTCCTCCTTTCCTCCTCCAGCTGTGATTTCAACCCCTCAGATTCCCTGCTTGCTGTGGCTTTGTTTTCAGCTTTCTGGGTTTGCTCATGTACAGCTTCAATGTCCTCATGCACTTCCTTCTGCAAGGTAAAAAAAAAAAAAAAGAATTTAAAAAAAGGCAGGCAAACCAAGCCACTCTTTTAAGGTGACTCAGAGATCTTTTAAATGACATGGCATGGTGGGAGACAAAACTGGCACAGAATCCTCAGGCAGTCTTCAAATAAGGCTGTTTGTAAATTTGTGAGGACACAACCACATCACCTCAAGCAACTGACTTGGTGGTGTGGGAAATGAATTTGTAGAAATTGGGTCTTCCCCTTCAGATGGAGGTGCTGCATCAGCCCACAGAGGTGCTTTGTGCTGCCTCCCTGTATATGCAGCCAAGGGAGAGCATCACAGCCAGTCCCCAGCTTAATCTCTCGTGCTTCCTGAACCCACTAAAAGTCACCTGGTCCTGAGACCTTTCCTACAGGTGGTTCAAACCTTAGAAAGGTGTAAAAATCCTATTGCTTTGAAGGGTTTCCAGAAGGTTGTGAGCACTAAATTCTAGCCACACCCACAAAAAAATCTGAAATTCTCAGTCTGTGATGGTTGATTAGCTATGGCTAAGAAAACTGGACTTAAAAGCCCTAATTTTTTTTTTTTTTTTTCCAAGCATAAACTACAGCTTCAGTAAAGAGCTGAGGGCCACCAGAGGTGATGGGAGTCACAACCCAAGATCAGTTTCGGTGAAACTGTGGTTTCTTGTGGTCTTTTTCTGAGTGGGACTTCCATTCCTGTCCTTCCTCACACTTGGATGTGGAGCTCAGGGAAGGGTGGGGGAGCCTCAGGCTGAGCAGATCTGAACCCCAGTCTAGAGCACCCCAATCTCTTGCAGTGAGCTCTAAGCTGGTACCTTCTCCACGATCTTCTTGGCAAACTCCAGCCGGCTGAGCTGCTGCTTATTTTCTGCTGCCAGCTCCATGTAGAGCTTGGTGACATCATTTTCCTGCAAAAGAAAGAGTGGTGAGAGCCTTGTGCCCTCACCCAGACACAGCTCTGCTGCATGGCAGACTCTGCCACACCTCCTTTCACCTGGACCACTTTTGTGTATGTCATAGTTCTAGAGATTATGTCTTCCCATCTGACTCTCCAGAGAGACACAGAGTCTAAGGACTCCTGCAGGGGATCCTGTCCCTGTTATTTGAATTCCTGTTAGATGCCTGCAGGCCTACACAGGGCCCAGTCTTCCAAATTCACAGATGGAGAGCAGCTGGCAAAAGCCTCAAGGTGATGCAGAACTGGGAAGAGCACAGAGGAGCTCTGGTTTCTTCCTCTCCCCCCACACACACCCTGTAAGTTTTATCTTCATACACAATGTGGTGAGGAGGCAACACCAATCTCAGCCAAGGTGCCAGGCACAGCCCTAATTCAGGATCTCACACTCAGGATCTGTCCCTGCTGCTTTGGCCCAGGGACAAAGGGATCCCTGAGGACTCTGACTCTGGGATTAGGACCATAACCAGTGGTGGCTGTAAGAGTGGATTAAGGCCTTGCAGAGGACATTGGGGCATGGCTAATGAGCTGGACAATGGTTTCTGTGTCTTAATCGTAACATTTTACCTGGGCCTGGATGCTTTCCTGCAGGGGGGTCACCCGCAGCCTCTTTGCAGCAGAGTCAGTCAGGGAAGGGTCCAGAGAAGAGCTGTATTTGCCTGCTTCAAACTCATAGTCCTGTCCAGAGCAGACACACGAGAATCAGGTGGGATCTCTTGGGTGAAATGCTTAGGGAGTGACAAATGGGAGAAGCCATCCTTACATTGAGTGTGGACTGCACGTTCTGGGACAGCCTGATCAGGGCATTCTTCTCAGGCTCCTTGCTCTGGATCTCCTCCACCAGCCTCTGCAGGAGACACACAGGGTGTTAAGGACACTCTGAAACCCAGCTGCCCAGCAATACTCCTGCAGCCTAGAGAATCAGCTCAGCTCAGGAAATGGTGGCAACAGGAAGACATTTAGGAAGAGTCTCCAGGGTTTTAGGGTATCTCAGCTGTGCTATAACTTGCCTAGGACTTCTCACACTGATTTATCACAAATAAGATAAATAACAGCCAACACAGAGACCTCCACAACTCCTTGTCTGAGCTAGTGAGCTTAGAGTCTGCTCAAGGAGAGAAAAATTAAGGACTTGGATACAACATCTTAGCTTGAGGTGCAGTATTTCAGGATCTGAAAGTGTTCTCTCCATGGAGAAGATTTCAGCCTGGAGGTGACTGGCACAGATGAGGACATCAGCACTGCAGATAAACCCAGCAAGGTGAGATACACCAGGTAACACCATCCATGAGCTGCAATCCTTCTCTAGTTCATTCACTGTGGTGGGGAGCACACAGCTAGGAGCTGGCTGGTACTATTTTGCATGTGCTGTTCACAAGCAAATTGCCCCATCCCTGTAAAGTTCCAGGCTGTTCTTGCCCTGGAACACACCTTCTGTGCCTGCAGCTTGTAATTGATCTGGCTTGGCCCATCAGTGGTCTTCACTTGGTGCTTGGGTAGGTTGTTCATCCAGAACATCAGGTTCTCATTGGAGTTTTGGAACTGCTGGTAGGTGAGGCTGATGTTCCTGAGGGTCTTCTCTCTGCACAGCGCAAAAGTGGACAGGAATGTTAAGGGAAAGGGCAAAGATTCATGTGCAAGTTCCTAGGGAGGAAGGTGAAAGGTGAAAATGTCACCACAACAAACACCAAGATAACAAAAACAAGGAGGTGACAGCTGATGCCTGAGTGGGGAGCACAACTCTGGAAGCTCAAAGCCTGTGCTGTGAACAGGAAAGTGGCAACTTCACAGAAGGACACACCTGGTTCTCAGTATTACAGGACTGGGGTCGGGATCAGGGTCCTGTAATGCAGAACATACTCAGGGCTTTGACCCTGCCCCAGCCTGTCACAGTCTGTCCTTTCCTTACAATTTTTTCTCCTAAGAAGCTGAGGTGCCTCAGGAACAAAATGTAAACAGTGGTTATCTGCTGCTGTGGAATGCAACAGGAGGATCTGTGATTGGTGTCATGTGGTTGTTTCTAATTAATGGCCAATCACAGTCAGCTGGCTTGGACTCTCTGTCCAAGCCACAAACTTTTGTTATCATTCCATTCTTTTTCTATTCTTAGCCAGCTTTCTGATGAAATCCTTTCTTCTATTCTTTTAGTATAGTTTTAATATAATATTTATCATAAAATAATAAATCAAGCCTTCTGAAACACGGACTCAACTCCTCGTCTCTTCCCTCACCCTCAGACCCCTGTGAACACTGTCACACCACTCCACCCTAGCTGAAGGAGCAGGGATGCTCCATGGGTGGGTGTGGGGGCCTGACTAAATATATGTATTGTAAATATATGTATGGCAGTGATCTCTGTATTGTATTGCCCTGATTCTAGTTGCTGTAAATGGGCTGCAGCTGTGATGTGCTTAATTTGGCAGCAGCTGTAGCCTGTGGAGGTAACTGAGATAAAAGGGGGTGAGGCATTCAGAGAGGGCTGGAGAGGAGCCTCAGCAGAGAAGACAGCAACAGCACTGCTGTGAAGATTACAACAGCTGGTGACCCCGATGTGATAAAGAACACACAGCCATAAGAAAACACTGAAAGAAGGTATGGAACCCCCTGGGATGATAGAAGAGAGGACAGCTGAGAGCTGTGGCAGCCTGAGATCTGGGACTTTAGAATATCATATGGCCTTTGAATCAAGGAGCTGTAACAGCAGAAAGCTGTGAGAATGTGGCCATTGAGGAAAAGAGCCTGGGAACATCTAGGGATTTGTATGTGTTCAAGACAGCTGAGAGCTGTGGCAGCTTGAGAGCTGGGACAAAAAGATCCAGGGATATGTATATAGTCAATGTATGTATCCAAGACAGCTAAGAGCTGTGGCAGCCTGAGAGCTGGGACAGATATGTGTATTGCACTTATTGTAACTGAAAAATGTGTAAAAGAAAAGGGGGGAAATGTGGGGGCCTGACTAAATATATGTATTGTAAATATATGTATGGTGGTGATCTCTGTATTGTATTGCCCTGATCCTAGTTACTGTAAATGGGCTGCAGCTGTGATGTCCTTGATTGGGCAGCAGCTGTAGCCCATGGAGGTAGCTGGGATAAAAGGGGGTGAGGCATTCAGAGAGGACCCCCAGCAGAGAAGACAGCAACAACACTGCTGTGAAGATTACAACAGGTGGGTGCTCACCTCTGGTCCAGCTGGTCGGCCACGGCGTGGTAGCGGTCATTGAGGAGCTGCACCTCGCGCTTCTGCCGGGGCAGGTCAGGGCAGAACTCCTGGAAGTTGTTCTGCACAGCACTGCAGCTGTGCTCAGCATCCTTCAGCCCCCTGTTGAGCCTCAGCACACAGCCCTCCTGGGCCACCAGGTCCCGTCTCATCTTCTGCAGGCCAGGAAAAAAGACAAAATATTGGAATAGGATCCCAATATTTCCAGGTAGATTGTGCCTGGGCCAGTCTGACCCTTACTGCTGGGCCAAAGGCGGCAACTGTGGTGTTTCATCCCAGAGACACTTTTGGCTGGCTGGAGGTTGCAGCTGGGCATTGAACAAGTCCAGGCTTGTAGAAACTCAGTTTACCTCAGGTGCGAAGGCTTCAGGCTAAGGTGAGGAGGAAAAGGAGACGGATTCTGTTGGAGGGTTAATATCCAGAGTTTATTCCATGGTCACACACATCTGAATCTCAGGTAACAGCTCCAACAGAATCCCTAGCACATGGTCCAAGCTCAATTTAAGCCCAGGGACAGGGGGAGGGGAAGGGACAGGTGAGGCACCAACCAGGTGGGAGGAGGAGGGTCTCAAGGGACAAGGGACACCTAGACAGGCCAATGACCCCAGGCCCGAATTGCATCCTTTGTACCTGACCAACCACATGAGGCCTTGCTGGAATGTTAAGCCTGATTGACAGAACTCACTCAGCAAGGGGGAGAGGGGTATAGCCACACCTGGGAAGGGACTGGGAAGTAAAACAGAAAATTACAACACACTGCAACAACCTTGTGTTGGCATCAGTCAGAGCAGCACCCAAACACCCTCCCTGATGTGCCACTGACTGGGCAGCACTGGGGGCTGGCCAGGCTCTCCAAGTGAGGTGGAAGAGGTGGAGCAGTGAGGTTTATTCACCAGGGAAGCTGGGGAGCAAGGTGGCTTGGACAGTACATTGAGAAGTTTTGGGGAAGGCAAAACATCAGATCACTGTGGGTGCCAAGGATGGGGCAAGGAGATTGGGAGCAGAAAAGATTAGGGAGAGGTGTGAGGCAGAGCAACAGAGACTGGATGCTAAGGGGGTCATGATGTATTTTAGGGACTGCAAAGGGAGGGACAGAGTGTTTTGCTGTCCAGTGAGAGCAGGTCAACACCAACATTAAACCTTTAAGGAAAAAGTCCTCAAAAATGCTTAATCACTGGTGCCTCAAGGTGCTCTATTAACACTAGCTCCTCCCACTCTGGTCCCTGAGCTCAGGCATCTCCCCCCAGTGAGAAGCCTGATGCTCCCCTACCTGCAGGTCATTGGCCCGATCCTGCAGGGCATTGGGGGATGCAGGAATGATGCTGTCCTGAGCCAGCTTGGCCTCAAACGTGCTGACAATCTTGTCTGTGTTCTCAATCTGAGTCTCCAGGTTCAGGGCAGCCTTAGCCCTGGGAAAGGGGAAAAAGAAGGACAAGGTTAGCTACAGAAACCCCACTCTTTCTTCTCTCCCTTTGATGTTTAACCTTACTTAAAATTAGAGCTTCTGCAGGATGTCAGAGAACAAGCAATGTGCACTCACAGCCCTGTCATGCTGCTCACAAATCAGATATGTTGCAGTTCACCACACAGCAGAGCTGGGACACACACCCATTGTGGTGGATTTTCTGTGGTGAGGGGATCTCCTCACAAATTACCCACAGGAACTCCTTCACAGGAGTCCTTTGATGATGGATGGGAGGTTTCCAACCTGTGCTGGATCTCAACCAACATCATATAGATCAAAAGCATTTTCTGTCATGCCTCTTGTTGGCTTCCCTCATCCCCATCACTCACTTCTCGTTGTACAGGCTGGAGAGCATTTTGACATCGCTGTATTTGCTCCTGAGGGCGTTCAGAGTGACAGGGAGCTGGGAGGCTGAGGTGCTGCTGGGTTTCTTGGAAAGGTAGGTCTCACACTCCTTCTGCAAGGCATCCTTGGCTGCCCCCAGGTTCTCAAGTTTCTTTGTTGTTTCCTGGCACACCAGATGGAAGCACAGTCACCCAACACAGCCACAGCCAGAACAGTGCTGCTGTGGAAATGTGTTTCCCTCAGGGGCAGATTTGGCTGTGGGGTGTGGTGCCCCTTGGGGCACAGCCCCATCCAGACTGTGGCTGTCTGGCAGTGCCAGGGTGTGGGAAAGAGATTCACATAGAGAGGTGGAAAAAACCAACCTGCCTGAGCCCATCCTGCTGCCAGAGCCAGGTAAACACCCGTGGATGAGGATGTAACAAGCTGAAACACTGCAAACCCAGACCTTGACCCAGAGGAAAGGAGGGGGGCTCCAGGGCACTGCTTCTTTTCCTGTCTCACTGACATTGACAAGTCTGCATTTCCCATCAGGTGAGACAAAGCTGGCCTTGGATTAATTCCCTTTATCCCTTAGTCTCTTAGGGTGAGAGCCTTCCCAGGACAGGGACCTGGACCACAACTCTGAAATGGACCCTTTTGCTTCAGAGACAAGGAAAGATCCTGCATTTCCTGAGGGTTTCACTTTGTCCCATTTCAAGGGTTCAAGCCAGCCTGAAACCCTTAAATGTGCAGTGTGATTTTCTCCTTTGGAGCACCAGCTGTCCTCTCCAATGTTATTTCCATGTTGTCCTGCTTTTGGCCAGGGACACAGAGCTACCAAACTGCTCCAACTCACCTGCTGCTGCTTGATCCTCCTGCCCAGGTCATCTGTAGGGTCATTGTAGTTCACAGGAGACCTCACTCGGTTCAAGACCTCCTTCTCTACCTGCACCAGGTCCTTGCCCACACGATCCAGGCTGCTGAGGAGCTGGTCAGCTTGGGGATCATCCTGGACTGCTGGAGGGCTCTTGGACAGAGCTGCAGTGAGACACAGCTTAGGTTAATCCCCAGGTTTTAGCTCTGCCATGGTGAGCCACAGCTGCAAAGGAGAGACAGAGCCAAGTGCTGCCATGCAGACACATCCCTTCTCAGCTTTGCCTTTGAACTGCAGCTCTGGGAATAGCACAGATAACCCAGGGTTGGGATTTAGCCATGGCTGCCTGCTCATCCCACAGCCCCCAGCTAGGGAAGAGAACTGCAAGGCACCCAGATTACAAAGCAGGTTTAATTAAAGTTTCTGTATAAGCACATCCCCCTGAAATCCTTAATACCCTGCAGCTGTTGATGGAGCTCAGAGGCTTAGGAAGGGCATCAGACTTTAAGTGAATTGCTGAGACAGGAATCAGGTTATCTTTGCCATGGAGGAGAAGGCATCCTCCCACAGGGACCTCTGCAAGTGTCACTGTGTGAGCTGCAGGGGCTCTGCCCACCCTGGGTGGGTGCTGTGCTTCCAGAGCTGCCTCTGGAGGGGGCTGGGCTATCCAGGTGACAAACCTTGCTGGCTGGGCTCTGCCTGCTCCTTGTGGCTGCGTCTCAGGGTGCTCTGAACCGCTGCTCGCTTCTGCTTCACTGTGTTCAGTTCCCCTTCCAGCCTGTGAGCAGGGAAAGGCATCATCAGCCACAAGGGGCCACAGCACTGACACAGCCCTGCACAGCAGCAGCAGCTCCGTGGCTGTGCTGGGGAGGTGTCCCCAAAGGCAAGGCAAGGTGTCCTCAAAAGCTGGGAGCCTGCAGCCTGCTGTAACTCAGAGATGTCCCTCAGGAAAGGGCACAGCAGCAAGAGCAGGTGGTTGGTTTGAGCAGCTGAGTTCTCTCAAGGAAGCCAGTGATTCCGACTCTCAGCAGAAGCTATCAAAGCTGGAAATGTGTTTGATATGGTTGCAGTGCTTTGCAGCCTTGCAGGAAACAAGGACAAGTGTCTGCTGCACTTTAAATGCCACGTCTCACTTGTAAGGATGGTTCCTGCCTAATGAAACCAGGGCTGGGATCTGCCAGAGCTGGAAGGATCAAAAAATATTTCTGGGTGAGAAAGGACTCCTGGGAGCAGAAGGAGGGGGGAACAGGAAGGACCAGGCTGGTTCTCATCCCTGCTGTGGATTGTTCCAGCTGAACACTGTGTGCTAAAACCAGCAATTCCCAGCTTGCCTGGCTGCTGTCAGATGAGAGCTGTTCCTCTGTGCAGAGGAACTGAATTTGTGTTTTAAAACACTCATGAAACCCATAAATCCAAAGGACTCAATAGTCTGGGATGTGTGAAGAGGGGTACACACTGAGGAACACAAGCAATCACACCCATGGCACACCCTTGGAGACCCAAGCCCCCACCTTGGGCATGCCTGCATAGCTCTGAGTCTGGGCTGTGGCCTTTCCTCAGCACTTGAGCAGCCCTGATTTGCCCAAACACCCGGGGCAGTGATTAAAGAGGCAGGGCCAAGCTCCCTGCACCCCGCCCCGTCCTGTGGGAACGGCAGGAGCTGACAGAGCAGGCAGCAAACCCACACAGAGGCTCAGGGAGCCCTGCTCAGTCTCAGCTGGGGCTGCCTGAGAGCAGATTCCACAGATAATTCTGTCCTGTTTGGCAGGTCCCAAGCTCCAGACTGATTCTGCAATTAATTTAGTCAAACCTATGCAAGTCACATGTTTGGGTGAAGAAATCAAGCCTGACTGCCAGAAAACTCATTGAGAGTGAGGTCTGTGCAGGGATGTTGAGGAGTGGTAGACACCTGGATAAGACACTTGGGTGCAGGGAAAAATCCCCCTCCAAGAAGGGTTTAGTACTAGAGGGTTGAGAGGCCTGTCCCCAGCAGCTGTCTCTGCAGTCAGGCTGGTTATGACCCAAGAGAGTCCAAAATGTCTCTCTGGGTCAGGGTCTCTGCTGCAGACTCACCTATTGACCTTGTCTATGGACTCAGGGTCAGGAGGAGGGATGGAGAAACAAGCAGAAGGTGCCTCCTGGACCACACCAGTGCTGCTCTGGATCACCCACATCTCTGGGTTGCTGTTGTCCTTCAGAGTGTACTTGTCCCCTCTGGTCAGCTGCACCTGGGAGGGGACACAAAACCCAGTGAAAGGCTTGGCTTTCTGGCCCTAAGGCAGCTCCTCACACCTCAGAGCCAGGATCTGGAGCAAGCAGAGAAGAATCCAGTTCTCTGTCCTTTCTGAGGGTGCTGCTGGTCCAGCCTCACCTCCCCAGCATCCCAGTCACAGAGGGTGTCCAGGGTGAGGGGCTGAGGGGGACGTGTCCTGCGCAGTTTCAGGGGGCTGATCTCTTTGCTCCTCCTCTTCAGGTCAGTGATGCTCTTCTCTGCCTGCTTCAACACCTTCTCCTCGTTCTAAACAAAACAGGGGAGACAGAGCTTGTGGCCAGGTCTGGGTAGGAAGGAAGGGGACAGTCACACTACAGCAGGTATGATGGGAACAATTATTTGGGACTCTTTGTGGGGTGGAATTGAGAGTTTCACCATTCTCAAGCCCTCCATGTCCCTCCTTTCCCTTTCCATTCCCAACACTCTCCTCAGTTTCCTTTGCTCACAGATCTGCCATTGAGAACACAGCCTGGGTTAACCTTAGGTGAACCCACACTTTCATATCAAATATCCTGAAGGAGTTTTCCTTTTCAGAAATGGAACACCCGCCAAGAGATGGCTGCATTCCAGTGTCAGAAAGTACCAAGATTCCAGCATCTCATGAGAGCCAAATGTGTTGCATACTTGGGAAGATACCATGGTGAACGTGTGCCCTCCCTCTCTCCGGGGCAAATCTTCCTTTCCCATCTGCACCTCACCCCTGAGGTCAGATCTCTTTATTCCCTCCCTTGCCCTTGGCTCATGAGAGTGCTGAGGAGATGGGAGGATCTTTCCCTGTTGGATGCCAGGCCCTCTAAACCAAGTCTCTTGTGCTAGGGACAGCACATGGCTTCTCCTTGCACTTCTCCTTCACTCTGATGGTGACCTGGGGCCTGGCTGTGTGTCACTAATGGGGACAGTGCCACCTCAGGGCAGTGTGAACAGCGTGGATCCCCTCCCTAGCACACAGCTGGGCTGAGCTTTCCCTGTAGGATTATTCCCCCACCTCTTCCCTTTCCCCTTTCTAATTTATTGGGGAGTTTTAAACTTTGGATTTAACTGAGGTCTGGCTGGTGCCACCAGCCCTGAAGGCCCCACCTCCAGCTGAAGCAGCAGATCTGACACCACCCCAGGGCTGTCCTTGTTGAATTTGCTGTATTTGGTGTCCAGGTCAGAGCTCATCTTCTTCAGGGAGCGGCTCACAGCCTCAGCATCATCCTGGAACTGGAGGTGTGGGTAGGGAAACAGTCAGACATGGGGGGACACCACTGTCCCCAAGTCCAGTGGGGTATCTCAGTTCCCAGCACCTCTAAAAGGTTCTATTTTGAGGGACATTTCCCCAAAATACCTTTACTAGGTGCAAGCAAAGGGTCTCCCTTCCTCACCCCTTTGCTGTCTCTCCTCCCAGCCTGCCCACTCTGGCCTGACCTGCAGAGCCATGGCCCATGAATTTGCTTTTTACCTTCTTATAGCTCTCCACACTTTTCAGTTGACTCTCCTGGCAAATGCAGAGATTCAGGAAATTCTGCCACTCGTTCTTCAAGGCTTCCTGGTGGGCCTGTGGTGGGACAGAGCACATCTCAGTGGGTTCCAGCTGGTCCTGCCTCCCCCACCACAGGTCTCCTTTCCTCAGAAGTGCCAGAGATCAGAGGAGGAGCAGAGACAAAGCTGTGCCCAGGCACTGCCTGATGCTGAGCCTGAGTGAGGACACCCCTTGGGAAGCATCTGGCTCACACAGAGCAGCCATCACTTCTCAAGTGGTCTCAGCTCCAGTGGTGCTGGGGACTGAGAGCCCACAACAGCCTGGCACTGCATTTGCAGGCTTGGAAATCCAGCCTTGGAGGATGGGAGCTGCTTTCATGTGGGAGAAGTCACACCAGGAACTTCCCAACAGTGTGAAGGTGGCTGCACTGATGTGTGTGAGCACCTGAGCAAGGGCTGGTCCCAGCACACAGATGTTGGCCACTATCTCCTGGAAATTTTGGAAAGGTGAAGACCCTGCACTTCCCTCAGCTCCCCTGTGGGGCTGGAGCAGGCAGAAGGATGCTGCAGTGCAGCCAGTGCAGTGTAGAAGGAAGGAGTGACACAGCTGCAGGGAGAGGTGAAGAGGTCTGCTCTGCCCCACCACCTGAGGCACAGAAACACTCTCACAGTCCCACAGGACTGGGGAAGGGACCCCTCTCCCCACCTGGATAGGTTTGATGGCTGGGTGCTTCAGCTCAATCATCCTGTCCCCATCGTCCTGCAGGTGGTTCACAAACTCCTCCTGGCTGAGCAGCTCATTGGACTTGAAATCCTGGAGAGAAAAGAAACTTTCTGACCTTGGGGGCATGCAGGGAGCACAGAGGGGTCTCCTGGGGCACCAAACATAACAGAGATGAGGCTCCCAAAGCACAGATAACCTTACCTGTTTGTTTGTTTTTTAAAATAGAAGGGGCTAGGCAGAGCTAAAATTAATTAGACACATTTGGGCCTCAGAAAGCATCAGGGCATTTGTTCAAAGAGCATTTTCCTATGCAATTATCCCTCTCATTTTCTGTGTCCCAGCACATGGCAGCCACTGGGTGTTGTACTGTGGCCAGAGGCTGATGTGGCACTGAGCCCTTCCTTTCTCTCTGAGCATGGAAAGCCTCCCTGGCAGCTCTCCCACGATCCCATGTGCCAGCTCAGGGGACAGGAGGGGTCCCACAGAGCGGCTCTTTCCTAATTCCAGCACCCAGGGGGGCTCTTCCCCCTCTGTTTTGGAAAGGCCATGCTCAGGGCAGGTGGTGGCTGTGCAGGGGGCTGGGATGCAGGTTCCCTGTGCCAGGCACCCTGCAGGTGCCCTGTGCCAGGCCTGGCCAGCCTTGCATGGGCAGGACACGCTGGCAGCCCCCAGGGCTCACCTCGTACTCGCGCCGCACGCTCTGCACGTCCAGCATTTGGTCACTCCAGTCCTGCTTCAGGATCTTGGTCTGCTGCTCTGTCAGGTAGCCCAGCTCCTTGGTGCAGCCCTGCAGGTGGTGGTAGAGGCTGCCAAGGCTCTGCCCTCGCCAGATGGAAGCTTTCTGCCCACACACAGGACAAAGAGAGTGTCAGTGCTCAGCCTGGGGAGTCCTTTTTCCCTCCTCCTCTTCCTCCCCAGGACCACACTCCCATTGCACATCCAGCAGGAGATTCCCAGAAACCTTGGTGAGAAATCTGCCACCACTGGCTCTTATCTGATGGGGCTGCTGCTCCCTTTCCCTCCTCACAGACAAGATGTGTTTGTCTAACCAGAATCCCAGGTGTGGGCTGGTGCCCAGGGCAGTCTCAGAGCTGCTGAATTTCCTACAAATCCCATTTTCAGCATCAGCTTCATGAGCCCAGCTGGGTAAACCTAGGACTTTCTTCCTGGCCACCCCTTTGCTCTGGCTGTTCCTTTCCTTTCTGGAACACTTGTTAGGGATCAGGGCAAGCCTCCACATTTGCAATCCTGATTTGGAAGTGTGTGGGCTGGGCTGCATTTCCTGGTGCCTTCTGGTCCCTGTGCTCATGGACACAGAGGGAACTGCAGGTCCATGACCCACGAAGAGAAGAGACATGGATCTCACCCTCTGCACTGCCCTGAGGACAGAGAGTTCTTTCATTTACAGCTATCCCAAGGAGGGAAGGAAATGGGGAGATGATATGAGGGACACAACTTTACTGAGCAAGCCCAGGGGTGGCTCCTGTTCTGAACTGGGTGTTCCCTGCCCATCAGGGATGGTGTTACTCTGCTGTAAGACCCCACCTGCTCAGAAAACCACCCAGAATCTTACCAGCAAGTCCTTGTACTGGCTTTTTAAATCTGCCACATCCTGGGTTACACCACAGCCAAGACCAAGGAGGTGGGAAAAAAAAAAAAGATTAAGAAAAGCTGTTAGCAAAACATGTGGTGAATGCTGATGAACTTGTTGATGGAATGTGCTTTAGAAACCATCCAGGAGCCACCTCCTGGGCCCTCTGCAGAACAAGGGTGTGGAGCAGCAGATGGGACACAGGGTCAGCAGTGACACAGCCAGCAGGTCCCAGTGCAGTGACAGGACAGAGGGGACAGAGGGGACAGAGGGGACAGAGGGGACAGAGGGGACAGAGGGGACAGAGGGGACAGAGGGGCCTTACCCCGGAGCGCAGGTTCTTGATCTGGAGCCCGTAGGCCTCGATCTCCTTCTGCAGGATGTTGTGCTCAGCGATTTGCTTCTCCAGCTCCGACATGCCAGGGCCATACTGCCCTGCATCGACTTGTTTCTGTGCAAAGGAGGAGGGCACACACTACAGCCAAGGCTGCATCTCAGGGAGAAACCCCAGGCAGGGCTGGCAGGGCATGGAAAGATTTGGTATCTGATAGGGGCCCAGCAGAAAGAGGATTTTTTGGTTGTTTCCCATCATTGCTGTTGGTTGCCATTTCCCCAGCCATACACAGGGGCAAAAATAACCAGACACACAGCCCTGGGCTATGGACCTGAGCTGAGCCAGCCCCTTGCCCACGGTGACAGGCATGGGATGCACTTAAATACCATCCAGCTTCCAGGGGAATCCAAACTGCCTCCAGTCTGGGAACTCCACATACCCAAACCTTGCAGTGTGAAACCCTGAAAGGCAGGGCTGTAAAATCCTAGGAGACAGCACCTTCCCCATCCCTTCACCCCACAGCAGGACTCTCTCCCTGATCCCCCTCTGGTAACTCTTAACCTGAAGAGGTTAATTCAGAGGGTGCTCCAGAGGGTTTTAAGAGGTAGAAGAAGAGTCTGTCTTTCACTTAGAATTATTATTATTATTTTATATTATTAATTTATTAATTCTATTTATTTATATTATTATTGTATATTTTTATATTATATTATTTGTTGTATTATTAGTGAATTATTCCCACTGCCTCCAACAGCCCTGCGTTACGCTGAGCATGTATATATTATTCATGTTTATTTGTATTATTTATGTTTATTAATTTTATATTAGTATTTTTATATTATTTCTAATATTATTACTGAATTATTTCCACCACCTCCAACATCCCTGCATTATGCTGAGCATGCACATATTATTTATGTTTATTTATATTATTTATGTTTATTATTTTTATATTACTATATTATTTTTATATTATTACTGAATTATTCTCACTACCTCCAACAGCCCTGGGTTACATTGAGCATGCATATATTATTATGTTTATTTCTCTTATTTATATTTATTATTTTATATTATTACTGGATGATTCCCACCACCTCCAACATCCCTGCATTATGCTGAGCATGCATATATTATTCACATTTATTTATATTATTTCTACATTATTACTATTTTTGTATTATTATATTAATTTTTATATTATTACTGAATTATTCCCACCACCTCCAACATCCCAGCATTATGCTGAGCAGGCATATATTATTTATGTTTATTTATATTATTTATGTTTATTAATATTATTTATATTTATTATTTTATATTGATATTTTATATTATTATATCTTTTTTCTATTTTTACGGAATTATTCCCACCACCTCCACCATCCCAGCATTATGCTGAGCATGCAGTGGCTGGCACAGCCCTAGAGACAGCAGCAAACACTGTCTGTCCTGGCAGGAGATGGAGAGAACCCCCAGCCCCAGGTGTGTTACCATTTTCTGCTCCAGGATCCTGGCCCAGTCCAGCCTGGGCCCCAGCTCGGGGAGGTTCAGCTGCTCGTAGAGGGCGCGGTACTCGGCACAGAGCTGTGTCACACGCTCGTGGAGCTGCTGGATGCTGCAAAACAAGGGAGAGGCACAGGTGCCTGTCTCACTCAGGGTGCAGGACAGCCCAGATGGAGCCCAAATTTCACCCCCAAAGCCTGGGTGCTGTCCCTCTGTGGCACTGGCCTCCTTCAGCATGTGTTACAGGGCTTGCAAGGGTCTTCAGGGTGAAGAGAGAGGCGAGAATGTTGACTTCATGTTCAGAAGGCTTGATTTATTAGGTTTTCATATATATTACATTGTTACTATGCTAAAAGAAATAGAAAGAAAGTTCTCAGAAGCTAGCTAAGCTAAGAATAGAAAAGGAATGAATCAACAAAGATCTGTGTCTCAGCACAGAGTGAGACCCAGCTCTGCCGTGAGTGGTCAGTAAATCTAAACATTCACCCAAGACCAATCATGGATCCACCTGTTGCATTCCACAGCAGCAGATAACCATTGTTTACAGTTTGTTGCTGAGGCCACAGCTTCTCAGAAGGGGGAAAAATCTTAAAGAAATTATTTTTATGAAAAGATGTCTGTGACAAGCATGTCCAGCCCTTGTCCTGCTGTTCTCCATCTCCAGGGATGTCCCAGGAATTGCTGCCCTCAGGATGCTGCAGGGAGGTCAGGGCTGCCCTTCCCAACTGGGGAACTTCCCTCCTGATTTCTGCATAAAGGGCTGGAAGTGAGGTGAGCAAAGCACCAGAAGCCAACTGAAGCTCTTCTCCCAATCCAACAACACCTCTGGCTCTGTGCTTGCCCCAGATTAAAGGGATTTATTTTAGGGAAGGCAGAGGAAAAGGGGATTTTTCCCTGATAGTGGGGCCACATTTTAGCTCTGCATTTTTCTAGTACCTTTTATAAGGGCTCCCAAAATACTGGAGCCTCTTGGGCATCCACCCTGCATACCAATACCTTTATAACAAATTGGCAGAAAAAATTATTTTAAGGCTAAATTCTGTGGGAAGAGGAGTGAAACTAGCACTTATGGCAAGGAGTGGAGCTCATTCCATGTCCTGAGGAGGGTCCCACTTGTTCAGTGCCCTCATCACACCTGTTCCTCCACTGTACTCACTCTTTCTCTATCTCAAGAGCCTGTGGGTGTTTCAGCCTCTTGGCACGGTCCACATCCAGGAAGAGATCCTTCAGCAGGGTCTCAGCTTCCTTCAGATTCCTGGCATTCTCTGACTGGAATTCAAAAGCCTTGTTCTTCTGGTGATTGCTGGAGTCCTGGAGGCCAGAGAGACAGAGGAGAAAGCCTTGTTGGACCACAGGGACCTATCCACACTTTCCTTGGCCAGCACAGAGGCTCTGCATCCTCCACAGAGCAGCCACAAAGGAGCCCTGGTGCCCAGGCCTTTGTGGGTCAGGCTGGCAGCCCCTGGGACTGTGCCGCCACAGCTGAGACAGCCCTGGCTGTGCAAAGCCTCAGGCACTGAGCAGAGAGAATCTGAGAAGCCTCAGGATGCTGCCCCAAGGGTTGGGAGGCTCTGAGGGGTGTCTGTTCCTCCCCAGCCTCAGGCCAGCCCCCAAACCTGCAGCAGCACACACAGAGCAGACACCTGACCTGCTGCAGTCCTGGGTGCTGAGAGTATGGGACTTTCTGTGCAGACAGACCCTGACCCCCAGGAGAGCACTGCATTTGACCTGAGGCTGTGGAGAAGGCTTCCAAAATTGATTGATAGCACTGGGATTATGGGTGTGTAGTTTGATTAGAAGTGGGTAATATCACAGGATGGAAAATTTAGAGGTTAAGTCTTAGAATACAGTAATATATATAAAGCAAGATGGAGGTTTTAGGGTGGAGGCTGGTCCTTCTTCTTCAAAGGTTTGCGTGGTGTTCTGGACAGTGCATTTCTAGGCAAAGCCTTTCACCTCCCACCACCCCCTGCCACGAGTGACCTGCTTGAGTCTGGACTGAGTCTCCAGGATGTCCTTCTCCACCTGGTCAGCATTTGTCTGCATGCGGGAGATGAGCACAGCCAGCTCGTTTGTGGAGGACCTGGAGAGGAAACAGCAAAGCAGGTGGGTGGGTAAAGGTTCAGCCCCTCCATCCCTGCCCAGGACCTGCCCCAGGCCTTCCCCCATGTCCCCTGGGTCTCTCAGGAAAGAGCCTGAGCTGTGTCCGAGGGCAGGGGCACACACAGGTGGTCAGTGCCTGCTGCTGCCCTCAGAGCTGCTGTGCTCAGAGTCTGGGGTGGAGTTTTGCCACCACCCAGCCCCTCTGCACAACTCCCTGCTGCAGATGCTCCAAACTTTGTGTGCATTCAAAAAAACATCAGAGGGGGAAAAACAATAGAGAAAAAAGAAGGGGAAAAACCCTGCTGTAGGGCTCCCAAAAACACCAGTATGGGGGTGGAAGACCCAAAGCCACAGAGGGCTGGAGGCCAGGGGAGCACCCTGCAGAGGCAGCACAACATGCTCACCCTGTTTGGGGGTGCTCCCCTGGGTGCCTGCCCTGGGTGCTGCTGGCACAGGTGGGCTCCAGCCCATCCCAGAGCTGCCATCCTGTTCCTGCCCTCCAACCCAGAGCTGCCATCCTGTTCCTGCCGTCCATCCCAGAGCTGCCATCCTGTTCCTGCCCTCCATCCCAGAGCTGCCATCCTGTTCCTGCCCTCCATCCCAAAGCTGCCATCCTGTTCCTGCCCTTCAGCCCAGAGCTGCCATCCTGTTCCTGCCCTCCAACCCAGAGCTGCCATCCTGTTCCTGCCTGTTCCTGCCCTCCATCCCAGAGCTGCCATCCTGTTCCTGCCCTCCATCCCAGAGCTGCCATCCTGTTCCTGCCCTTCAGCCCAGAGCTGCCATCCTGTTCCTGCCCTCCATCCCAGAGCTGCCATCCTGTTCCTGCCCTTCAGCCCAGAGCTGCCATCCTGGTCCATGTGGAGCTCTCCACAGCTGGGCCAGGGAGACACTGGAGAGCCCAGTGCCACCCCAAGACTGGGCTGCAGGGCACAAGGACTTGCTGTGCAGACCACAAGCCCCTCTGGGTGCTGTAGGCTGCTGTGGTGTTTTCAGAGCTTGGGGAACAACACAAAGCTGAGTCAGGGCAGGTTTAGGTTGGATATCAGAAAAGAGTTTTGTACCCAGAGGATGCTCAGGCACTGAACAGGCTCCCAGGGAAGTGGTCACAGCACTGAGCCTGTCTGAGCTCAAGGAGTGTTTGGACAGTGCTCTCAGCACATGGTGGAATTCTTTGGGTGTCCTGCACAGGGCCAGGAGTTGGATTTGATCCTGGTGGGTCCCTTCCAGCTCAGGACAGCCTGTGGTTCCCAGACTCCAATTTCCCAAGGCCATGGCAGAGCTACCAGCCCTCCTCACCCCAGTGGGGCTCCACTGAAGGTTCCCAACAGCCATTCCCTCCTGCTGTCACCTCGGTGCCACCACACATCCCATCACAGCCCTTGTCCCACCCTAGGGAACGAGCAGCCCTGCTGGAACAGCTGGATCCAAAGGCTCAGCCAGGCACAGGATGGCTCCCAAGGCTCCCTGCAGACAAGGAAGCACAAAGCTCAGTGCCACCTTTGTCCCCGTGTCCTGTTGTTTCTGACAGCCTTTGGGGACAGCACTGGCCCTGCCCTGCAGGCAGGGAGAGCACAGCCCTGCCAGGAGGGTGGGCAGGGACAGCAGCACCAGGGATGGAGCCTCGGAATGCTGCTGAGGGGACAAAGTTCAGCAGAGCTGAGCACATTGTGTGCTGGTGCTGGCAGCTGAGAGCAGGGAAGAGTCTGAGCAGCAGCACTGGGACATCAATGGGGGTCAGCTGGAGTGGGGACACTTCTTCAGGGCAGGTTGGTGCCTCTTTGGTGGAAGAAGAAGGTAGGAGTAAGGTGATGTCCTGCAGCAGAGCCACCACACCTGCCCTTTAGCCACGTGCCTTCCTTCCAAGCCCCTGAATCAACAAAGGATGGGGGAAATGCTTCCCTTGATGGCTCTGCCATTGCTCCAGCTCCTACTTGAAGCTCCAGCTCATTCCAAAGGCTGGAACTGGTGCTGGGATGTTAATTTATTACAGCCCAAGTGACTCTGACATGCCAGGGAGTGCTATGGTCACCCCAAGCCAAGCACTCGGGCGCCACAGCTCCCATCTGAAGTGAGCTCAGCCCCCACTGAGCAGAGCCCATGTGGCTCCCAGAGGGAGCACAGCCCCAGTGCTCCTGCTCACAGCGTCCTGCTGTCTCCTTTCCCCAGCCCCTCCCTTGTTTTTAATTTCCCAAGCTCTCAGCTGCCCCAGGTTTGGGGCTGGCCGTGCCTACAGTGCTCATCAGGAGGTGAAAGGGAACTGCTGAGCTGGGCAGTGCTGCTCTCCAGGTCTAATTCCAGGGACTGTGGAGCTCAAACAGAGCATCCATCACCACCAAAGCATCATTCCCTGCTACAGCCCGTGTTTAACATCCCGTTAATCATCCCTCCTACTCCATCGTGCCCTTTCTCGCTGTAACCTGCGGTGCCCAGGGAGATGCACAGGGTGGGTGGGTGGGTGGGAGCAGCACAGGGCTCGGTCCCTGCGAGCCTGAGCGTGCTGCAGGCTGGAGCTCCCAGAGGTGCCCCCTCCCCAGGAGGTTACACAACCTCCCACTCATCCCTGACACGCCTGGAATGAGGTGGTGTCCCATGAGCAAATACTTGAGCACCACCCAAATTTCCTGCCCGGGCTCTGTGGCAGGGAGGGGATGTGAGTCACGGGCTGGGCTGGGCTGGGCCCGGAGCCTCTCCCAGAGCCCGGGAACAGCATCGGCCCCAGCAGCTCTGCCTGAACCCAGCTCCTGCCTAAAGACCTGGATGGGGTGTCCTGTTTGAGCCCATGTGGCTGTGGTTAACTCTGTGCTGCTCCAAGAGGGGAGAAGTGAGGATCCATCCTCCCCAGGATGGTAGATCACCAATGATAAACAATCCTGTTTATTCCTGCTGGCACTCCCCTTCTGGTTGAAGGAAACACTGGAGCACTCCATCCCTTATTTCCTAAGGTTGGGCACAGGAACCTGCTTTGTTTAGGCTGAGCCACAACAAAACTGTGGCCAGAAAAGATGTCAGCAACCTCGTGGTCACAGGGACTCAGCCCATGCCAGGCTGTGCTGCATGGAGCACCTGAGGCTGGAGGGCAGGATGCTGCTGCCAACAGCCTGGTTTTCAGGAAGGGGGGATAATTCCTGGAGAACATCACCTCAGGAGGAGCAGGGTGTGCTGAGGGGAGTCTGTGCAAACACCCACACACACAGCCCGTGGATGCATCCCTGTCCCTCCCTGGGATGTCCTCCTGTCCCTCCTTGGGGTGTCCCCCTGTCCCTCCCTGCCCATCCCTGCTCTCACTCAGCCAGAGCTGGGCCCTGCATTTCAGGGTGGACATGCTGCCACCTGGGCTGTGTGAGGCACCTGGCATCAGGTGGGATACAGGCAGCCATTAGCTGATGTTGGACACCCCTCAGCCCCCCGAAATTCAGGTCCAGCCCCACACACAGAGCATGGGACAGCCACAGCCCTGGGATGGCTGAGGGCAAGCTGGGCAAAGCTCCTCCTCAGCAGCCAGGGCAGCCTCCTCCCCAGGGCCATCTCATGCCTAGGTGAGGCACAGCACTATTATTAGCATTATTAATTGGTTCATTTCTCCTTCCACTTTCTACCTCCTGGACAGTCCAGCTGCACAGCACGGGTGGTGTCTCCCAGCAGCAGCAGGACTGTCCCCACTCCTGGTCACCCCTGCCAGGGCACTTTGGGCAGCACCACAGCTCCACCCACAGCAATCCCTGACCCCTCTGTCCCTTCCTCGTGGGGTGAAAAGGGCCCAAGGCTGGGTCTGTTCTCCCTGACACACACAGAAGTCCTGGCACATTTTGGTTTGCCAGCAGATCCCAGCAGAGCACCCCTGAGCCCCTGGTCAGTACCTGAGCCCTGCCAGCTCTGGGTCAGTACCTGAGCCCCTGCCAGTCCTGGATCTGAGGAACTGAGGATGAGGAACTGAGCCCTGCCAGTTCTGGGTCAGTACCTCCGCCCTGCCTGTCCCCACACTGCTCCAGACTGATGAGAGCAGCAGAGGCAGATGGTGGGAAAAGCAGCAATCCCAGGAGACACTTAAATCCCAGGAGGTGCCTTGCCATCCACCTCCTTTGTCAGAATCACACCCAGGCACAGCCAGTCCAGCTAGATCCAATCCAATTCCACCTTCCCAAGAGTTTTCCCTTTCAGCCCTGCAGTGCCTCCACCTGGAGCAGGGCACAGCCAGGAAGCTCCTGGGGCACAAACCTGTGCTGCTGATGCTTCCCTGGGGTGCATCCACCAAGGTGAGACAGCAAAGGGCCCTGGCAGGAGGCTTAACACCACAGCCCCAGGGACCAGGAGCCCTCTGTGGGGGTCCAGCTGCTCATCATGAACCCCAGAGAAAAGCAAACCCAGCTGCTGCTGAGGCTCTGGCCTTGGGACCACCAAGAGAAGCTGTGGGCCACCAACACTTTCTTGGGGCCATCTGCAGAGCGTGTGCTGCTGGCTGCTCCCAAGACAACTCATCCACCTTCATTTTCTCAGCTACTTTGGGCACTGACCCAGCCCCAGGCCATGGCCAAGCAAATGAGGCTGTGTCTGATGGTTGGTGCCTCCTGGAACAAGCACAGCTCAGGAATTGCTGTGCTGCTGGCTCCAGCCTCCATCCTGCAGGGGAAGAGCTGTGAGGTCTTGCTGGGATGCAGCTCCAGTTATTCTGGGAGGTTCATGCTGGGGCAGAGCCTGCCCAAACCCTCAGCAGCTGCTGAGAAATCCTCAGGCTGCTCTGGGAGCTGGCTGGGGAGGTGCAGAGGTTGCATTAGTGAGGCTGAATAAAGCAGAGCCTGACACAGCTCCAGGCTGCTGGGGAGGTGCCTCAGTGCAGCCAGGCCCCAGGCAAAGCTGGGTGCTCAGAGAGCCCCCAGAGCTGCCTTTGAGATGAGTTTGTGCATGCTCAGCTCCACTGAAGGTTCCCATGGCAGGGTCCAGCTGCTGACACCCCTCAGGCAGCCCCAGCCTTTGGGGGGGTCACCTTGTCCCCAGGCCCTGCTCCCTGCCCAGCTCCCCCTCTCAGTGTGCTGGCTGACCTGGGGTTTGGCCCCAAAGCAGCACATTGTGACCCCCCAGGTGTCCCACCCCACACACACTGTCCTGGAGTGCTTCTGGTGGCCCCAGAGATGTGGCCAGCACCCCCTTCACCCTGCACGTCCCCTTTCCTCAGCACTACCCCTGGCTGCTTCCTCAGCTTCCAGCCATGGCAGGGCAGAGAATTCCCATGGAATCAACCAACCCTACAACGTGCAAAATTGCTGAGGAAGGTGGAAAATAATCCTGATTTAACAAGAGCAGCTGGAGGGAGGGCTGAGATCTCCCTGCAGGAGTTCCTCCTCCCAGAGGAGTCCCTGATCCTTGGGAAGCACCACACATCTCATTCCATGAGCACTGAGGGACTCTTCATAGAACCACAGAATGGTTTGGAAGGGGCCTTAAGGACATGGCCAGGGACACCTTCCCCAGAGCAGGGTGCTCCCAGCAGGTCTGAAAGAGGCAAACCCAGGGATGAGACCTGGCCTGTCCAGGCTGGGGCAGAGCAGCCACCAGCAAACCAAACCCTCCATGTCCTTCCCCTGAGCAGCAGCAGGCTCAGCATCCTTCTCCAGGGATCCAGGGCAGCATCCCAGAGCCTCACACAGTCAGGGAATCCCAGGATCCCAGAGCCTCACAGAGCCAGGAAATCCTGGAACCCCAGAACCTCACACAGCCAGGGAATCCTGGAATCCCAGAGCCTCACACAGCCAGGGAATCCCAGGATCTCATACCCAGCTTGGGATCTGCATCAGCACCGAGCACACCCCATTCCACCCAAGCTATTTTTATCCTGCTCCTACCTGCCCAAAAAGGGCTTTTTTTGCACCTCCCTGTTCAGTGACCACAGCTCTGAGCACATTCCAGGGGCTGCAGACACTGCTGGGAAGGAGCATGAAGCCCACCAGAGACCAGGACAGCAGCCAGGCAGCACATTTGGGTATCAGCTCCCAGCAAACCCCAAACTTCTGCTGCTCCTCGGGGGGATGGCACTTAGGGTGGCTTAAAAACCACTGATCCACAGGGGGATGGCACTTAGGGTGGCTTAAAAGCCACAGACCATCCATCCCTTGTCATCCTCCAGGGTCACACAGCACTGACAGGGGTCACACAGCACAGACACAGAGAGGGATCACAGAGCACAGACACACACAGGGGTCACACAGCAGTGACACACAAACAGGGGTCACACAGCAGTGACACAGAGAGGGGTCACACAGCAGTGACACACACAGGGGTCACACTTACTTGCTCGGTTTGACAGGGGAACCTCTGCTGGGGGAACTTCTGCTCGGGGAGCTTTTGCTCACCCCCTTGAACATGTTGGCGAGGTCCCAGCTGCTGTCCCGGGCTCGGCACGGCTCTGGTGGCTCCCTGCTCCCTGCTCTGCTGTGTGGGATGGAAGGACAGCGCTCGGCGGCGCATAAAGAGCAGCTCCTGCGAGGCTCCTCCCCGAACGCAGGTGAGCAGCAGCAGCGGAGATGGAGGCACCTCTGAAAAAATGACTCGAAAAACCAGTTTAGGGTGGAAAGAGCAGAGCCCCAGCGGGAGAACGGGAGACCTCGCCCTGGCTCGGAGAGTGTTCGGGCTCACAGAGCCCCAGCCGAGCAGCAGCTTCCCAGCAGAGGGACAGAGAGCACTGTGCCGGCAGGAAAAGCCTGGGAATGTCACTTGCAGGGAGTGCACTGCAGCCATCGAGGCACATTTTAAAGCATCTCCTTGCAGCCTCTGTTTAAAGTGCTACAGAACAGCAGAATCCCCACGGACAAAGCCAGCCAAGCGTTTCCTGAGGTGGCAGCAGCAGTTTGGGAATCAGCAACTCTCAGAACATTTTCAGTTCAGCATTTTCTCAGAACAATTCTCAGTCCAGCAAACTTTTGGCCCAGGCTCAGCACAAGGTGGCCCTGTGGTTCCCAGGAAAACACTGAGGGCTCAGGGCAGAGGGGAGGTCAGCAGCTCCACACAGCATCCCAGGAGTCCCAAACACCAGGATTCACTTGGGACAAACCCAACCCAAAGATGTGGGTCTGAGCCTCTGCCCAGCCACCCTGGCTGCACCAGACCAGGCTTTGCCTCTGGGCAGCTCTTTCCCCTCTCTGTCAGAATCCCAAGTGTTTCCCACTGAGCCCAGCAGCACCCTGGCATCTCTGTGGCTCCTGGGGATGCCATCCAGGCTCAGAGGGGCTGCCCAGCCCCAGGGCTCAGACAAAGCCAAGTTCAAAGGCTCCCACAAACCAGGAACCCTGATCCAGCACAGATTCCACAGCAACACAGGATCTTACCCAGTGCAGGACCAGGGAGGGAGGGCACAGGAGAAGAGGGGGGTCACAGCCCCCACATAAACACCAGTGAGACACCAGTGATGCCAACACAGGTTTATGGTCGTTCTTCACCTGTTTTGTGAGGTCCAAGGACAAACCAGGACCAGAGGAAAAGGCCCAGGATCCACTGTCCCTTCCTGGGTGACCTCTTTGTCCTCTTTAAATTTAAATCACACTTGTCTCAGGAGAGAGGGGAGGACACAGACAGGTTGGAAAGTGGTTGCTGAGAGATCATCCCTTTGCCATTGACATCCCACTGATGCCAGCAGTGATGCTCTGTGGCCAGAGCCAGTCCTGTCATTGGCATTCAAAGGCTTTGAGTTACACAAAGCTTTGCCAGAGGTGGGAGCTGAACGCATTTGATTCCACACAGGCCTGATTTTGTGCCCACACAAAACAGAAGCATGGGACAAGCTCTTCTGTGGGAGGCTGCTGTTTGCTTGGGCCAGGAGGGGATTCATTCCCTGTCACAGGAAACTAAATTGGACAAGATCAAGTGCCTGTAATCCCCTGGAAAACAGCCCCTGGCACGTGGAGGAAGTTCTAAGGATTAGCACCAAGAGTAAACCCAGCACACACCAACACAGCCTCTGCACAGCCTCTTCCCCAGCCATCCATCACCTGGAGCAGCCTGGAGCCCTGGCTGGGCTCCTCCCCTGCACAGTTCCAGCCCAGCACCTTCCTCTGCTCTCCTCTGTGTAACCACACACTGCTGGGGTCCCTCCCCTGTGTCCCTGCCTGTGAGGAGCCCTGGCAGGACACAGCATTTCAGGTCCCTGCTGTCAGCCTGTGCACACACTGACACAAGCCCTGGCAGGCAGCAGCAGCCACACAGACAGGACAGACAGACAGGGGATCATCTCTGGCAGGAGAGCACCTCCTTGGCAGGGCACCTGGCTGCTCACAGACCGTGTGAGGCACCAGCTGGGAAGCCAGGCCAGCTCCTGAGCCCCATGCAGGAGTGATGCTGAGCTCCCAGCCTGCCTCAGCTGCCTCTCCCTCGCTCAGCCACGCAGGGAGGAGGACAGAGTCCATGCCAGGGGCAGCTCCTGGCTGCCTGCTGCTTGCCCAGCCCTCAGCAAAGCCCCATCCCAGCCTCAGCAGAAAAGGCTGGCAGGGGAAGCCAGGGGATGGCTCTGGGGTGTGGATCTTGCCAGCCCAGCAGCCCTGGCACAGCACCAGCCCAGAAGTTTCTGCTGCTGCCCAGCACCTGTGGCACACAAGGAACGTTCTGCTGCTGCCAGCGTGGCCTCCCCTGCTCTGTGATGGACACCAGGATGTGCTCAGGGGAAGGGGAAGGTGCTGCAGGAATCCTCAGGGGATTATGGCAGACACTCACACTGGTGCCAGGCACTGCTCACTCCACATCCTTGTGGGTTTTGCCCAGACTGGCCCAAGACGTGCCAGGGCTGAGCTCGGTGGTTAACCCAGACCCTGCAAGAAGCAACAGGCAGGGAGACCAGTTCAACCAGTTCTGCAGGCCAGCCTCCCCCACAGCAGCACCTGGCACTGGGAGCTGGGCATGGCCCACCTGCCCCAGTGCAGCTGAGGCCTGGGCACAGCCCTGGGAGCCATCCTGAGAGCATTACCAAGGGTCCCCTTCTCCAGAGCACCAGAGCACCCAGTCTGGCACCCCACCCTTCTCCAGAGCACCCCAGTCTGGCAGCTCCATCTCCAACAGGATCACTCTGTGCTGCCATGGGAACCAAGCTCCCTCCTGCCAAGCTGGCAGAGCTGCTGTCCCCACATTGGGCAGGGCTGGGCAGCTTCTCCTCATCCCAGCTGTTCCAGCCTGGAAATGCTGCCACCAAACCAGAGCTGCAAAGCCAACCCCAGAGCAGGTTGTGCCTTGCCCAGGCTCATTCCAGCTGGGCTCCAGCTCTGTTTGGGGGCTCAGACACATCTCCTGAGGGAACCAGACCTGGGGCTGGCTGCTCCTGCAGGGCTCCAGACACAACAGGAGGTGGTATGGGAAGTCACAATCACTTCACTCGTTTTCCAGAGCAGGATTTCTCCCCGTGGCTGGGAGCTGTGCCAGGATGCAGATTCCTGGTTTTCCAGGGCAGTCACACAAGAGCAGCTGCCTCTTGCTGCTCACCCAGCTGAGTGGTTGCCTGCAGGGACAGATTGCAGGCACAGCTGCCATGGGGGCCTTGGAAGCACAGAACTTTTGAGGGCAGGAAGATTTCAGAACCATCCTGGGCTCACCCAAGAGGCTGGCAGAGGCTGCAGGATGGGTGCTGTCCTTATCAGCTCTCTGCTGGGTTTTACAGAGGGGATGGCAGGTGAACATGGCCCATAAATGATTTCCTGTTACCTGTGAAGACCATTTGCATTCTTGGATGACAATGAACTTGTCTCCCCTGTGCCTCTCCCTCCTGAACACCTCTGCACACCATTCCTTGGGATCAGTTTTCCTCCCATTTCACCTCCTTGCTTTTGAACTCCTTCATTCTTGAACTCCTCCCTGGGACGTGATGCAACAAAATCAAAGCACTGCCCAAACCTCCCGTGTCATCACACACCCAGAGCTGCTTCTGGCCAGGGGAAATTCCACTTTTGAGGTCCTAAATGACTCTGTAGAGTAGTGGGTGCCACAGCAGAGCAAGGGAAAGGCCTTTACAACAAATTTAACCATTGGGAAGTAGGAGGAGAAGCACAGGAAGAGCCACTGAGCACAGATGCAGTGGGGGGGTTGGGGTTTGATCTCCAATTGTTTGGAAGCTGGAAACAGCCTAGAGCTGTTTATAAAATACCTATGGAAAAGCAGTTTGTGCATCTCCTCACCCTGTAAAGTCCCTGCTCACAATGACCCATATTTACACCCAATAAAACCAACCCATCTCACCAGCAGCTCCCACCAGCCCATCCCCATCCCCAGGGAGCCCCTGCACCCATGGGGGATGCTCTGCTCCCTGGAGATGCTCCTTGTTTGGCAGCAGGACCAGCAGGTCCAGGCAGCCCAGACCAAGGCTTACAAAGGACACCTGATCTTTGCAGCTGGAGACTGAGCCTGCAACACTTGAGCTGACCTCAGCCACAGGGAAACCCTTCTGAGGGTCCCCAAAGCCATGGGGAGCAGTGGGGGATGAAATCACAGCCCCCACACCACCTTGGGAGGGATCAGAGCCTGGCTGTCCACACTCCTCAGCCTCTGGTTGCCCTGCAGACACCAAGGCCAGCACAGTTTCATACAATTCCCATCCCAGCCCCTTTCCCCCCTTGTGGAGCAGTTTTCATACTCCACAAGCCAAAGTGAATCTCCAGAGCCTCAGAACAGCCTAGCTGAAAAAACTGCCTCACCACTGGGATAATGGGACACTTGATCCTCTGGAGTCTAAAATTACTGGGTCCTCAAACCTTGTTTTGCTTTGCCTTATCTTTGCCAACTGATAAGCAGAGGGGAAGTGCAGAGGCCCCGGGATCCTCCCTCCAGGTGGAATTAGCCCCTTTCAAAGCTCCCCAGACTGGGGCAGGCTCAGCACCCTGCCAGGGGTCAGGGGGCTCTGGATGCAGAGCCAGCTCAGCTCCAGGGATCTTTCCCCAGGAGCCAGAGGTGGCCCATGCCAGCACAGCACAGATGGGCAGCCCTTGTCCTGCTCCTTTGGATCTCTCTAAGTACAGGGGACGTTCCCACCACGCCATCTCCTTAACAGCCCAGTCCCAGGGCTGTTGTAGACTACTCATCCTCAGCCCCTTCAGACATCAAAAGGAGCTGCCTGCTTCCCACCCCACGGCCTCTCCAGCCTCATTCCAGCATCCTGCAGCTCCTTGAGTTCAAGCCCCAGAGCTAAGGAGCAGGACATCAGGACAATTCCCTGCAGCAGTTAACGCCTTAGCCTCATTTTCCTCTCCCCAGAGGATTAGCAAGGCTGTAATAGCACGAAATAAATTCACTAATGGCAGATTCTCAGGACACTTTGTCTGGAAAACTTGCTTGTAACTTACAGGATGCGGCCTGCAAATTTGGCTTTATTATCCAGTGACACAGCTGAGGAGCTGCTCCCTGGCAGAGTGATTGGATCTGAACAAGATGTGTCCTAGATCATTAACGAGGCAATGAGGTAATTAAACACCTGCCTGAGAGGCAGCCTTCACTCTCATGGTACAGCTGGAGAAGGAACCCATGGAACCAGAGTGGGAGAGCAGAGATTTTGGAGTGTTTCAAAGCTGCTTTGCCCAAACAGGAGTGCCCTGGAGAAGGGACCATGCCCTGCAAATGCTGGGATGAAGCACCAGGCAGGCAGCCTGTGATGGGCGATGGAAAGTGAAATATGAGGGCAGGTTTGCTCCCCACCCTCAGGTGCAAGGCAAAGGCCCTGCAAGGTGCAGAATACCTGCAGGATGGTGGATTGCAGGTGGTGGCCAACTGAAACATGTCCTCACAGATGTTCCTGCTGGGGAGAACAACTTCAACAAGGAGCTGGCTGAAGCAGCAGGTGTTCAGAGGGGCCCAGGCTGGGGCAGCCCATCCAGCAAGACCTGGAGGCCCTTAGGGAGGAGGGTGCTCACACCAGCTAGGAAGGATCAGACACCACCCTCCAAACCAAACCAAGCTCCTGGAAGGGCTCTGCTTGCACCACAGGGCTATCAGGGAGAGAAGACAAACCCTTCCAGGGTGACTAAGGCAGGGCACAGAATGGTGACAGCCCCTGCAAAACACCTCCCAACCCATCTGTGAGGGCAGAGGGTGCAGCAGCCAAGAACATTTGAGCCAAGGAGGCTCATACCCCAAACTGCAGCTTCCAGCCCAAATTACAACCACACATAAACCTTCTGCAAAGCTCCAACTGTGAGCTGCTGTTGCCTGATTCAGCAGTAAGTGCTTCTGTGTCACAGGCAGGGACCAGAGCAGGATGAATGTGTCTGCCACAGCTAATTCTCCGTGGCCAGACCTCACCTTCCCCGACTTAATTTGATGCTCTGAGAAAATTAGACGCTCTCCTGCTTCTGTGGAAAAAGGCAAGCACTGAAGGTAATTCAGAGGCTTTGATGCTGCTCTTTAGTCATTCGGGCACCACAGCCCCGGCACGGCTCCCTGGACTGACCACGGGCAGGGACGGGAGTCACTAATCCTCATGCACAGCGTGTGAGCCTGGGGCAAAGCGCCGAGTCTGCGCTGGGCACAGACACAATGTACTGCAGCCCAGCGAGGCAGGGACACGATGGTTCCCACAGCAAGAATTCTGACTTTAATATCGGCAGCACCTCGGGCGCTCAGCAGTGGAGGGGTTTGACGAAGATCCCAGCCTGGAAATGCCCAGTGCACGCTCGGAGCGGGAGCGATACCGTCCATGAATGGACGGCACTGGGAACATGAAAGCTGCGCCCAGGGCCGCCCGCGCACAACAGACATGTAAATAACACCCTTTGAAAGTGGTTCTAAACCTCCCCTCTGAGCCATTACTGCCTTTTAGGCCAGAGGTGGGAAGGTTTTCACCACAGGGCCCTCGCAGCAGCCCACGGAAGGGCAGGGGATGGACACAGCCTCCTCCTTCGCAGGCGGAGTCTGCACTTGGGCTCAGCTCTGCCGCTGGCACCGAGCCCCAGCATTGTCACAAAGTAAATCCCCAAAGCACACAGAAGGTGAGCACACTCACTGCGGGGTGGATGCTCCTGAACAGCAGGAGGAATTCCCTGCTTTGGCCCAACCCGAACCCCGCAGTGATCCCCTCCCCGTGGGCAGAGGGGCAGCCGCCGTGGCTCGGCAGGATCACTGTGGCTCGGCCGGAGCGGGCCCTACTCAGACCCAAAGCAGCGCGGCCAGGCCCGGAGCGCTCACCCACAGGACAGGGGCAGGGAGGGGCTGCATTCCCACAGCTTGTCACCCTCAGTGTGGTTGGGGTGAGCCCAGCACGAAGCTCGGCTGCCGGTGGGGCCTGGTGGGGCCTGCGGGAGCAGCTCCGGGGGGGTTCCCGCGCACCGGGCCCTGAGAGTGCCAGCGCTGAGGGGCCGCTCCCAGGGGGACAGGCATCGGGCAGAGACCCCGGGAGCTCAGCTGGGCCGGGCGGGCAGCTGCAGTTCAGCACCTCCTCAGCCCGGAGCAGGGAGGGAGGAGAGGGCAGAGCAGCCGGGCAGCTCCTAACGCTGCCCCAGGCCGCTCCCAGCCCCGCTCTGCCGGGGTCCTACCACACATCCCTCCCTCCCTCCCTCCCACCCGGCTCTTTTCCTTGGCAGGAAAACCGACTTCCAGCTGCTCCTGTTTGAAAACAGCAATCCCATCCTGAAGGAAGAGGAGCAGCCACAGAGAGTATCACATTGAATCACTCCTTAAGTGAGCAAACACCTCAATCGCACCTGGCTGCAGCCCGCAAGGTACCTGTGCTCTCAGGGCAGTTCACAAAAGCTGTGAGGGAGCACAGGAACCCCTCAGCAGATGCATCTTTTCCCAAGGATGAATTCTGTCCCACTGCAGTTGGACAGGGACTTCCCACTCCTCAGCTCAGCAGCTGCCAGCCAAACCTACAACCTGCTGCACCAGAGACAGCCACAAAGGCCACAGAGAACTCCTGACAGTGCCCACCTGGGGTGACCCATAGCTGGAGCAGCTTGGATTAGGCAACAATTTTCTAGCAACACAATCCCTTGTTTAAAACACCCCCAACCCATTTTTCAAAGGAGGCAGACACTGTTATTTAGGAGTTTCCAGGCCAGACTGTTGCAATCCCACGTGCCACCTTTCAGTTCTTTCACTGCCCAGTTTGCCTCATGCTCTGTCCCCCACAATTCCCTTGAGACCCATCCAGTGTCCCCAGACCCCTCAGAGTGCACAACCAGAAATAAACATTACTCAGACACAGGTCTATCACTGGTGGTGGAGTGAGGGCCGTGATGAACATCTCATTCTTATTTTAATAAATGCAATGGTACCAGACACGGCTAGCTCAGCCTGTAATTAAAATTCCAGTGCTAATCCCAAAGATACTCCATAGGAAAAGTTGATTGAAAGCAATCCTCTTGACCATTCTGCTGGAGTTTCCTGTTTTGAGGGCAATCACGTGGCCTCCTCGCCAATTAATTCATGGAAAGAGCACAAGCACTTTAAAGGAGCAGCAATGAAAGAGCAGGGCAATGAGGAAGCTTCCAAGCCCCACAACGTGCTCTGAACCTTGCCCTGGCTGTTCCAGGCCCAAGGGAATTGGTTTGTTCTGCACATCAGACACTTAACCTGCCTGCCCTGTGCCCCTGCAGCTCTGAGCCCCACCTGGGCCAGCCCAGGCTCCACTGCAGGGCTAAAAGCCTCGGTTTTGTCAGTCTGGTTTGGTCTGCATCATGCAGGTGACTTCAATAACAATTCCCCCCCCCTTATTTACATTTTTAGGTTTCTTTTCCTGAGCCTCATCAGCACCTTCCATGATTTAAGCCACACCACTGCTCACAAACCCCACTCCATTCACTTTCCACTAACATTACACCAAAACAAACAAGCCAAGCACTTTGGAGTGGTGTTATCTGAGCCTTGGAGCAGAAGAGCCTCCTCCAGAGCTAAGTGGCCATTCCCCAGGGGTTCAGCAGCCCCAGGAGATGGTGTGACCTCGATCTTCTGAGTGCTGGGGAGGCAAAGAGTGCTCAGTGTTCCTAATACAAACTACACGCCTCAGAGGTTAGGCATAAAAGTTTATTGTTTTCAAATTCCTTATCTGCGTTCAACTCGTCAGTTCCCTGTCAAAAGACATTTGGCAGAAAGAGGCCAATGGCTCTTAGGTTTTTGTAACTGTAGCTAGAAAGTGGCCACAGGAGTTTCCCTGGAATCGATCCAGGCACAACACAGAGCTGTGGAAGGAAAGAGTTTGGTGCAAACCAAAGGAGAACACTGTTGTGATTTGATCCAAAAGCTGAGAAGAGCAGCTCAGCTGGACACAGGGACCAGGTGAGCCTGGTCACTGTGGGCCTAAAAGGAAATGGGCTTTAAGGGGAAGAGAAAGCTGCCAGTCAAGTTTTCTAGAAATTGCCATCTGATGAATAATCTTCCACATTTCTTTCACCTGTACACCTCCCTTTCTTCTATAAAATGTCCCTGGAATCCAGAGGCAAAGGGAACTGGCT
The DNA here is from genome assembly GCF_027579445.1 of Ammospiza nelsoni. NCBI lineage: Eukaryota > Metazoa > Chordata > Aves > Passeriformes > Passerellidae > Ammospiza > Ammospiza nelsoni. The sequence goes on along the minus strand of NC_080651.1, from coordinate 7,669,968 downwards.
ACAACTGGCTACCAGAAATTCCCATTTTGTTTCCATGTTGCAAAAATTAAACACAAACAAGGAGTTCCTCCTCCCACTCCCACCTCTTTCTGAGCACAGAGTTCTTCTGTACTTTGAGAACTCACAAATCAGATCAAACTGAACAAAGTGAACATTCATATTAAAATAATGGGAATTGTTAATTCCCCCATTCATCTGACATGCACCTTGCAAGGAAAATTCCCATTACAACAAAAGCCCAATAATTCAAAATGGTCCTGCTTCCAACCTTTACTCCAATGCCTACAAAAGGAGAAAAAACACAAAGTCCAGACAAGCAGAACAAACTCTTGCTTCACCTGTCAGGACAGGCTGAGTGAAAACCCACACAGAGCTGGTGGAATCTTCCAAATGCTTTATTTAGGAACAGTTCTGCCCATGTGCTGTGGGTTTTTTCCCTACTGAATTGATCACAATTATGAAATTATCTGCACTTTCAAAGTGCCCATCCCCGTGGCACCTGGGTGCTTTATAAAAAACGCTGTCTGGCACGACAGAGATGAATTATCACTCACAAACCTACTGGTCTGCTGTTCCTTATCCCTCATTTCACGTGTAGCTACTGACCAGGGACAAGAAACAAAGCAATAGATGAACTCCAGAAAAAGATCATCTTGTTTTCAGGCAAGGTTTAGATCAGAGACAAAACAAACACCAAGAGACCCAACTTCCCAAGAAGAGCAAGTAGCTATTGCTAAAGCCACCCATGAAGCTATTTTCCCAGGAAAATACTTTCAGGAATAGGTTCTATACTGTATGTAGGTATTTAATGAAGTGTGTGTATGGATAAAGAAGGGTGCTGTTGGCCCAGAATACAAATTCACCACCACAGCAGGAGTAACCATCAATATTTGATGTTTGCCATCCTTATTCATAAGGAAAGAGGCTCTATTTTATCATTTCAGAATGTTACATTCTTTAAAAATATAGAGACTTCTGGGTTGAAAGGGAAGGAGAAGTTGCTGGCTTGGCTACTGTTCCACAGTCATTGTGTGGAAGCCTCACCTTGCTGGTTTAGCTCTGCATCTACTTCTGCCTCTATTTCCCAATTACACCCCAATTTCTAGATCAAAAAAAAACCAAATAATAGTGTCAAATTATGGGACAGAGGCAGGAATCAAATTGTATCCATGCCCTGGTCCATGGTGAGTAGATGTGTACCAACCCTGGACAGGTCACTGATCACAAACTTCTCCAAGCAGAAAGGAATTTCTCTGTGCTCCAGGTTATTTTCAGCTATTTATAGTGTATGTTTGTTTCTGAGTAATTGTTTGTCTTTAATACACTGGGAGAGAATGTGTCTGCACAGACATGAACACGGGACACAGGGGAGAAGATGGTAAAACTGCCCTCTCTTGGTTTCAGGTGCAGGTATTTGTGTCCTAGAACCTCTTGGAGCTTCTCCTTCAATACAGAATAAAACCTCTGTTCCTCTGGGGGTGCTGGTTAACTTTTGAATCCAAAAATGCCCTTTATATATCCTGTGAGGCCACTCTTGGCCTTCTGCTCCACCTTGTCCTCCAGAGGTGGGAAAGCAACATGGTTAAGGGCCAGGTCAAAGAACAAGGGTTTGCATGGAATGGGCTGGAATCCTGGTGGGAAGTGCACGAGGCTGACTTGCTTGCTGACCAGGGAAGGATCCAGGCAGAAAGTCTCAAACCGTTCTGAGAGAGGCTGCAAGAGACCAAGGCAGGGACACAAATTAAACCCCAGGCACGTCAAAAGGGTCAAACATCAAACAGGACTGAGCAGCAACTGAGACAAGAGAAGTTCAAGCTCCTTTGTGAGGCCTCTGAAAATGTTTTAACCTCCTGTCAAAGCACAGCTGCAGGATCTCTGGCAAACTCTCCCATGTGCAGAGAGAAAGCCAAATAAAGCAAGCTGCCACACTGGGAGCTGCATCTGCCTCCCAGCTCCTACCCCACTGTGTCAGGTACCTTCAGCACCCAGCCTAATTAAATCTCCTAAATACACCAGTCATGACCAAATCTTGATCAATGTGGCATTTCTTGTGTTGTGAGAGACACTTAGGTAACAAGATAAAGGTGATGGTCATTAAGAGCACAGCTGGAATTTGCCTGAGCTCTTGGCTCTTACCTTGCCATCCTTGACCTGAGATGGAGACTCAGTCTCATGAGGATCATTTGCATCTGCAAAATTGAACAAAAGGGGGTAAGAATAACAGGCTTGACCTTGGTGTAGAATAAGATTGTCTCAGGAAGCAGCTGTGCCACAAGCTTAGCCATGATCCTTGCTCTCTGGGATATACAGGACAATATTTCCAGCAGAATCAACTTGATTTCTAGAGTAAGCACCACACACACTCATCTAGAGCCAACACAGCCCTGCAGTGGTGGAGCTTCTCCTTCACCCTGCCATGAGAAGGTCTGGAAAGCAGCACAGGCTTTGAGTGAAGCACACAACAAAAGATGATGAGAACACCCTGGGAGGGGTCTGTTAAAGCAACATCAAGGCAATAAAGGAGGCAACACACTCCTTGTCCTGTGCAGCAGGCACAGCAAAAACAGCAGCCCAAGAAATCACAAATTTCATCCATCCCCCAGTTCTGTTGGCCAGGCTGACACTGACAGAGAGAACATCCCTGCTCTCCTCTTAGTTCACCAAACCAGGCAAAACTGGGATGAGTAAAGCCAAAGTGTCCGCAGCAAAAAATGAAACACTGAACTGTTCTGTGCAGGCTCCCAAAGTGGGTGCACATCCCCAGGAAGGGTTTTAATATCTCTGGGCAGGGAGCAAGATGCCAATGTCCAGCCACTGCCTGCCTACTGCACTACACACAGATAGAAGCAACCAGAACTGGGGGAAAAGTACTTTTACAAAGCCTGAGTGAATGGTGATGGAGAAACCTTTGGAACTTCAGAAATGAAATAAAAGGAATGAAACAGCTGCAGGGGTTTTAGTCAAGATACATTAGAGCAGAGCTCTAGTATAGTTGTGTTACTCACCTAAAATAGCTGCTGCTTGCAAGGAATACTTCTCTGCATTGACTTGAGTGATGAGATCCTGAACATCAGGCAGCTCCTAAAGCATTAAAGAAAATTATTTCAGAGCCTGAAATGTGCCAGTCTAAGAATGAGAGCAAAGGTAAAACCAGACAGAGTAAGAACTAAGAAATTAACTCCTAGTGTTGATAACCTTTCCCAGGAGAAAAGCTACAGTATTGTGCTTCAGGCACCACAGAAGTTGTATAAGAGAAAATGCACATGTGAGAAAAAGTGGTAAATTGCTTTGGAGGCGGTGCAAGTCTGTTCCTCCTCCAAGTGGGGAGCTGAAGTGTTCCCATGTCACTAGAAGCTCTCTGCTACAATGAACATTACCCTTCTCCCTAGTTAGAGATCAGTCTTGAATTATAATGGCCTGGCACCTAATTAATAATATTAACAATAAATATTGGGACAGAGCTGCTTCATAAAACTTCAGCTGCAGCACTGGGCTCGTACCTTCAGGCTGTTCCTGTGAGCTCCAGCTCCCGACTGAACCTCGCGCGCGTATTTCAGCACCCTCTCGTACAGCACGAGGGCTTCACTCCACTTCTTCACCAGGACATAGGACTGGGCAATGAAGAAACACCTGCAACAGCCAAGAGAGCATTCCTGATGTGTTTGTTGTCCACACCTTTTGCCAACTGAAATGACTGGCAATAGGAGATATCTTACTTTCCCTTTAGGAACTGTCTCAGAGGACAGAGGAAACTGCATCAAAGGCCTGCACAGCACACAGAGCTGGGCAATGAAACTTCTGAAAGTGTCACATGTGCTAAAGAAAACCTGGATGTTTCTCAGTCACCTGTAAGCTTTGTACACAAGTGTCTTCAATCCAATCTCCTTTTGGAAGTTCTTGTCCTCTTCTAGGCCAGGAAGTTGTGTGAGTTCCACAAGGTTCTGTGCAAAAGAGAGTCAAAATAATAAATGCAGGCATTGCCTTCCTCTGGAATCTGCTGGTCTAAGAGAATGCTGACCCTTTTCACAAGTCAACAGAACACTCCCAGGGAAATAGTTTCCAGTTTTCTAATCATCAGTTTTCCAACCTTGTGAAGGACTCTCATTGAAACTTGTGCAAGTTGCCCTCAGGACAGACTTCCTGACACAAACAAGAATTAGGACAAAGACTCCTTAAATTTCACATGAATTAATTCTTTCAAAAGGCATTTCCCTCTCCCATTCACAACTGCTTCAGCCACAGGCTGCCTCAGTTAACTGCAGAATTATGGGAGAAATGGAGAACCTGCTTATGAAGAACAAGTATTTTTAGCTGCTACTTTCCCTGGCCAGCAGAAACTGTGGCAGCTCTAAGGGTGCTGCACAAGAGTCACAAAGACTATTTTAAAACTTTATTAGAGTGCACAACAAAGGACACCCATTCAAGCAGCAGGTTCTGCTCATAACTAAAAGAGGTTTTTTGTGTTTCATGCAGATGTTGAACATCTTTGAGGCACTTGAAGGTACTCAGCTACTCTTCAGACTTCACAGTAGCTCACTTACAGTGCTGTATTTCTGCAATAACCTTTTGTAACACTCAGGTTTCCTACCCATGCACATCCTGTTTATCCTGAGCACACAGCTAGTGTGTTCTCTGGCTGGGCTGCTGTCCTGGGTTGACTATATGATGCTTTAATCCCCAATCATCTCATTCTGTAGTTTTGTACCTTTAAGAGTGTTCCAGAGAGTGAAGGTGGGGGGAGAAGAATCAGCAGTTTGTTTTCAGACACTGCACTCCTCCCCCACATTCCTGCTCCTGGACTGTGTTGTCTGCGGACAGACAGCGGGACAGAGCTCTTCTTTTGCTTTTTAGTTAGTGTTAGCTAGCTGAGGCAAAGAAGTTCCCTAGACTGTTTTTTTTTTCTTCCCTTTTTCTTTGGACCTCTTGAAACTGCTCTGGACTGAACACCCAGGAGAGTACTGGCAGCTGCAGCTGTGGCCCACTGGGCTGGGCCTGGCCTGCGACAATTCCAGCACCGGAGGGACTGATCAGAGACTAAGTGAGCTGAGCTTCAACCTGGGGTTTTCTCAGTTTGTCATCTCTTTTAGAGTGGCAAGGGGTCTCGTTGTTTGATATTGTTTTGGTTTTATTATTTAATAAACACTTTTTTTCCACCTTTCTCCAAGGAGGTATTTTTTCCTCCGGGACCAGTTGTGGGGAGGAGCCAATTGGATCTGCTTTTCCCACCGGAGCTCCTTTGGGGGATTCTTCCCCAAATTTGCTCTAAACCTGGACAGCTGCAGAGCTGGCTGTGTTTTCCCAGCAGTACCTGCAGGATGATGTCGTAGAGGCGGATGAGGTCCTGCGGCCGCGGCAAGCGCTTGCCGTCCTCGTCGGAGCGCTGCTGCTGCAGCAGGGCCTTCTGCAGGGACTTGGCCATGCTCTCGTTGCGCTTGATGGCCGTGGACAGCTTGATGTAGGTCAAATAACTGCCAGAAGAAAAAGAGAAATCCCATCAGCACTGTCACAGCTACTCAGATATTACTCTGTGTTCTGAGCTGGTGGCGGAAAAACAGCTGGGAGGTCAATGTGAGAGTCTGGAGGGAAATGTTTACAAAGCTCCCTGAATCAGATCCTTATCTGTACAGTCATCCTTTGGGATCCCAAAGGCTCAGAACAAAAACCCCATAAAACAAAATTAAACAAAATAAAATCCTGACATAAGAACACGGCTTCTTCACACTAGCACTGGCAGCAATGTTTGCCTGTTACCTGTGTAAGTACTGGATGTTGGACACCTTCCCAGAATCATTTTCCAGAGAGTGTTCTCGCTGCTTCTGTGGGCAATGGAGATAAAACACTGCATGATTTACTTAAAACTGGCAGCCAAGGGATGAAAAACACAGAACAACTCAGGGTTTGGGTAAGCCATGGAAGGAACAGGCTTCTAGGCAAAAGAGGGAGGGTTTCTCCATTGCTATTCCCTCACTCCAGAGAGAATAAATTCAAATTTTGCAGCACTTTATTAAAGAAATCCCAGCAAGCTGAACACTAAACCACTCCCAAGGAAACATGGTGTCAATGGAAGTAGAAACTGGTGTTTGCTCTCACCTGGTCAGGTTTCAATTCTTCCCGAACTGCCTGAATGGCATCTCTGCACTCACTGAGTAAAGACTCAAACAAACGTTCCTTTGTCTCCTCATTTTCTGCCTAAGAGCAAAGGAGATTCAAGAAATCAGATTTTTTTGTACAATGCATAAATTAACTAAGGAGATTAAATGAAGTTTCTCCCCAGTTATGTCTTTAAGGTCCATGGGTAGTTAGAACTCCAATCTGTGCCTGTCTGCAACATATTCTTGGGGAAAATCTGCCAGAAATCTTGGAGAATGGAGTTGGTGCTGAGAACTAAACAGCAGTGAAGGCCCAGCAGACACAGCTCAAGGCCTCATTCCTGCACCAGTTACCTTCCTTCCCAGTAACTCCATTCCCTCCTGGATGGCACCTGCACTGCCTCCTGAGCTGAGGCTGGACTGCACTGTGGGAAAGGCCCAGCAACACAAGAGCTGAGCAGTCCTGAACTGGCAAACTACCAATGCAGACAGCTCTTGTTATGCTGATTTAATGTTCCCATGTGGTAAGAACATGCAGATGATTATCTTTTCTCCACTCCCACTCCAGCAATGCTCACAGTGGCAATAACTTGCTTGTTTGAAGCATCTTTCACAGTAACCCTACATTTCAGCAGCAGGAGTGAACGAGTGCTTTTCTGCTGTCACCATAAGTTTTGTTTAAAAAAAAAAAAAAAAAAAAAAAAAGTGAAGCAGCTTTTGGCCTTCTGCCCCAAAACCAGAACTTGAAAACAAGTTTAAAAAACAAGTTGAAGCCTGATCTCTGCCTAATTTATTGACATATCATGTACCCAATTAAACAAGCTCCCAAACCAAAATTCAGCCTTTATTCAGATGCTGAGAAGGAAACCAGGTGGAGATTGCAAGACTTGCAATGATTCAGTAAGAAAAAACTGCTCAGAAGCAAACCTCAGCCTCAGTGATTGAAGGAAAATTCAAGAGCACCAGCACCATGTTCTTCCACTCTCATCTCATGTAACAGTGTAAGATGAGCTTTGCTGCAATAAATTTGCAATTGTCAAAGTGAATAAAAAAATGGCTAAAACCTTGCTCACTTGTTAATCTACTGCACAGCTCTGCAGACTCTGCCTCTCCACTTCCCACATTCACATACCCAATCAGGAACGTTATTTTTACTCCCTCACAAAGCCTCAGGTATCCTGTGATGGAGGCGGTTTTTTGGGTTTGGGACTTTTTTTGTTTTTAATTTAAGATTTGCTGTGAGAATTTTTAAGGTGGGACTGGCTCCTGGGAATAACCAGAGACGAGTCTGACTGCATTCTCAACCTCACCCAGAGCAGCACAGCAATTTCACTGTAAGCACAAAAATGAAAACAGACACGGCCAGATCATCATTCAGGCACAAACAGGGCAAGGGCTGGGCCCTGCAATGAAACAAAGGCTTTCCTTTCCAAGCAAAAACTCCTTGAGCTGATTCTATGCATAAATACACATGTTCTGATTTGGGAGATAGATATCAGATCACAGGACTGAGACACAAGTGCTACAGCTGGTGATACAACTGTTCTGACAGAATTGCAGTTTCATCTTAGAGGGTTCATGGAAACCAATCCCACTGAATCCAATCCCAAAAATGTGGAGTGCTCAGCTGTCAGATTTTCTTTGGTCTAAACCACTGTGTAACATCTCTGACAGCTATTACCACCCATTTTTGCTGCAATCTAGAGATGAGCACAGAATCCTTGAGGCAATAGCAGCTAGGAGCACACCTGTGTCATGCTGCCCTGCAGCTCTGTCACTTCTACCTGGGGAGAGTCACTGGGCCCTCAGTCACACCTTCAAATCCACAGAAGGACTGACACAAGCAATTTTAAACCTGGATTCCTGTTTCAGTTTGGCTTATTTGTTCTGCTCCTCCCATCACCAATAAGGCACCAAAGGCAACAGTGTAATTGCATTGGGAGACTCCATTTTTACACAAAACAGACTGGTTTTACTTCTAATTAAACCCTGCAGAGCACTGCTGTTATGCCAGGGTTTCAGCTCAGTGAAGATGAGCAGAGAGGTGCCAAAGATCCCAGGAAGCACCATTCATTCACCTGAAGCTGGAGTGCCCATCACAGCTGACACAAGTGCAGAACTGCTGCCAAAAAGGCAAGTTTTGGCCCTCTGGGAATGTAAACAGTGCTGCTGCAATGCTCAGCTCTCACCAGTCCACTCAACTCTGTTTAGTCACAGCTTCCCAGGAATGCAAAGCAAGAGGAGAACAAATTCAGGCTGTTCTGCCACTGCTTCAGAGAGCAACTAAACTGAGAAAATCCAACTGTCAGCTGCCAGGATTAAGTTAAATGAGGGAACTCTTGAGCTGTACTTCCACCTGCTGGCCACACTTACATGCTTCCTGAAACCAAATCTATTCAGCAACATCCAATTCCTAACACTATGGGTAAAACTCAGGTTTCCCACTCCTAATCACACTCCTCTCACCACTATCCCCCTGCTCTGGTCTTAACCCTCTGTAGAGCTTTTGTTTTATAATTTCTGGTTTTTATTTATCATTATTATATTCCTGGAGATATAAGGTTTTTAATGCTGCAAAATCCCCATTTTTAGTGGCAAGAGTTATTACTGAAGATCCTATCATTGTCTTTTAAAAGTCTGAGTGTGTATGCAGCCACTAAAAAGCAAGATACCTCCTCTGGTCACCACTTCCAAGGAAAAAAGTACAAGTGGAAAACTTGACTACAATACAAAATATATGAATTGTATGTGCCACTGCAAGTTCCAGTGAGCTGGATTTCAATAATCCTTGTGTGTCCTTTCCAACTCAGGATATTCCATTATTCTATAAAGTGTTTCAGAACTATTACATGTGAAATTGATTTACATCCTGACATTTATTAATCCACTTCCTGCTTTTGAAGATTTCCAGAAGTCAGTAAGAGAATGGATGTCATAGTACCTGCTACACCTGGCAAATGGCTATTTGTTGCTGAAAAAAACATGATCAATATGTATTTTCATTTTGGCTACTCTGAAGTTGGAGCATTTGAGCAAGTTAAAGAAATTAGAAGAGTATTTCAAAACCAGTTACTCTTAAAAATGCAACCTTCATTGCCAAGTGATGCACTAATAATAGTGGTTATCACCCTGCTGCTGGAAGGCAGCCCAGAATGTTCCAAGGAGCAAGAATACTCAGAACAGATCTCCCAGACTACTCCACTCTGTGAGAGCTATCCCCAGCCAACACTTCAGCTCTAGGTTATAATCAGTATTCCCCCACTTTTACCTTCAGCTTTCCAGCCCCAAGTTTGAAAAAAAAATGAGATTACTCACAAACTTTTAGTTCAGGTGCCAGGTATTGCACAGAAGGAAAGAGGATGGTTGGAAGGGCAGGATGGAGAGGGCTGCTGGGTTACCTGAGCAATTGCTGCCTCGTTGTCAGCCAGCCCCAGCAGGAAGATCCTCACTTTGTCAATCTTCACTGGGACAGTTCTCCCTCTCCACTCCACCTCACTCATGGTGGCTGCCTGCTTTGCCCGAGTCTGGGTGATCAGTGCCTGCACAGAACACACTGAGCTTAGGAGCTTCAATTTACAGGGGTGCAAAACTGAACCTCCTGAAGTCATGTTTGATTGACTACTTTGAAATCAAAGGGCTTTTTGGGAAAGTGTTGTTTCCCACAGAGCCTAGGCTTGCTTGCTCACTTCTGTTCCATTCTGGCTCCTGAATGATTTGCTGCAGCAATATTCATGCTCAGCACAGTAATAATGTGTTGCAGTGTGTTGTAAACTTCCTTCCCCAGGTGTGCCTATACCCCTCTCCCTTCCCCCTTGCTGAGTGAGTCCTGTCAGTCAGGTTTAACATTCCAGCAAGGCGTCGTGTGGTTGGTCAAGTTCAAAGGATGCCCCTCAGGCCCAGGGGTCATTGGCCTGTCTGGGTGTCATCCCCCCCTGAGACCCTGCCCCTCTCACCTGGTTGGTGGCTCACCTGTTCCCTCCCCTTCCCCTGTCCCTGAGTTTATAAAGGTGATCAGGCCATGCGGTCAGGATTCTGTTGGAGCAGTTGCCTACATTCAGACCTCTGTAACCATGGAATAATAATGAATATTTCAAGCTGAGGCATGCAAATAAATTACCTCCAGTTTTTCTGCAAGAAGACCTTCAGTGCCACCAGACCTCAGTCTCATCTGCATCAACTCATTCATGGCAGACTGGTCACCTGAGAGAATCAACAAATTGAGAACACATTTCCATTTGACTTCAAAATCACATTTGTGTACAAAAACTAAACATTAGATTTTATTGTGGCAGTTTAAGGACAAGCTTGCAATTTTATTCTGACTTCATAGGCAAGCTACCACAAACTGTTATTCTGTCTTTCTACACATAACCACAGGTGCTGTTGCAAAATGAGGCCCCTTCTGCATTGCTAAACTGTCCCAATACACAAGCAGAATTTGCCCAGAATATTATGGCCTCAGTGGGACTTAGACCAGGGTTTAACTAAATGAATATTGATTTCCTGGGAACAGATTAAGCCCCCCTTCCCTTACCAATGTTGTAGGCACAGTAGCGAATGTTGGGCGAGATCTCCTCCACACGCTGGTTGTACAGCACAGCTTGTTCTTCTGTGAAAGCATTGGCCAGCTTTTCATAGATGGTCCTACAGCAAAGGACAAATATTAGCACTGCAGTGTGTGTCACTTGTGAGGTGCCATCCTAAGGGAACAGTTTGTGTCTGTGCTCTGGAGGATGCTGTTTCTTCAGGAGCACCTCCCAGTTAAGCACAGTTAACAATGCACAGAGTTAGTTATGTTAGTTTAGTTATGTACATAAGTAAAGTGATCCAGCACTATTTCCTGAAGGAAGTTGGTGAAGGGAGGGACTCACTTGCATTTGTTGAAAGCCTCCATTGCTGCCTTCCACTCCTGGTGCTCGAAGCGCAGCATGCCAGTGAGGTAAGCCATGTACGCCTGCACACAGAGCGAGGGCAAGGTGTGAGAGTCTGTCCGAATTGTCCCTCATCTGCCTCACGATCATCCTTGGGAGACCACTGAAGAGAAGACCCCCCCCCCCCTCGTCTAGAATATCTGGCTCTGAAGGAGAAAAGTCACATGCCAAAGGCCCTGAGACCTGAAAGCTCAGTGTTAAGCTGTTGTTTTCACAGGACTGTTTGCTGTATGCTAAGGGGGCACCGTGCCCCGTTTGCAACAACAGCAGCTCTGGAAGCTGTCCCACCTCTTGGCCTGCCTGGACTTCTCCTGAGTCTCAGGTGGTCTCCCACAGAAGACCCTCACCTGTTTTACAACCACCGTGACAGACTGAGATGTAAGGAACCTCTCCATCAAGGACTGAGACATGAAACCTCCATGTGAAAAGGCCCCTCTGCTCCTTCTAAGGACTGGGACTGAAACCCCCAGCCTGGGGGAGGTGTGTGGGGGAGGCAAGCTGACCAAAGCGAGATGTTTGCTTGCAGGTTGTGACCACTGAACCAAGAAAACAATGGCTCTCATTTACTGCTGAGAACATAGACTACCTGTTACATCTGTTCCCTATTGTATCTGTTCCCCCCCGCTCATAATTTTCAGTAATAAAAACCACTGAGTTAGCTAGAGCCTTTGAGATCTCCCCAGCATAACAGGCTGGACTGTTGATCCTCGACTGGACCAAAGGACTTCGTCTCTGCGTTGGTAGCTATATCCCCTCCCTTTCTCTCTCCTCTCTCTTTCTCTATCTCTATCTTTTTCTCTCCCTTGATCCCTCTATCACATTTTTGCTGTGGTTATTTCAATAAAACTGCATTTGATTTGATCATCACTGCAAACCCCCCTTGTACCGTGTTGGTTTTTGCACTCTGAGATCACTCCTACGAACCATCAGGTCATCTGTCCACTAGGACGGATCCTGACACAAGGTCACGTCCCCCACCAGCAGCACAACTGGGGCCACCTTCAGCAGCAAGGCTGCTGTGACTCCTGCAGGGGGTGACCAAGCCTTGCCCTTTTCATTAGGGCTTCCCACAGAAGACAAGTGATTTGGATGACAGGTTACAGCTACCTACATCTTCTCCTTTAACTGACTCTACTGCATTTCTAAGGAAGCACAGAATCATAAAATGGGATCACAGAATGGATTGGAAGGGAGCTTAAAGATCATCTAGTTCCAATCCCCCTGACATGACAGGGACACCTTCCACTAGACAAGGTCACCCAGAAATTAAAGATATTTCTTGTTTGTTATGCAATGGCCCACTAATGTCACACAACTTTTTTCCCCAGCAATATGCTATACAATGGCAGTTTAATTAAATGAGTACAGCACTGCTGTTCAAAGATTTCACAAGAGCTGTTTCCTGTTTTCCAGGAACTGAACCCCCAAATCTTACATTCTAAGTGGCTACTTCAGCACATTTTACAAAAAGGTAACTCAGTAGATAAGCAGTTTCTTAGGCTGTGTTGAACCACCTCAGCTGCCCTCAATTCTTTGTACTTTTATTATCTATTGAGAGACAATTGAGAGCAATTATTTCTTCACCCCAAATTCCAAAGGTTTCTTCTTCAGCCCTCACTGTACAACAAGAGGGAAGTATCAGTGGTTACCTGAGCTTCCAGCTTAGTCTTGGCATCCACCCTGTTGCTCTCACAGAGCCTCTCCAGCTCCTCGGCGTGTTTCACAGCCTTGCGCAGCCGCGACAGCAAATGGAAGCGCTTGCGGGGCTCCGTGTTGGCCTCCTGCTTCAGCTGCATGGCATAGCTCCAGGCCCTCTCTGCATCCATCAGGATCAGCAGCAAATACCTGCAGGGAACAGCAGGGTGCAAGGGACAAGAATGACACTCAGGCAAGAGTTGTATCAGCACCAGCTCTTTGCCATTTGGTCTGCCAAGTTCAGTACCAGTAGTTGGTTAGTAAGAGGCAGATGCTTTTATTTTTTAAAGTTCTAAGCACACAAAGTCTTGTTATTCCTGACTAGTTTCTGCTGTGTTTCTCACTCAGAAGTGTAATCACCCCACTGAAGAAGAGCATTATATATCATTCTGTAGCACCACAGACACTACAAAGACAAGAGATTGTCATTTTAGGCCACACTTCAAACTGGTTCAAAATGTTCTTAACAACACAGGTGAATGCAGCATCGTGTATTGTTTTATCATAAGAAAAGACAAGACAAGACACATTTCAAGTATTCCTAAAAGATGGGAAGTGAACCCAAAATCCTGGCTACTCTCCACATATTCTGTCAGACAAGCATTCTCTCAAATTTAGAAGATTCAAGTAAAACTGGCAGTGCAATATTTCTGTTCAAACAGAAGGGATTGCATCTCTAACCCCAACCTGCTGGCTACATTCACGTTACCAGCATTCTCATGGCTACCTTGCAACAGACCTGAATAAGCATTTCCTCTTCAATGTCACAGGAATTTACTGATCATGAAAAGAATCCATTTTAGCAACTATGAGGGAAGAGAAGGAACAGGTTGTTACTGCTCCTTCTTGTCCCACTGGATCTGAGCAGTGTCTCCTGCATCTGCACTACAGCCTGAACTTTTATTAATAGCAAGCACACACATCTCTGAAAAGAAATGCTTTGGACGATATTGCACAGAATAGTTTTCCACCTGAAACAGAAATTACTGAAAGCAAACTCTTCAGTACCACACTGAATTCTCAATTCCATCCAGTCCCTGTACCTGTTGTCTGAGAGAATCTCTTCAGTTACTTTCTTCCCAGTGAACTTGTGTCTGTTGCCCATCTTGAAGTTGAGAGTTTTGCGGAGCCGCCTCAGCCTGCGGGAGCAATAACCCCTAAAAAGAGACAACCACAGTCATAGTTTGGCCAAAGGACAACTCTGCTTCTGTTTACTGCTCTATCCAAATAGGAAAAAAAAAATTAAGGCTGTACCAGGCAATATTTTAGCAATTAAAACTCTATGTGTGACATATGGTAGCTCAAAAACTTCCTGTAAAGCAGCAATTAACAGAAAATAAGGTTAGAGGACATGTAGTTATTGATAATCTTGAAAAATCAGGGTGATGTGGTCATTACTAGCTGCTTTATGTGTGTTTATTGAACACTGAGCTCTGGAGGAGTACAGTGCCTAGCAGGAAGCTGTGAACACAAGCTCCTGTGGGCAGTGCAGATGCAAGAGCCAGCACAGCCCCAGCACAGTACAGCCAAGGGCAATGAGCACACAGGGCCCCACGTGGAACAGCCTGTCAGGGGTTTCCACCTGGCAGCTGGGTTTTGCTGCCTGCTACAGGGGGTTACAATTTAAATGAAGTGTAGCCAAGCCCAGGAGCAGCCCCCAGCACTCACCTGTACCTCTGGAAGTCCCCATGCCTCAGGCCGTGCTGCTGCTGCGACTCCTTCACGATCTGCAGGACTGCGGCTGCGGTTAAGGGACACTCACAGTGCAGGGCACCAGCTCCTCCCTCCACCCCAAAATAACAGCAGGGAACCCACAGACCCCATCAAACAAACACACTTTGAACACTGGGGCACCCCAAAACCTCCCAACAGCCGAGAGCTGATGGCTCTAAAGCACCTCATGAGCCCAGAGCTCCTGCCTGCCAGCAGAGACCGAGACAAACCTCAAGCACGTCCTGCAGACACCCACGGGAGTGCTGCTGTCACCAGAGCTCCCTTTGGGATAAAGGCCCCTCCAGGATAACACACCTGGCTACAGGAACTCCCCAGCCACAACTGTGACACAGATGTGTTGGAAAAACTGAGGTAGAGAAGCTTTCCTGCCCAGGAATGTCCCCTCGCTCAGGAAAAGAAGAGAATCACTGCTGCCTGCCCAGCACAAACAAACAAACAAACAAACAAACAAACAAAAGTGCCTTCTGAGCACAGAACCTCATAAAAAGAGTTTTAGGAAATAACTGATTTTCTCAATTTTCAGCACGTTTCTAGTGTTGCTGCAACAAACATCAGTGACACAAAGCACTGCCCTGTGACCTGGGGCACCATCACTCCATCAGCTCCACCCAGCCTCCCCATCCTGCAGTGGATTGGCAGAGCTCCTGCACTTCCTTTATTCCCTCAGATATTCCTGCCAATAAAACCATGCCACATTCTAGTAAATCTAATGGTTTTCATTCAGTTTACAAGGTAGATTATTTTGTGAAATTAAATCTCCACCACACACAAAAAACCTCTGTGTTGTATATATTCATATCCTAAAATTTCCTTTTTAAGCTTGACCAAGAAGCCTCTAAAGAAAACCCACAAGAGAGAACCAGACTGTAAAACAACCTCAACAAAAGAAAAACTACAACTACACCTAAAGAAACCACCAAACATTTAAAGTTTAAAATGCCAGATGTCTAGCAAAATGTTTTCTTGGGACTACACCTAAAAGAAACTCTCTGAAGCATTAAAACCCTGCACCAATAGTGATTACACTGAATTATTCTACATTTGCAGAACAACCCAGTCCAACTGCAATGTCTCAACACAGATCTCCTCATCCCTGCTGCCTACCCAAGATTTTTTTCAGACTCTCTTTTACCCTGCACAGTTACTTGCTGAATTCACACCCCCTGAACTTTTTCATTTTTTCACTAACACATTCCCAGGGCAATTGCTGTCTGCACCTTACTCCACACTTACTGACTACACAACACCTGCCATGTGCCACGTGGAAAACTGCAACCTGATTTCCCCCGGGCTTCCCTCTGACCCAGAAGATAAAACAGCTCGATCGCAGCTGTGCAGCCGGACTGGTTTCACGTGGAAGTTTCACCTACAAAACCTCCGTGAGTTTTACACGCTGAGATTTCAGAGCATTAAACCTGCAGGAGCCAGTCTGCCACCTCGGCGCACCTGTTAAGGTTTTTTAAGTATTAATCCTCACTTCAAGCTGCAGTATCACCACGAGCAGCTCATGGGTGCCCTGCTAAGGGTTTTTTAGGTATTATTGCTCATTTCAAGCCGCAGTATCACCAGGGTGCCCTGCTCGTACCCGGCCCCGCTGTGGAGACTGACGCCAGCTGTCCCGAGTTCGGGAGGAGACGCAGCCCAGGCAGAGCGCGATTCCATAAATCAGGAAAGCCAGCCGGCCTTTTATCTCCACCAAACCCTCGCAGGCCCAGGCCAGCACCGCCCGCAGCTCCGGGGTGTCCCTGTCCCCATCCCCGTCGTCCCTGCCCGCCCCGGCCCTGCGAGCCCCGCGCTGCCGCCACGTCCCCCCGCCGCCCACGGGGCCGGGCCTGCCACGTCCCCCCGCCGCCGCCGCCGCGCAGGATGCTCTCCAGGCCCAGGCTATCGCCGAGGCCGCCGGGCTGCGGCCCCGCCGGCCGCTCGTTCTCCTTGTTGTCCTTGCCGTCCTTGTGCTCCTTGCTCTCCTCCGCCCCGGCCCCGCGGCCGCCGCCGCCTCCCTGACGCTCCGCCGCCATCTTGCAGCGGGGCCGCGGCCGCAGAGCATCACGGGCCGGGAGCGGCCGCGCGGGGGCCGCCGGGAACGGGGAGGACCCGGGGGGAGCGGGAACGGGGGAACCGGGACAGGGAACGGGAACAGGGATTGGGGGGATTCGGGGCAGGGAACGGCATTGGGAACGGGGATACGGGATCGGGGGAACCGGGACAGGGAACGGGAACAGGGATTGGGGGGATTCGGGGCAGGGAACGGCATTGGGAACGGGGGGACCGGGATAGGGAACGGGAACAGGGATTGGGGGATTCGGGACAGGGAACGGGGGAATGGGATCGGGGGAATCCGGGACAGAGCTTGGGAACGGAGAATCTGGGAACGGGGGATCTGGGACAGGGGGAATCCGGGACAGGGATGGGAGGATCCGAGATGAGGATCAGGAGAATCCGGGACAGGGATCGGGGGATCCCGGCGGCCTCCCGGGGCCCGGCCCCACGCAGGGTGCGGGTCCATCCCCGCCCGGCCCCTCCTGCCCGTGTCCCGCTCCTCCATCCCGGGCTGAGCCCCCGGCTCCGTCACTGTGCTCTGCCCCAGGGATCCGCAATGCTGACCCCAAAATCAGCCCCACCCAACCACCCCAAAACTGACCCCAAAATCAGCCCCAGCAACCCTGCCCCGCTCACCCACCCCAAAATCAGCCCCACCCAACCACCCCAAAACTGACCCCAAAATCAGCCCCAGCAACCCTGTCCCGCTCACCCACCCCAAAATCAGCGCCACCAACCCTGTCCCGCTCACCCACCCAGAACTGACCCCAAAATCAGCCCCACCAACCCTGCCCTGCTCATCCACCCCAAAATCAGCCCCACCCAACCACCCCAAAACTGACCCCAAAATCAGCCCCAGCAACCCTGTCCCGCTCACCCACCCAGAAGTGACCCAAAATCAGCCCCCAGGGTGCCCCCCCTCCTGGCGCTGCTGTTGCTGCTCCGGGCAGCCCTTGGGGAGAGGGGCTTTAACCTGCCCCGGGCTGAGCGCTGAAAACAAATCCTCCACCTCCAGCAGCCTTAACCCCTCGGGCAGTGCAGCTGCGAAAGGAGAGACTGCCCTTATCTCACCTCATCCCGGAGCTATTTCATGCTGTAAGCACCAAAGACCAGGTCCTTTGCACATCGCGCTGACTACCTCATTTGGGACAAACACCAAATTTATTTGAGCACCTAATGGTGATATTTACATAAACCCCTATGAGTACAAACTGCTCCAAGAGCTGTTTGTGCCCCCAGACCCATCTTTGCCACCCTGGGCTCTGCCTGCCTGGCTCACTTTGCTGTCACACTCTCAGAAGCAATTTGGCTCCTCTCCGCCTCCAAGGGCTCAGCTGTGACCTGTTATTCCTGATTTCAAACTTCTCCTTTCCTCTCACAGACAGCAAAGCTCAAAGGGGAAAAAAAGGAATAAATAAAAATCAACCATGTCCTCAAGTGGCAGCTTTCTGTGCACATGTTTTAAACTCTTTGCTCCAGGCTCCCAATGCATCTCTCAGGGATTCATTTCATTCCCTATCTGAACCAAACTGTGCTCCAGGATGATGCTGAACTAAGCAGGCACAGCAATTAAAGCCCATTTTACAAACAGCAGCTCCTCTCTTGCAGCTGGGCCAGTTCACACAGGCTTGGCTTAGGCTGGCACAGCAGCACCCACCTTCAGGTGCCCCAAAAAGCACCCAAAGGACCTAATTCAGCGTCAGGACAGCCACCAGGCGTGGCACAGGAACATTTCTGCAACACCACCATTTTTGCACACTGGCAGGAAGCTTTGCTATTCCTCTGGAACCTGGAAATGGGAGGACAAAAGCGCCTGGGTGTGTGAATTCCACCTGCAGAGCCCTGAGGGGATCCTTGCAGCGAGGCTGAGCTGCCTTTGGTGTCACAGGGACAGCTGCAGAGAATAAATCCACAGAGCTACAGGCACTCACATCCCTCTGCCAGCCCCACAGCATGCCTTTTCCTATTGGTTTTGGTCTTTTCCTCTTGGCTGTGGCCTTTTCCTATTGATTTTGGCCTTTTCCTCTTGGTTGTGGCCTTTTCCTATTGATTTTCTCCTTTTGCTATTGATTTTGGCCTTTTGCTCTTGGTTTTGGCCAGAGGATCTTGCTTTTGGGGACCCGGTTCATCCTCCTGCACTCCTGCCCAAGTAACCCATCTAGGTCTCAGAACAAGAATATATTTTGCTGCTATTTATTTTTATCCTGCTACTCCCAGGTTTTACTGCTATTGGGAAGAAACTGAGCGTTTCCCCTCGTTTTTATTTTTAATAATCTCACTCTGCAGCCTAAGGATGGACACAGCCTCTGTGCAGGCTGACCAACGACACCACCAGTACCACCATCCCAATCCCCTGTGGTGTCTGAGGACACAGGGCAGGTCCCACAGGGTGAATCCTCCCTGGGGCCAGGCTTTCCCATGAGATTCCATCAATCCCCGTGGTCGTGGCTGGGGCTGTGGCACAGGAGTGGCTCCCTGGGGACGTGCAGAGGAAGGCAGAGCTGTGCTCTGTGTCTCAGCAGCTCCTTGAGCCCTGTGGGGAGCCCGGGTTTCCACTGTGCCTGTTTTTGTTCATTATGGCCTGGTTTTCCCTGTGGGATGTCATCAGGGACACGGAGCATCCTCACCCCAAAGGGGTCTGGTTATCTCCAAGCAGGAGCAGATTTGTGGGGCTGGGCAGCCGAGGGTGGAGAGGGCTCTGTGTGCTCTGGGGGCCGTGACCAGGGCTGGGAGTGTTATGAATAAGAAGCTTGACTAGGCCAATATTCAAGCAGCAATCAATTTATTATTTAATGTGGTAAAGTATGAGCAATACAGCAATACAGTGGGGGAAGTTTTCCCTCCAACTGCACACCGATAATTGATGGTTACAGGTATTTATAGGGGCACTCATCAGTTTTTTTCAGCAATTTCTATTTCCAATCTTTTACTCAACAGCAATTTTTATTCCAAATTTTTACATCACAATTCTATACACTATTGTGATTTTAATTTCTCAGATGTATCTCAAAGGAGCATCCCCAGATGGTGACAGTCCAGTTTCTGAAAGAAGAAAGACGAATCCCATCTGATGGGGTCCAGCTCCCCAGATGTGTGTCCACCTTTTAATTGCAGAGACTATAAATCTCA
Source organism: Ammospiza nelsoni (assembly GCF_027579445.1). Taxonomy (NCBI): domain Eukaryota; kingdom Metazoa; phylum Chordata; class Aves; order Passeriformes; family Passerellidae; genus Ammospiza; species Ammospiza nelsoni. The sequence continues at coordinate 7,650,350 of NC_080651.1, read as the reverse complement.
TTACAGTGATGTCCAGTTTCCCTTTGGTTGAAACCATAAACCCTTGAGGTGATGTTCATCTTCCTTTCTCAAGCTGTTTTTCTCTGCTTCAATAAGGCATGAGATAAGCATATTTCCTTTATATATATTCCAAAGCTATAGTTTCAAGGATACAAGTAATATTCTAACATTATACTTCAAAAGGTTATTATTGCAGAGCTTTTTTATGGATTGAATGCAAGCAAAAAGCAACATCTTTAACACCTTAATTCCAGTGCTCCTAAATCAACCAGGGTTAATTGCAAACAAAAGATAGGTTCAAAGGCCTTTTTCCATGCTTTATTTTCCTCAGTTATTATTAGAATTCACAGCTCTCCCATTGTCGGGGTCCACACATTTCGCATTCACAAATACACACATCGCCTGTTTGTACCTGACACGAAACACAGCTTTGCATCTCCCAGAGTGTCCCCAGAGCCCCCAGCACGGCGGGCTGGGCGCTGAACGCGCGCTGAGAGAGCGGAGAAGCTGCGGAGCGAGTTAGTTACAGAAGGAATCGACGCACTCAATATTTCCCTCTCCACAGAAGCAAAACAAGGCAGGCTGGGGTGGGGTCAGACGGAGAGTCCTTGGAGAGCCGATTGCAGCTCCCAAGGCTTCCACCCGTGCCGGACCAAAAAGGCAATTCTGCAGGAGGAAGACATGGCACGAAATAGATGTGTTCTGGCTGCAATGTATCACACTGCCCTCCCAGCCGTGGGGAGAAATGCAGTTCCTCTGAAAACCTCACCTCGGGTGTTGTGGTGCGAGGATGGAAAATGCGGACACATGCGCAGGCAGAGGATCCCCATTCCTAAATACCAGCGCTGCAGCCATGGGGGTGAACAAACCAACCCTCTTTCAGTGAATACTGAAGGGGGAGGCAATAAGAAAACCCCGCAGACGCCTCACTTTGGGTGCCCAGCTCCTTTTGGGGTGCCCAGCTCCCTTTGGGGCGCCCAGCCCGGCTGCCCCAGCCCCTCCCGGGGGTGACAGCACTGAGTGACATTTCTCCCCATTCCAGGGCACACCCGGCCCGGTCCGAGCCCCCCGTGGGGAGCGGGGTGCGGGTCCGTTCCCGGGGCGCGGATCCGTTCCCGGGGTGCGGGTCCCTCCCCGGGGTGCGGGTCCGTTCCCGGGGTGCGGGTCCGTTCCCGGGGCGCGGATCCGTTCCCGGGGCGCGGGTCCCTACCCGGGGTGCGGGTCCCTACCCGGGGTGCGGATCCGTTCCCGGGGCGCGGGTCCGTTCCCGGGGTGCGGGTCCCTCCCCGGGGTGCGGGTCCGTTCCCGGGATGCAGATCCGTTCCCGGGGTGCGGATCCGTTCCCGGGGTGCGGGTCCCTACCCGGGGCGCGGGTCCCTCCCCGGGGCTCGGTGCGCGGGGCCGGGCGGGAGCCGCGCCCGGAGCCCCCGGGCCCCCCCGCTCCGCCGGCGCACGGAGAGCGCCGGAGCCGCCCCGCCGGAGCCGCCCCGAGCTCCCGCACGCCCGGAGGAGGTGAAGGGCCCCCGGCTCCCCCCGGCTCCCCGTGCGCCCCGGCGGGACCCCCGCTCGCTCCCCGTGCACCCCCTCCTTCCCCGTGCGGCTCCCGTGTGCTCCCCTTGCACCCTTCTCCCCCTTGCCGTGCATCCCTGCTGCAGTCTCCCTGCACCCCCTTTCCCGTGCAATCCCCGCTGTGCTCCCCAGCGGGCTCTCCCTGCACCCCCTTTCCTGTGCATTCCCCGCTGACCTCTCCGTGCACCCCCTTTTCCTCTGCATCCCTGCTGCACTCCCCACTGCACGTCCTTTCCTGCCCACCCCTTCCCTGTGCATCCCTGTGTGCTCCTCGCTGACCTCTCCCTGCACCCCCTTTCCCTTTTCCTCCCCACCGTGCTCTCCCCGCACCCCACACGGATCTCCCTGCGCTCCCCCTCACCCCGTGTGCCCCCGGTGCTTTCTCCACGCTCGCTGCCCCCTCCAGCCCCGGGCCTGGCGCTCCCGGCCATGAACGGCTCGCTGGCGGGCTCCGGGGGGGGCTGGCAGCCCGAGTCCGTGATCATCCCCCTCGTGTACTTCATCATCTTCCTCGTGGGCACCGTGGGTAACAGCCTGGTGCTGGCCGTGCTGCTGCGCAACGGGCAGGTGAAGAACACCACCAACCTCTTCATCCTCAACCTGGGGGTGGCCGACCTCTGCTTCATCCTCTTCTGCGTGCCCTTCCAAGCCACCATCTACACCCTGGAGGGATGGGTGTTCGGGCCCTTCATGTGCAAGGCCGTGCACTTCTTCATCTACCTCACCATGTACGCCAGCAGCTTCACCCTGGCCACCGTGTCCCTGGACAGGTAGGAGAGGGAGCAGGGGAGGGGCTGCCTGCATCCTGAGGCTCTCCTTTCTCTGGATCCTGCCCGCAGATTCCCCTGGGGCTAAATCCTGAGTGCTGGGATCTCCCTGGGTTCCTGGGGGAATCCAGGAGCATTTCCCAGTTGATGTGATGTGAGGAAGTGCAGCCCCCCAATGTGAGGGGCTGCAGATGGGGATCCCTGGCCCCAGTGCCCAGCTGGAGGAAGCTTTCAGACCCCAAAACTGTAGGACTGTTGGACTGGGATTTATCCACAGGCCCCAGCAGTGAAGTGGGGATGAAAAATGAGAAAGAAGCAAAGCTCAGTCCCTGTGCAGCTCTGGCTCTTCCTGGGATGCACAGAGAGAGCCCCTTCCCTCCCCACAGCCCCTGGCAAAGCAGGCAGAACTTGAGGAGAAAAAACCACTGGGATGTTTGAGCTGACACACTGAATTTCCCACCCTCCCCTTCTATTCACAAAAAGCCCCTTTCTGTCCCCGTGCTGCCCCTTGTCCCAGTGGTTATCCCAGCCTGTTCAGGGTGGGTTTTGCTGGGAAGCCTGGTGCTCCTGCCTGTGCTTTACCTCAGTCCCTGCCTCTGCAAGGGCCGGTGAGTTATCACCCTGCAGCAAGCGAAAGGCTGGGAGCTCCTGGTGCTGCTCCACTGGGTGCCCAAACCCTGCCAGGTGGGATGTGGAGAGTCCCTGTGCCAGCCCTGGGAGGGCCTGGAGCCCGGCTGGATGTGTCCTGCCATCCCAGCACAGCCCTGCCCTGGCTGCTGACAGCACCCCCAGGGGCTGCCTCTCCCCCTGTGTCCCACAGAGCGAACAGATGTGTTGAGCAAGGGAGGGCTTGCACAAGCCTCAGAGCTGGGTGCAATTAAGGCACCAGCTAATTACAGAGCTGAAAAGGGGTGATGTGCTCTCATGTGTGCCAGTACAAGGAATGCTGTGTCTGGGATTCCTGGGCGCCTGCTCCTGCCTTTGTATCCTCACTGCTGCAATCACTTGTGCCAGACAGTGATGGTCAAGTGAGGGTCTGCTGGATTAGGGGAGGGACACAATGGGAACATCCCCACTGTCCCCACAACCACTGCCAAGAGCAGAGTGTGACGGGACAGGGTAAGGGAGAGAATCTTCCTCAGTCCTTTGTGCTGCTCAGTGTGGAGAGTATTATTAATAATTGGTTAGCTGAGAAAGGCCATACTGAAATAATGCCGCTGGTTAAGCTGAAGGAGAAAAGTCAGCAGTCAGCAAGCTGAAAGGAAAGGTCAGCAGTGACCTTGCTGCAACATGAGGAGAGGGAGTAGAGATTATTCCTGAATATATCCTAAGAATATGTAGAAAGTATCAAAAGTAGAACCATAGGAATGCAGAAGTAGGCGTAGATGCTGATATCCTGAGCTCAACTTTTGCAATATGTATGAAGCTCATTATTAACTGTATTTAACCCGCCGTACTGATCAATAAAACTGGGCCTGTGATGATCAAATTGATGTCTGGGTCTCCTTCCGTCGACAGCTCAGGGTCCCTAAGAAGCCCCAGGGAATCAGTTGTGTGATTCACAGCCCTGGAAATCCCAAATCCATCGTTTCTGCCCTCTCTCCAACCTGCTCCTGGTGATGTTCTCTGTGTGCCCTCCCCAGGACTGCAGCTATGTCCCTCTCCCTTTGCAGGTACTTGGCCATACGATACCCCCTGCACTCCAGGGAGCTGAGGACACCCAGGAACGCCCTCCTGGCCATTTGTGTCATCTGGGGGCTCTCCTTCATCTTCTCGGGCCCTTACCTCAGCTACTACCAGGAGTTTCAGCTGGCCAACCTGACTGTCTGCCACCCCATCTGGGAGATCTCCCAGCGCAAGATCATGGACACCTGCACCTTCATCTTCAGCTACATCATCCCCGTGCTCATCCTCAGCCTCACTTACGTGCGGACTATTCGCTACCTGTGGCGCTCCGTGGATCCTCTCCAAGACATGTCAGAGTCCAAGAAGGCCAAGAGGAAGGTCACCAGGATGATCATCATCGTGGCCGTGCTGTTCTGCCTCTGCTGGCTGCCCCACCACCTGGTGATCCTGTGCGTGTGGTTCGGGCACTTCCCCCTGAACCACTCCACGTACGTGCTGCGCATCCTCTCGCACGTCATCTCCTACGCCAACTCCTGCGTCAACCCCATCGTCTACGCCCTGGTCTCCAAGCACTTCCGCAAGGGCTTCAAGAAGATCTTCAGCTGCCTCCTGCACAAGAGGGTAGCGCACAGGGTGCACGTGGCCCAGGCTGCCCACACGCTCAGCACGCTGGAGGCAGAGCTCAGCGAGCTGACCCAGCTGAGCGAAGCCCTGCCCGGGCGCTCGGCCGCGCGCTGCAGGGTCCCCGCGCAGCCCTGGGGGGAGGCAGGGCTGGAGGGGCAGGAGCACAGAGCAGATGGCTCCTCTGTCACCTTCAACGTCAGCTAGCAGAGCTCCCTCCCACCCCAGGGCTTTGCAGTCTCCTCCAGGCTTGGGGCCGGGCGACATTTTGGGTTCAGTTGAATCCTTTTCATTCAAATGCACCCAGAAATCACAACCGTGATGCTGCTGACACAAACTCAGCCAAGAACCAACCAAGCACAGGATTTTCTTCTTGCTGAGAGCAGAGAGATCAAACCCCAAAATCCACTGCCATGTGTAAACACCTGCTCCTCTATCATGGATGGACTTACTCCCTGTTGCATCTACACCCAGAGCCTGTGAAAAGCTCTGGCCCCTCCAACCAGCATTTCCCGGTTGATGTGTGCAAGAAAGTGCAACCCCCCAATGTGGGGGGCTGCAGATGCGGATCCCTGGCCCCAGTGCCCAGCTGGAGGAAGCTTTCAGACCCCAAAACTGTAGGACTGTTGGACTGGGATTTATCCACAGGCCCCAGCAGTGAAGTGGGGATGAAAAATGAGAAAGAAGCAAAGCTCAGTCCCTGTGCAGCTCTGGCTCTTCTTCACAGGGACTGAGCTCTGGAGCTTGTGGGTGCACTTTTAGAGACATTTGGAAAATATTGGTTTGTTTGTATCCTGGTTTAGGAGCTGCATCCCAGGGCAGTGCTGGGCACAAGCCCAGCTCAGGTAGGAAAATCCAGGAGCGAAGCACAGAAGGACCAAGGGGAGGGAGGCTGTTTGCCAGGGAAGCACAGCCATGGACCCATGGTAGGGGAAGGATTTTAATGCCTTTGCACAGCCTGGGGACAGCTCAGCATCTCAAGCAGGAGACAAGCAGGGCACTGACACTGAGGTGGGACAGCCAGGGCTGTGTGAGAGCTGGGGGTACCCAGCAAACCTGGGAATAAATAAAGCCCCTCCACCCCACTGCCGTGTCCAGCTCCTTTGGGAAGCCCCCCAGCTGCAGTGGAGGAGAGGCTGGAGGGTGGTGGGACCTGCTGGAGGCAGGGAGGCTGAGGGGGGATGGAGGATGTGGGTGATGCCTGAGCACATCCCTGGAGGGGGGCACTTCGGCACAGGAATGTCATGAATGTCACAGGAATGTCATGGATGTCACAGGAATGTCATGGATGTCACTGCAGGCTGAGTGACGCTGCTGTGATTCACTCCCACCTCTGAACCCTGCAGAGGCTCCGCGGTGCCTGAGCCCTGTGACTGCCACCAGCCAAGGGCTGTCAGTGAAATCCTTCCTCTTGTTTACCACAAGAGCATCACGGGACCAGGATCAAGTCACCCTTCTGAAAACCCCGTGGCAGAGCACAGCAGGGTTGGTGGCCAAATGCAGGGAGCTGGGATGAGCTCTGCATCCCTACAATTCCCCCAACAGCTCCCATGAAGGTCAGGTCTCTATAAAAGTGCATTACAGAGGCTTTCAGTCTGTCTGTACAGATTTCACTGTTGTGAATCCCCACAGCAGAGCTCCCCAGGCTGGGATGGGTATTTCTGTCCCGGACCCTGGCTCTCCCTGGGGGTCTGCTCCTGACACAGCCCTCCTCCACCCAGCCCCAGTGCTTGGCCTTTTTGTCTTGAGAGGCTTCTGACTGTAAAACATTTATTTTCCCCTGCTGAGTGTTATTATAACCAGATCTTCCTCTCCCCACAGAGAGGGCCGTAAATTGGCCACCTCCTCCTATCAGTGATGGTGATATTTAGTCTAGTCCTGTTCCCAGCATAAGTCACAGAGAGTAGCATATAAGCAGCTCCATTAATTACATCTGTTTTTATCTCCCTGCTCAACCCTTCACAGCCAGGGAAAACATTGAAGCAGCTGCACAAACACAGCTCAAAGCCTCACTTTCCTTGGGCCCTCATTTACCACAGATCTGCCTCCAATGGATCCCACACACACTGAGGGGTTCTGTGCGCTCTCCTGGGCAGTTGTCAGCTCACCTTGGGGATGGAGGTGTTGACCCACCCCCTCTGCAGTGCCCAAGGGCACAGGTGCCTGTGCTGGCATGGCAGGGGGTGCAAGATCCCCATGTCCCTGTCAGAGACACTGATTCTGCTCCCCAACCATCCCACCCCAGCCTTTCCAGCAGCCTCCCAAGCCCATGGCTGACCCTGCCCTGCCCTGCTGCTGCTCCAGAGCTGCCCAGCCACTGCCCAGCCACATCCCAGGACAGCCCTTCCTCAGCTCCCAGCCCAAAGCATCACTGTGGCCCCTCTGGGCACCACTGGCACCAGCTTATTTCTGGTCACTGCTCAGCAGTGAGGTCCCAAAGGGTGACAGCAGGCCGGGGGCAGGCCCTGCACAGCTCCCAGCCTGGGGGGCTGCACCTCCCTGCTGCCTCCAGCACCCCCAAATCCCCTCTGGCATGGCTCACATGGCTGCTCCCACCCTCTCCAGGGGCAGAGAGGGGCTTGGTGATGGTCACAGCAAGGTCAGGGCTCTGTTGTGACACATCCAACACCCCTCTCCTCATTTTATGGATCCTCACCCATCCACTGACTCTCACCTGGCTGCAGGTGTAAGAGTGAAGCCAGATCATTACTCTCTTCACAGCAAATTCAGAATTAGAGAAAATAAAAACCCCTCCAGCTTATCTGACATTGTCCCTGCTCTGAGGAGGAAAGCACCACCCTCACACCCAGCCCGTGCCTTGATGAGCCCTCCAAGGGCAAACACATATTGTGTTGCCAACACAAAATCATATTTAGAAGCTACTTTCCCCCTCAAATAACAGAGCATATCAGGCCCAGATGGAAAAGACAAGAGCATCAGTATCTGCTGACACTCACCATGCTCCCAGCTGAGAGAAATGGGCTCCTGGTCCATTCCCCTGGGAGGTTTTATCTTAAATTAAGAGCACTGCAAGTCCTTATGTTCCAGTTAAAATTTAATAAAAGCATATTTAACTGGAAGTGAAAAATGAATAGGCTGAACTGAGCTCCCATCAGGCCCAGGAGTAGGCAGGGAGGTGAGGGACACTTGGCTGAAAGCTCAGTGTGAACTTTCCAGTGAGCTTTCCACACAGATTTATCACTAGGGTTAGAGAAGTTATTTTGGTTTGTGGGTTTGTTTTCAAATATTTAATCTGTCAAATTTGCTCCCCAGTCTGAGGAGGCAGCAGGGAGCACCCCCAGACCCTGGCACACCCCCCACCATGGGCATTGGGCAGCTAAAAAGTAAACAAGGCAGAAATGGGGCTCTGGCCCCAAAACCTAGGATATAGAGACACATTGCCTGTGTCAGGGCAGAACAGGAGGTGAGGGAAGGGGGTCAGACCCCACGGGAGCCTTGGGGGGAGCAAAAGGGGAGGCAGAGGGGGTCCAGCCCCAGCTGTGGCCCCTTGCCATGGTCTCAGCATGACCCCAGGCTCCACTCTCAGCTCTCAGAGGGGCAGGAAGGGCTCAGCCCTGACAGGGTCAGGCTGTGCTGGCCGCCATGGTCGCTCCTAATTAACGTGTTGCAAACACATTCCTGACCATAAAAAGGCAGGGAGCTCACGGAGCCCTCCCCTGGCGCTGCCGGGGTTGGACACAGCTCAGCCTGGAGCTGCCACCCTGGGGCAGGGGTGGCTCAGGACACAACTGCTGCTGCTCCCAGCGCAGCTCCCCTGAGCAGGGAGAGGCAGAGTGAGGGAGTGCTTACAGCCAGGCTGGATTTAGGGAACAGGGAGCAGGTGGCTCAGGTTTGCCTTTAACTCAGGGAAATGAGGGTCTGGATTCCCACCCGGGAGCAGCAGAATTTACCTGTTCCCCCAGGGAATCATCACTTCCAGCTCCTCCTTACTGCACATATCAGCCCCCAGCAGCCTCCTACCCCCATTCCCTCCTCCAGATCAGCCAGGACATCCCTGGGGTAGAAACAATGCAGTCAGCCACTGGTGCTGCTGATGGAGGGACCAGGATGTTTTACATCCCATCTCTGGCTGCATCTGCCCCCCAGCCCTGGTCTGGTACAGATTTCCTGGGGCAACAGGCTGACAGCAAAGCCCAGAAAGGCCTCTTTTGGTGGGGGCCATGCAGAGGCATTCCCAGAGCCTCTGGAGAACAGGATGTGGCCCTATCCCAGACCCTTGGACAATCTCACACCTTTTCTTTGAGCTCTGGTTGGCACAAAAGCATCAGCTCAGGGAGGATTTCAGCTCCTGCACACTAAAGCTCAGGTGCTCAGGAAAGCTGCAGGCAAAGCTCCCCCTCCTGTCGCTGTCTCGGCTGTTTTAATGACCTGGAAAGGCTCGGGATGGCCTTGGGCAGCCCGCGCTCCAAAGGACGAAAAGAAGCTTCAGGTGTTTTCTTGGTCTTCAGTGTTTATTAGTTTTTTATCTAAAAGATTTTCTCTCGGCCCGACAGAGGTCTGCACAGCAAGCCAGCCATGAGCACACTCTGAGCCCCCGGGGTGGTCACTTATCTTTATACTCAAAACTATGTATACAATATTTACCTATTTCCCCCAATACCTTTCACCCTTATTAACCGGTGCACTTTTAGTAATAACCAATCCCAAAGTGCCACCATCACCACAGAAGATGGAGGCGAAGAAGAAGAAGAAGGACAGGACACGCCCCAATTCCTCCATCTTACTTCTCTAGACCCCCCTGTACAGAAATTCTAAACCCTGTGTTTCACTCTCTAATTAACTTATCCCTTCACCATTCACCCAGTGAAATCCTCCCATCCTCATACAGGTGTCGTCTCCCGTGCAGGATCAAAGTCCAGCCACCAGACACTTCTGGCAACATTCCAGGACCTCCGAGCCCCCCAAGGGTGGTCTTGGTGACTCGGCACATCAGTCCTGAGGTGCTGAGATCCCACACCCTCCCCTCTCCTGGATTTCCCTGTGACTGTTCCAGGTGAATTGACTCACTCTGGGAACAGCTGCAATAAAACATGTTTTACAGCTCAGCATGAATTCCACGCACTCTCCTCAAGAAAGAAATTCATATCAGACTGCTGCAGTGTCAGAAACAGAGCCAGAAAGATGGAATCCAGCTCCTTCTGGTGAATGTCAGGGTGTGTATTCAGCAGACTCAACACTGCATGAAACACAAGTCAGCAGAGCTTTGCTTGTGTATAAAAACCCTGCCCGGCGCCTGCCAGCCTCCAGAGGCTCTGGGTTAAAAACAGCAAGTGCAGGATCTCAGCTTTCCACAGACACTGGGATTTGACAGCAGGAGGAAGGTTTCTGCAGGGAGAGCTCTTGTGTTGGCACTGTGAGCCTGCATGGTCAGACACACAAAAACAGTCAGGTGCTGGTCAACACTTGAACTCGCACTGTGTCCAGCTCTGGGCTGGATGAGCCTGTCACAACTGCTGCTTTCAGGCATTTGCTACACCAGGCTGAGGAAGAGGAGGCCAGGGGTTCAGGAAGGGCAGGAGCTACCTGAAAAACATCTGTCTGAGGAGGCAGGCAGCTGGGTCTGCCACAGCACAACCTGTGCTCTCACCCAGGCTCTAACATCCAACAGCTCCTCCACTGCTGGGCTGATCAGACCCCAGCACACTCTGCTCTAAACACTGCTCAGGTGAATAATGGATTTGCTCCAAGCTGCAAAGCAGCAGCTATTGTGAGTGCTCCTGACTCTATGGAAACCCTGGCTTTCAATTGTTACAGACAAACAATGGAGCAGGCAGCAGGAGAGGGAGAGGGGAGCAGGGAATGCCTGGCCGGAGAGCACAGGTACAGCACAGGTGCCCCAACGCCCTGAAGAGCCTTGGTGCAGTGTCAGAGTCCAGCTGCCCTCTCAAAGCCTGCCAGGAATGCCCCAAGGTGGGAGAGCAGCACTTGCTCTGCACGTGATCCCCACAGTTAAACAAAAGGAATGGGCTCGGCTGCTTGCAGGGAGGAGATGACTTGGATTTGGGAACACAGGAGACAAAGGAAAACAGGGATGGGAGGAAGGTGCTGAGTGGAAATCACTGTGGGAACACCTGCTCTGCCTCAGGTCAGTAAGGAGCAGCACCCAGCCAGGGCACCATGGAGCTCCCTTTGCTTCCACTGCTGTCACAGCTGCAGGCCCTGCCATCACCCCACTGCCTCACGTGGAACACTGATACAAGTCTGGTTTTGGGGTAAAACATCCCTGTACATGACTGAACTGCAGCCCTGCCAGCATCCCCTAACCCCAGATTCATCATTGAGCCCCATGACTGAACTAAATAACAGCTGAGATTAACAATGTGAAAATAATTTGGGATCCTACAGAACTGAGATTCCCAAAACCCATCGGGAAGCAGGTGGCACCATTTGGAGCTCATAGCTTCCTGCACCTAACAAAAGGGCTCTACCCATACAGGGGTTTTTTGGTAGTGTATTTTTCTTTCTTTATGTTTTTAAACACACTCCCCATGTCTGCTGCACATCAAGGCATTAACACAAACCCAGGTGAGGTGGATGTGCAAAGGTAGGAGCCCACAGGGCAGACTTTGCCTTATCCCATGGATCCAGAGCAAAGACAGACAGGAGTTAGTGTTTCCACAGGTTTATAAATCTGATAAATACAAGTATAACACCCTGCCCACCACAATGGGGCAGGGGAGAAGAGAAGGGAGTCCCAAGGGTTTCTGAGAGAGCACTGGCTTGTACTTGGCAGCTGGAGAGTTCACAACAGCTGGAAATTTATGCTGACGTGTCAAACAGCTTCTCAATCATCTCCCCCACCTGGTCAACCTGGTATTTGATGTATTTCTCAGGGTTCTTGGTGAAGGGCACGTTGCCAAATCTACAAAAGAAAACAGGGGACAATCAACTGGAACACAGCAAAGAGACCCACTGGTCCCTCCTCTGTCACAAATCAGCTGCAGCACACCCCACTCGAGTGACAGAGTATCCTGTGCAGAGCAATGACCTGGCTACAACTGGCCTCACAAGTTTTACATGAACAGCCCAGGCTGGCTCAGGGCTTTGTGCTCACTGACCAAGGATCAGGCTGACAGCAGATGTCTGCAAATACTCAAGGTCAGCTTGGGGAAATCTGAGTGTGCAAAGCAGAGAAGCTCAGATAGGACAATAGAAAAGTGGCTTGCTCAGGCTATGCAAGGCCTCAGAGACCTCAGTAGACCCAAAGGGGAGAGGACAGTGCTGCAGGAGGTCTCACCTGCTCAAAAAGGCACCATAGGTCTCTTTCACAATGGTTTTCTGTGCCCGGCGGATTTTGTCCCGCTGCTCCATGTCTGGGATTGCCCAGGCCTTCTGGATCTTACACAGCTCCTCCAGCCCATCATTAAAACCCTGTCCAAAGACAAACTCAGTGAGCATCCCATCTGCACTCAGATGCTCCTTCCCTCCCCTGGGGATCACCAGAGGTCTCCTCCTCAGGCAGATCTGGGTCCCAATCAAGCAGGGATGTCCTGACACCACCCAACACCTCCTTACCTTAAAGCGCTCCTTTATCATCTGCCTCTCCTTGTCCTTGAGCTGCAACAAGGAGGAAAAGGATCTGATTTCACCTCCAGAAATAAATATCCAACACCAATGTTTGCCCACAGCTCCCCATCCAACCTAAGCAATCCCCAGTACTTGGTTTGGATTCCCTCTCCTAGAGCAGTCAGGAGAGAGGTGCAGAGAGCAGCACACGCTACCCAGCTGAAGCAGGGTTAACAAGGATAATTTTTAGCCAGAACAGACATGAAATGGACTTCTTCATGCTTCCAACCCTTTCCAAGGGAAGGTCTCAGGTTCTGAAAATCCAAAATAGAGGCATCTGCTCAGGTGGAGATGTAAGAACAGAGGCAGAGATTAAAAGACTTGATGAATCTAGGGCAGGGCAGATCAGAAGGAAATGCTGCTGTCCACTCGTGCCAGCCACAGTGGTCACTCTGCAGAGTGATACTGGCATGAGATATAAAGGAGGTTTCTGAGACTTTTTTATGACAAAGGACATGGTGTTTCTGAAAACTTCTGTTGTGTCAAGCCCATCCTTGCCTGTCCTCTCACCTTCACTCCTGGTTGAAAGACAGGCAGGTTTCTCTCAGAGATGTAATCTGTCACCTTCAACCAGCTGCATGTGCAATGAGATGGGAGAGAAGCAGAGAGTTACTCACAGCTCTACCAGAGCACCTTTGTCTTCACCTGTGACCCAAAGGCCAACTCAGACAATGCACACCCAAAACTTCCCACAGTGACCCCTTCCAACTCAGACAATGCACACCCCAAAACTTCCCACAGTGACCCCTTCCCAGGATGGATTAATTGCTTGGAAACCAAACATACTCTGCTTTGGTTTTAGCCAAGTTTCTGGTTTAGGTGAGTCTCTCCCACTGCTCCAGCAGCTCCCAGAGTGCCAGAAGCAAGGCAGAGGCAGAGGATGTCACTGACCTGCGCTGGTAGGTCTGGATCTGCTGCTCAATGAGCTCCCTGTAGGACCTCTCAGCTGTTTTCTGTGTCACTGCCACCAGCTGGATGAGCTCAGACCTGGAAGAGCAGGAAACCTGAGGAAGCACCTGAGCCAGCTGCTCTCCAGGCTGCTCTCATTTCAACCCCCATCAACAAGTTCTTTTCAGCCCTTCACAATAAAATGTTCCTTGAAATGTGCAAACTGGGAGACAGAAGCAACTCTGAGTTACTTTCCACAGCCACATCCTCAATCCTCCCAAGATCAAAGGATTCTCTAAAACCTAATGCTTTTATCTTCCACTCTCAGGTAATGTGATGTTTATAATACTGCAAAACCTTCAAAGAGGCAGTTTCAAGGACAGAAGTAAAAGCAGATATGAGGCTGGCAAGTAAATGCTCTCAATGCAGAGCTCCAAAACCATCCAATCAGCCTTGGACTTGAGGGACATTCACTCAGGACACACACTTACTTCTCCAGAGATTTCAGAATGTAGTTGTAGTTGTTATGCAGAAAAATGGCACTCAAAGCTGGGTCTTCATAAACCTTGGATTTGCTAAGCAGGTTAAGCTGCAGGTTGCCCAGAACTTTGCCTTAAAGAGGGAAAAACACAGAACAAGAAGTTTTGCACTGAAACAACTTATTATTGACAAAGCAAACCAAGCTGTGGGCCCACAGCACAGTGAACAGCACATGCCTGACTGCCTGCACAAAGGCTACAATCACATGTACTTAAGAGTCCTTACACAGATTTTCTGCTGCCTTCCATGCCTTGGCAATGGAGGGGCACTTTGGGTTCAGAGGAACCCCCAAAACCTGCTACAATGCAAGCTCAGGTCTCAGAAGCTGAAGGACCTGCTCTCCATTGTAACAGAAAGAGAAATCACTGATGTCACTTTCTTAACCTGCCCTTTGGCAGCTGGGAGCCTTCATGGGGTTGAAGGTGACAATGGTTTAAGGAACAGCTCTGCAGCACAGTGAGCTGCTGCACTGTGCTTTGTTCTGTCCTACTGAACAGCCCAACTCCCAGTCTGACCCTTTTTTCATCCCTCCCATCAGACTCCAGCTCAAATCACATGGAAAGATCCCATGGAGAAGAGACACAGCCTGTGCTCTTCACCCAGGAATGAGCCCAGTGAAGGCATTTCCATGGAGCACGTGCAGGAAGCTGATGCCTTCTAGGGGCTACCTAAAAACAGAGGCTCAACAAAATTAAAAGAGTAAAAAGCAGTTCTATTTATTGAAGGGCCTTCAGGTACATTTTAACCCCCCACTCTCAGGCTACACTGAAAAATGGACATGGTCATGGGTGTTCATACTTTTATAAGCTTGGTCTATTTGCACATTGGGGGTTCATTTTCCAATTACAGCTTTAGGTAATGAAGTCATTTACCCAAAGCTTGCTCCCCCCCAATTCACTTTTGTTTACATCTCTTGGGGCCTGAGACACTGAGGTGTCCTTGATTGCCAGGCCTAGAGAGGAATTGTTCTGTCTGACCAAACTGGGAAAGCAGTAGCTAACACTCTATATGGAATTTAGAGTTACACACTAAAGAATTGCAGGATTACAAATATATGAAAAACACAAAAGCTAAAATCCTAAGGCATCCAAGGTGTGCAGGGTACTCACAGATGTAGGTGCTCAGCAGCCTCCTGCTGAACTCTGAGCTGTAGCTGCTGGCTGAGGAGCTGGTCTCTGAAAGGAAAGCCTTAGGCCAGTTAACATGCCCTGGGGAGAGGGGTGTGTGTGGTGAGCCTGCCCCCATTCCTCATCCCTGCTGCTAAGGAATCAGGAATCAGCTCCCACTGACAGTGAAACAGCTCCTGCTCCAGAGCCCACTGTCAGCGGCTCATCCAGGCTGAGGGGGCAAGCTCTCAGTCCTTGTGTCTGCATCAAATACAGAGCACCCTGGCAGAAATATCTCCTTTCCTTCCAGGTGCTCAGGGAACATCCTTTTGATTTGAAAGACTCATAAAACTCCTCCTCCCCATCCATTCCCCCAGCCTGAAAAGTGTTGGTAAGCACTAGAAACTGGCAATCAGAGAACAATGAGCTGGAGCTGTTAACAGCAAGCACACAACAGTAATTGAAACAAGCAGAAGGGCTCTGGAAAGCTTCAGCCATCCCCATGGTTGCTGACACGGACTGTGCCAGCATGAGAGGTTGCCCCTGCAGGCAGCAGAGACTCCAGGCTGGCACATGCTCCTGTCTGGAGATGCCTTTCTGCCCTCGAGGGCTTGTGGGCATGGGGCCCACAGGACACGTGGGGTGGCCACCTCCCCCTGCCCCCTCCAGGGAGTTTGGCAGCCAGAGCCAGCTCGGGTGGTCTGGGTTCAGCAGCACCCCATGGGAAAGGGCTCGAGCTCCTGTTGCTGGGAGCTGCACAATAAGGAGCTGAGTGCACGTGGGATAAAGCATGGCACCAGCTGGGCCAATCTGCCACCTGTGCCAAAGAGAGCCAGTGCCATCACAGTGTCTTCAGCCTGTTTCAGCTCCTGTGGCATTCCTCATTGTCTGCTGCTGACAAGCCCTCCCTATTCTCTCCTGGGAAGGATTATTTACCCTCCCCTTTCCCCCCTTTTTAATTATGTGTTAATTTATTTACAACTGCTGGAGGATAAAGAATTAACATACATCACCAGAGCCCGAGGCAATGTGAACAGGTAGGTGTGGGTAGCTTTGCTTACCTCTGGGATCTAAAGGAATATTGTATGTGTCCCCAAGAACTACAGAGATTAGGCAGAGCAGAGAAAAAAGGGGAGGGATGAGAGAGAAAAAGAAATGCAAAAGTGCAAAAAGACAGGTTAGAGACCACCATTCCTTTGAGAACAAAGCAGATATTAACACAGAGCAGCCACAGGCAGGGGCACAGGAGAGCAGGCAGGAGTCCCTCCAAGGCCACAAATGGAATGGAGATCACAGAGGAAAGGCAGAGTCCAACCTCCTTCCCCTGCTGGAGACATTGTTTGCATTGTCATTGGTTGTATTTAACACAACACCTCATTCCAAACCAGTCCAAACCCACTTTGAAGGCAAAGCCACCTCAAATCTATGCTGACTTTTCAATCAGCTAAGCGAGATCTCACTGCAAGACATGTCAAGACTTCCAAACAGTGCTGACATCACCATTCAGGGGACATGGGAAACGGTTGGTTGTTGCAAGAAAAAATTTCAGACCAATTCTTTGGCCAAGGAGAGAGAGCCAAAGCCCAGAAAGGCCTGAGCACAGTGAGCCTGCAAGTGGAATAGGCACAAGGCAGTGCTAGAAGAAATGGGGCAAAAGCAGAGACATCCTCGTTTGAGTTGATTTAGAATTAGCAAAAATTTCCAAATAGAAGTTTGCAAGTAACAGTCTGGAGGCAGCTCTGAGCTTCCTCCTACCCCTGCTTCTAATGGGCTCTTTAACCCTCTCCAGTCTGTGCCTCCTCAGGGCCCTGTGCCCCTGAATCTCCAGTCTGCTCTATTCCAACCTCCTTGAAGGCACAAGCTCTGCCAAGAGCTCACTGGAGAGCTTGGAGTTGCTGCTCTGCTCAGAACCAAAATCCCACTCCAGCTGATAAGGAGCACCACCCTGCTACATGAGCAACTCTCAGCTTCTGATCTATGCATTGATTTCCAGTGGGTCTCTTCAGCAGCCTGGAGAGCAGAACTCAAACTTGTCTCTCTGACAGGATGCACTAATGGCTCCAGACTGCCCATGTCTCAAGGCTGAGGAGATTCTTGCTGCTGCTGTTGTACTCTGAGCAGAGGATGGTGCTGCTCACATACAGAGCCCAGCTGGAGCAGCCACCCTCACTCCAGTACAGTCACACAGCACCAGGCCAGGGCCAGACTTGGAGCTAAAAGATCCAGGCATCCCCTCTCAGAGCACACCAGCAGCAAACACCCTCCCCATTGTACCTGCCAGGAACTCTGCATCCCTTGGAGTTCTCCAGACAATCAACTGTGTGGTCAAGGCAGAGCAGAGGACAAGACAAACCACAGGGGGAAGGACAGGAGGAGAACAAGCTCACAGTGCATGATGAGGTTTGGTCACTTCAGGGAAGATGTCCAGGGAATCTGAGGAAGGAAGTGCATGCCCAAGCAAGCCCCATGCATGTGTGTACCTTGTGATGCCAGCATGGCACCCGCTGTCTCCTGGAAATCCAGTAATTGCTGTAGGAAAAGGATGGCCTGGAGGCAAAGGAGGGAATTTAAGAGCAACCAACATTACATCTCCTGTGCTCTGCTATTAAGGATCATGAAGAACCACTTGTCCCCCCACTCTCAGAAGCATTCAAGAACAAATCACTACACTCCTCTGAACTGCTGAGTTTTCCCCACACAGTCCCACCATGGCTGAGCAAGGGTCACCAGCTTATCCTGCCATGAAAATTGTATAATTGTTAATGCCAAGACACCTTAATTTAGGAAGCCTCCCTACTGCTCTTTTAAAAATTCCTTCAGAAGCTGTTTTCCACAAAGCATAGTTCAAACCATCACCACGTACATTGCTGGTGAGTTCATGAACTGTTCCATCTTTTGGCATGTTGTACTCCTTGTCTGGATCATTCTAAAAAGGGAACAGAGAGACGTAAGGTGAGCATGGAAGGGGAGACACCTACAATACAACTGCTGCTACCAGTGAGCTGAAGGCTCCTTCATGCAGCCACTCCCAACACCCTCAGGCCCAGCTCCTGCAGTGCCATCTCCTGGTGCTCAGAAACCAGAGCTGCCAGCAGCTCAGAACCTCAGGGCTCTGTTCAGCATGTGACCATCACACCTTCAGCTCACCTACCACTCACCAAGCCCATCTTACACAGGAACAGCTTAACATGAGTCCTCCAAAATGTTTCAAGGCAGCAATTTTCCTTTCTGTTTAAATAGGATTAATTCTGAGAGAGACTTAGTATCTGCAGAGGCTCATATCAAATTATTTGTAGGATCCCTGCTAAGGATCTTAGGCAAAGGCCTTCTGTGTTTGAAACCAGCACCAAGCATTTGGCATTTGACTGTCCCAAGCATTCCAGCAAGTTCCTGCTTCAGTCAGAAACTACCTGGTATCATGGAAAGCTGAAAGCTAAACTAGGGGTTTTGCTCCAAAAAACCCTCTTCCAAGCCTGATCAGAGACCACTGAGGAGAATCCTACCTTAATGTTGTCTGCAAACTCTTCCAGTGCCTTTGCACCAGTGGTCTCCATGGAAGTGATCAGCCCTGGCAGTTTGTTCTTAGTGCCTGCTGCAGTTCCCTGGAATAATTCCACAACAGATCAGAAAAGGAAAACAAATAATATCTGAACTTTCACCCAGCATCTACCCTACCTCACCTCCCACCCCAGCACCTCATTCTCATCTCCCCATATGCCAGAAGAATATTTACAGCACCATCAACAACACATGAAATCCCACATTTTGCAAGCAGAAACAGAAGATATTGTGGTGGTCCATCAGGGTCAGGACTTGAACTGAAAAGAGCTGCTGCTGAGAGATGCTGAGTTGCTGCTTCACCAGCTCAGAAAGGAGCAAGGTGCATTTGTGTAACTGCAGTCCATACTGGGGGACAGAAGCAGCATGGCTTTGCTCAAAGCCACTGTGACAATCCAGATAACACAAGCCACAGGACCCTCTCCAATCAAATCACATTTACCTGCAAAACCTGGTCAAATTCTGGCTTCATCTGCTTGAGATGCTTCAGGATGGGGAAGATTGTGAGCACAGCTGAGTAGTCATGTCTGATGATGGCTTTCCGGGCAGCTGAGACAATGTTATCACCCTCCATGATCAAATTATCCAATGACTCCTGCAACAAAGCCAGAGACTCATGAGGAAGGAACAGGATTTGTACCCAGGCAGCACAAAGGGCTCAGTGCAGGACACCCATTCCTGATGCATCATCTGGGGTACCAGTGAGCACATGTTCTCCAGCCTCTCTGCAGGCCCTGGCTCCCTCAACAGAGCCTCAACTGACCTGGATGAGAGAATCAAAGGTCTTCTTCTGGTGGTGCTCTGGGACAATTTCTGTCAGGAGCTGGTATTCGCTCTGGGCCAGTTTGACGAAGGCACTGACGCAGTGGATGTACGCGTCGATCTCGATGTCGAAGACGTCGTCCCTCCCTGCAAGGGCAAGATGCCTTTGGTTTACACAAGGAGCACGAGGCTCTTCTGGGAAAGCTGGCTTTGTACCCATTGTGTGTGAGAACAAGAGTCATCTTCTCACCACTCCTGCCCTGGGTTTGTGTGTGGGAATCTCTGAGTAGCCTGCAGGAGGCAGGAAAAGCCACCTGCAGCTCAGGAAACGCACATCAGGGCACCACCTCTTTCCAGCCTCGTGACAGGAGTGAAGTTTGGAGCTCTTCTGGGATGCAGACTAAATTTAATCAAGGGCTTGAACACAGAGTACTAAACTCAGGAAGGTCTGAGGTGAATTATTCAACATCTCTGCTTGTATTTTTAGAATTCCTTATCTCCATCCGTCATGCAGATGAAGAACTGCCATTTGGCATCAACATTTCTGGGAAATAAAGGCTGTCCTGGAAGGCAGCTTCTTCCTGCTTGCAGAAACAAGATATGAAACCAGGCTGATGAACATTTACATCTTATGAAGCAGGAATATCAGCACAGCTAGGTGAGTTATCTGCCACACAATGCTGCATACAAATGCAAATATCTTAGTCCTAGAATATGAATATCTCAAAGATCCATCAAAGATCCTACGTGGTAGGCATGAGAAGTGATACAAAGGCCAGCACCAACTCGTGCCAACCACTGCTGGATGTGTCTGCAGGACAGCAAGGTGACACAGAGACGCCTTCTCTAAGCTATAGGCTGCTGCTTCTCTTCTCCCAGAGACTTTTGCTGGAAAAAGGACCAATTCTTCCCCATGCTGACAGGTCCCTCAGGTTGATATTTCAGAAATTTTGGACAGCAGAGGAGACACAGACTGCCTGCTGTGCGGTGGTGCACTGTAGCATGTGGGCACTGCTCCCTTTGCCACCTACAGGAAAATGTCCCTCAGCATGGTGACCTTTGCTTGGACCAAGTTGGGCTCCTTGTCTGAGGGCTTGGGAGGGGGCAGTGATTAGTAGCAGTGAATTCTACTGAGAAGAGCCAGAGCTTCTTAGCCAGAGGAGGCTCATGCTTCAGGAGCAGCCCTGGCTGCACCATGACAGTGGAACACACAGCACAGGGAAGCAGGGGACAGCTGGCTCCCAGTGCCACCCCAGTACTTACCCACAGGTGGCCCGTGCTTGTCGCCCAGGGCATCGCAAAGGTGCTTAACGCGTAAGTCATGCTCATGACCTAGGAGGTGGCAGCCGGCACAAACAGAAGGCGCAATTTATCCAGGGTGGTCACAGCAAGGATGCTCACTCTGCCTGGAAGCTGCTTCAAGCCTGGCTTATTTGATCTGGTGGACATTTATTTCCCTACAGTCCCAGGAATGCTTCCTGACCAAATCCTTTTGTTGGGCTATATAGCAGTAGCAACCCTTTGAAACCTGATGAGAAGTGTGATTTGTTTCTTGGACCACAAGAGTGCCTTGAACCTCCTGCCATGCATTCTGAATGGGATTGCAGGCATCAGAGTCCAGTTCTTAGCCACAACCATTAAAAATCCAAACTCAAAGGCCCTCTCCTGCTCAGCATGAGGATTTTCCCCCATGTGAGTGATGTTAGTCACCATCTGGGGTTTAACAGCTACAGCACAGGTGCTGAGGAGACCTGCTTAGGATGGAATCATAGCAGGAGGCAGGAATGTCTTAGAGATGCTTTGAAGCATCTTCTCCCTTATCTAGCACCACCTCTAGGAGCAGAGGAGGTCAGAAAACAGAAGTCACCCATTCAGGCAGGTCTGCACAGAAAAGATGTACAGGCACAATGCACTGAGCTACCTGTGGTCCAACACTTCAGCACCAGGTTTGGAAGGGTCACGAGGAAACTGAACATTTCAAAGTCCAGGCAAAAAGAAAAGAGAACAGGAACACCACAAGCAGATGTTAGCAGAGCTTCCATTACCCAGGTGGCTGTGGTGGCTCAATGTTAAGGTAACATTCCTCTCCAGCTCTTCTCATGGTTATGGAGAATTTGAAATTCAGATAGTAAATTCTGAATAAATAAAACAAAAATAATTTGGTTCCAGCATCTCTTTGGTTCCCCAATCCAATGCTGTCCACCAAGCACTGAACTAATGGAAGCCCCACCTGGGAAAGCAAGGCTGATACACAGAGAAAGTCAAGGGTGAAGTAGCTGGAGCTGTGATTACCTTCCATAGGAATGAGGTTAGAGGCCCCCTTTTTCCCATCTAGACCATGCTGAGAGTACTGTTTCAGAAGGTTCTGAGCCTTACGGATCGTGCCTGTCACCAGAAGCAGAGAGAAGAGACAAGAAGACCTAGAAAATGAGTGAAAGAAAACAAACCCAGAACACCAGCCCTCCACCAGCAAGTCACCTGGGCCCAGCAAGAGGATGCTGGGCAGCAATGAGGATGCTCAGCACAGGAATGTGAACCCCAGACTCATGTCCAAGTGTGCAGATACAGTGGCATTTCCAGAATGCTTCCCTGCTTTGAGGCTGGGGGCATAAATTCCAGCCAGGGATACAGAATCAGTTTGGAGACACAGCACAGTATGGCTGGGTGATAAACACAACCAGAGAAGGGAAGGCATGAAGCTCCCTTCTGTGTAAAGGGTTTATTGAAGTTGGTGCTCTGCAGACAGAAGGTTTCCTGCTTTTCCTCAGCTGTGGAAGCAGGGCTCTGCATATGGACAATTCCTGTCTGGCAACATGATGCCTGCTCCTCAGAGCCACAACTGCAGTCACTTAGTACAAGGTGCCTTTTTGAAGGGTATTTTCTGAGCATAATCAATAAAGAGCCATCAGGAGCCCCAGAGCCAAGACAAGGAATGGTACAGGAAGCAGGAAAAGGGTGACAACCTCTGGGCTTTTTTTTGCAGCAGCAATTCCCATCACAGGAATCCCAGAATAATGGATGCTGCCCACCCATGTGTAACTTGCACTAGGCCACCCTAATCCCCAAGACAATTCTCCTCTAAAGAACTGCAAATCAATTAAAACCATGGAAAAAAAAATAACACTGGGTTAAAAGATTTATACTTGAAACAAACAAAAACCAGACAGAACTGAACAAAAGGCAGTGCTGGATATACAGCTGGAAAGCACAAAACAAAGCATTAATGAGACAACTGAAGCCCAGGCAGTGTTTCCACATTAAAAGGTTAGTTGTCATGCAACAAGCTACAATTATCACAAGCACACTGACACCCTCCCAGAGCAGACCTTTGCTGTTGCCTGCACAACAGGGAACTGGAAGTTTTGGGAAGGTGGAAGGGGTTTCTATAGGAGACCCAAATGAAACAGAACTGAGCTGAGTAAATGAAGAAGCCAAAAAACATAAAAATGCTGCTGCCAAAATTAAGAATTGTTCTTCTGCTATAAAGTAATAAATACTTCAAACGTGCAGAAGATCTCTACTTCCACCACTAACTGTCAGCCCCAGTGCAGCCTGGAACTGAGTGCTGGCTCCCCAAATGCTGAAGGGAGCCCAGGTACACACTGCTGCACACCCCTGGAACAACATTCCAGGGTGCAGGACAGCTCCATCCCATATAGGGATTTATGGCAAGGGAAAGGAGACTTCAGGTCCCCCAGACAGTGGGGGAGAACAGGAGAGAGAAGCTCCCCTTGAATTACCAAACTCCCTTAACCTGGTGCACTTACTAAATGACAGAACATGGTTCCCAAAATGTAATATTTCACTGGTAATATTGTCTTTCTACCACCTCAGAGTGTTCTCAATCATTTTGTAAAAAAAGAAAAAATCATATCCATGAAACACTTTCTTCTAGCAGGAAACTTCTCCCCTCCTGACCCACACCTGGGAAATGGAAAAATGGGAAGTCTCACACCCTTGCTGGCTGATGCATTTGGCTCCCAAGTTTCTGCCACATGATCAAATGAGGGCTATGCCTCTTCTTCCAAGCTTCCTGATGCTTTTCACACCCTGCATCTCCACTTTATTCTTAGCTACTTCCACAAACCTCAAGAGCTTGGGCACACCAGCAAGCTCCTCTGAGCAAGGAGGGCCCTTCCTTACTGCTGCTCCCACGGCCCAGCAGCTGCAGAGAGCTCAATTCAGGCACTGTTCTTCCACCTTTCCCATTTTTAAGCATTTAGGGGGAGGGGGAAAATACAAAGGAATAAAAATAGAGGGTGAATTGGTGTGAAAACCAAGCAAACAGTACAACTGCTGCTGCTGTGAGCAGGCTCTCACTCCACAGGTATGCAGTGGATGCTTTCACAGCCCACCCTTGATGGTTTATTCTCTTTTTCATTTTTTCCCTCTTTTTCTCAATTTCAGGAGCTGATTATGCTGCATTTTATTTACATAAGCACAATTACCTGTGTTTACTGACACACACTGAGTGTTCAGTGTCCAGGGGCATCACTTCAGTGCTGCTGGATCCCTCTGACTTGGCATCATAATTAGGCTTTAATGGATTCTGGTGGAAGCCAAATGTTTTTGTTCCAGGATTGTTTTTCCCTATTAAGCAGCTCCTTAACCAAATGGAACTGTGTTTCAGCTACTAATGAAAACATCACATTCAAGCCAGGCAGTGATCAGGCTGGGAAACAGGAATGGGCTCTTTACTCTGCCACTCAACCTGCCTGTAGGTGCCACCTCACTGGAGCACTAAGGAAACTGGAAAAGAGCTCCCCTGTAGTCTGAAAAGAGCCTCCAAAGGTTAAAAAACACCTGAAACCTTTGCTTCTGAAGCCCAGTTGCTCCATGGAGTGGGGTCTGAGCATCCATGAGACATTTTTACAAATGTAACTCATTCTCTTGTTTCTCTCTTCCATTAGGCAGCAGGGCAACACATCCTCTTTTCTTCACTGCAGGAATCTGCATGAAAGCAGACAATGCCCTCTGGCTTTTGCAGGCAGCCAGGCCAGGTGGCCCCATCCCTCCCCAAAAGTGCAGAGCTGCTGAGCTGCCTGCTGCTCTCGAGCCAAAAGAGAGCACAGGGCCTACAGGCATCACAAAGAAACTTTATTTTATGTACATATGTTTGCAGCAGGATGATTTGGGAACCTGAACACACCTGCTCTCTGAGAAGGAGTGCTGTCATTCCAAACACCAAACTAAAACCAGAAAAAGCCCACAAATCATCAGTTCAACTTGACCTGCCAAGTGTCATTTAAAAGGAGACAACTCTGCTTTAGAAGCATTTCCAGCAGTCAGATTTTTACCTCCATGATGCAGTAACAGGAGACAGCACAGGGTACATCAACAGACAAAACAGGAACAGAGAGATGAAGACCCTCTGAAACAACACATGGATATGGAGCATGTTCTCTAGAATTCAGCACAGTCTCTGGGGCCATCTCTGCCTTGTTAACCCTGCTCCTCACCTTCCCTTTAGCTTCTCTTGTGCTTTGTTTTGTGGTAAAAAAAAGCTATAGCACATCAGATTTAGTTTGTTATTTACCCCTCGCAACAGGTTAAAGTGTGCATTGGGGTGTGCACTGGGATATTCTTCCTCAAGAACCAAGGAAATCAAGTCTCTTGTTGGAACTGTCAGAAAATCCCCTTCTCTGAAACCCAGAATGGCAGAACTTGGCTTTACTTACTGAAATAAAGTAACAGAACAGAAAAAAACCTTTGTCCAAATTGAACAAAGGCTAAACCCAGGGGACTCAAACACCCCCAGAGAATGTTGCTCTGCAGAGAGCCACTGTGCCAGGGTGAAGGTGGTGTGAGACCTCCACCTCAAGAGCTGTACTTGAAAGCTAATGGAACTGCAGAAAAAACAGTGAATCTGTGCCAAAAGACTCTTCTTCTCCATTTTTAATTTCACTGAAGTACAATTCAGCAGTAATAAGTGATGGCTGCTGTATGAGGTTCAATATCCACTGTCCTTCAAGAGCTGCAGTCTGGTTCTCTGTCTGCTTCATGAAGACTGGAGACAAATGAGCCACTATTTTTTCCTGACATTACAATAACCCAATGGATCACTTGAGACACTTTCCTTCATGCACCATCAGCTCCCTAGTGCATTCAGACCATGCTCTACCTGCTCCATCTCACAAAATCCAACTGAGCTGGGCATAAAGACATGAAAATCTTCTGGCACATCTACAGCTGAGGCTTTCCTCATGACAAGTAATTCTGGATGCCCAAATGCATCCACTTTGGAGGAGTCCTGTTTGTAGGAACTTGTGCTCTCCAACGTGTGGGCTCCTCTCTATGGAGCATCCAAGATCTGAAACTCTTTAAAAAATCCCTAGGATTTTTCAATAATCTGCCCATAAAAACAAAGCATCTCCCCCATCCCTGACTCTTTATCTAAGAGCACAGGGGAGATACAATCACTTGTCAGGCTGCTCAGAAATGTTTGCTGACCATGCTGAATTCACAACAATAAAAACATAGGAACCTTTTCAGAATCAGGTGATAACTGAGAAGTGTTGACCAAATCTGAAGCATCTGCAACCTGAGCTTCCTATGGCTCAACTACAGAATCTCACTGGCACCTTTCAGTGCCTCTGAGCCTTACCAAGTGATTCTCTGCTGCCAGGGAAAATTCACTGAAATTCACAGACCAATTCCATCAGCTTTCAGGGACAGCTCCAGGGCACTGCAGCAATGGCACAGATTGATTTTGAAAGACCACAGGGGTGATGTCTGGATGCCACAGCCTTCCCCCTCCAAATATCCCAGGCACACCCTCTGCTGTAGCAAGAAGAGGCCCAGCAAAGCCTCTCCAGACACAGAAGTGAAGAGAGTGAGCACCAGGGCCAGCACACACACACATAGACACATTACCTGGGATGAGGACTGCATTCACATCAGGATTATAAAAATAAACACAACACAATTAAAATGGGTATTTCTTCTTCCTCCCTTTTCCCATCCCATCCATTCCCAGTCCCTACCCACATTGCCTACTATTTTAAGAGTATTTGGACAACACAGGACAAAAAAGGGAAGGGGAGTATTGGCCAGGTAAACCTACAGAAATATGAACTTTTCTGATGTGATCACAGTTACAGAGACAACAGAGTGCTGGGACACAGAGGATCAATATCCCTGTGCTGGCTTTTGCTGTTCCTCCTGGCTGTGCTCCCACCAGATGGCACATTCCAGAGATGGGAACTCCAGAATGACCGACTCACCAGCTGCACCAAATGCAGCAAAACTGCATTGTGAGGAGAGAAGGAATAACCCATCAGCCACATTCATAGCTCTTCCAGAGACAGGCTGAGGGCAGAGTTTTAAGAGCCTTTCTAAAGGCTTCAGACAATGCTGTATCTCATTTCTGTAGGCACCTACCTAATCCCCATCTCAGCTCCTGGGGGCTTCTTGCTTTCAGGCACAATAATAATTTATTCACAGCTAATGACTGAAGTGAGGTGTTTTATCAGATATGAGCTTTCTATTTGCTGTGGCACAGGCTATATTCCACATGCCAAGGCTCAGGATTTTACCTGGTGTTCTTCTAGATCAAATCCTTTCACAGCCCACTCAGGTCTCTTTTCACTCATCTCCTTTGTTAAGGAGATATACACAGGGCCTCTCTTTACAGCACCCAGAGAACAGACCTGATGGCTTGACAGACAGAGTCTGTAATCCCAATGCTGAATCCAGAGCAGAGAAGTGCTTACCTCCAAAAATCTCACCTAAATGTCCTAAAACCACATTTTAGACACAGAGATACATCAGCAATGAGAAGGCCTGAGGATGTGTTAACACCCAGTGCAGTGACCCCTCTTGGGGGACTCACCTGGTCTCTTGATGGGCTTTTTGGTGGGGGTGTCCTTCCTTTTGTTCTGAATGGCAGGGGAATAGGGCACCCCTGAGGAGGAGCTGTTCTTACGGAAATGGTCCTTCAGCCCCTTGATGGAGCGGTCCAGCTGCACGGAGCGGATCTGGAAGTAAACTGTCATGAAATCTGAGGAGACAAGGTGAAAATGAGATTATAAGCACACAGGGAACATTATATGGTAAAGCAGACACTTTATACCACTGTAGGGACTTAAAAGCATTGGTGTGGGACCCCAAGTTAGCATCCTTCCCTCCCAGAGCATCTCCTATTTTCTTCAAAAACTTCTTCTCCCTTCCCCTGCAATCCTCATTCCAGCCCTCCCACCACACACAACATTAATTCCACCACTACCAAGTGGTGGAACTGACAGGAGATATTTGTGCAAGACATTGTCAATTCAAGTGCTCTGTTTCCAGCATGAGAGACTTCACACACTTTTCAGGATTCAGGGCACTAGGGAATTTAATGAGGTGATTGTCATTTGAAAGCAGAACGCAAACTGACTAATAAAATATGCTCTGTATGCATGAGTTGCCTTTGATCATGGAAAAATCCCTAAGAAGCTTTTAAGGATGTTCATCATACTTGGTAGGCACAGTAATCCCCCCCTCAGGAGTGAATCAGTGAGGTGGGGGTGATTCTTGGAGCTGCATGAATGTGAAAGTTCACATTTCCTGTACAAGTCTACAAAGTCACTCAATCCTGAAGGAAAAGTTAATAAAAGGACTATAAAGCTCTAGGCAGTTCTTGATGCTGCAGAACAGGAAAGGAGACGTGTACAGACTGAAGAAAGTCTGTGCTGCTTTCCCCCTTGCCCTTGGTCACATTCTGTACAGAGAGTTCTGGTCATAAATATTTCCCAGATGGGAATAAGTGCCCAGTGTCTTGCACATTTATAAAACCTGAGCACTGGAGAGCTGCAGCTTCATCTCAAGGCATTACAGGTGCAAGTGCTGTGGATTTTTGCTACAGGACAACTTTGCATTAACATGTTTACACAGCTCATTCTGTTCAACCCACAACCCATCACTTCAGTCTCACTACAAAAAAAAAAAGCAGGATCTCCAGGTGCTGGAAAGACTGAAATACTCAGCTGAAAGGCCACTAAGGTGCCACTCATCCTGCCAGTGCTGCCCACAGGGACAGAGGGGCAGCAGACCCACCTTGGTTCCTGCCGTTCTCCACCAGCCAGCCCGAGATGCGGATGATGTCGTGCAGGACGCTCTCCGGGAGGTGCTCCAGGGACATCTCCTCCTGGGTGTCCATCTCCTCATCCCCACTGATCAGGTCCAGGATCAGGATGGGTGGCACTGGCTTGGTGTGTCGTGTCATCAAGCTGCGGAACTCCGACTCCAGGGATTCCTTGCCCCGCTCAAAGAGGGATTTCTGCACAAAACAGCAGGGCAGAAATAGAACAGGAATTCTGTAATCAGTCACTCAAGAATATTTTTGCATAAGAACATCCTTCCTAACCACTGCCAAGTACTACAGGCTTCAAACTCCAACCACACCTGCATCTGAGAGACTTTTAAAGTGAATTAAATTTAAGAAATGCTTGGGAGTTGTTCGAGTGGGATTTAAGGAGATCACCCATTCTGCTCAAGCAGCTGAAGGAAGAGTTTCAATCTACTCCTCCTCCACAGGTGCAAGAGCTGCTTTCAGAGTCCTCCTGGCACAACAGAGAGAGAGCAAAATGCCAGGAGCAGAAATTGTGCCCAGAAGCCAAAGCAATCATTCCTTCAGCTGTGGCCAAACACCACCTTCCCCAGGCAGCAAAGCCACAGCCCCTCCCAGCAGGGGACAGGCAGCAGGGCTGTGGCTGTCCCCTCTCATCACCCACAGCTTCCAGGTCACCCACCACACGGTTCAGCTCTGGGCTGTCAGGGTTGTTGTCCTGGAAGTACTCCACTGCCTTCTGGATTTTGTCCATGCAATTCAAGTATTCCTCCAACCTCCCCGTGGGGCTAAAAATAAAAGCAGAAATAAAAAGTTGTTTTTGCCCCAAGAAGCAAACAAACAAAATAACAAGAAAGCACCAAACCAGACTCAGGATAAAAATAACAAGGGAAATCTCAATTCCCTTTTCTTCAGCTAGGAGGAGATCATGGAATTCCCTTCTGCCTGCACTCAGTGCCACAGCAGGATACCCAACCCACACAGCAAGTGCAGAAGTACTGATGATGGAGCAGCACACAACTCTCAGCCTTGCTTTGCTCTCCCAGACAGGCACTGATGGGAAGGCAGAGGGAACTGCACATCCCATCTCAGACTAGAGCCATCCAACACCCTCCCAGAGCAGGAGGCTCCAGAACAGCTCTGGTACATCCTGGATGCAGTGACAACCTCAATGAGCAGGGAAAACCTTTGGGAAAAGGGCAGAGGAAAACAGAGAAGCCACCAGTGCTCATGGAGATTGCAAAGAGAGCACCTCTGCAAGATCTGGAAGAGATCCCAATGCAGAGTCTGAGCTGTCTTTGCCTGTGGAAATGGCTGAATGTCAAGTCAGGGTGGACTGGGGATGAGGGAAGATTGTGGGAAGGGTACCAAGCATCCCAAGGGTGTGTGGAGTCAGCTCCCCCACCTCTATCTCAAAAATCCAACAGGATGAAGCTCCCAGCAGGATTTATATCCTCAACTCACCCTTCCTTGATGATCTTCTCTGTGTCCTTGGCCACGTGGTAGTAACTGATGACATGATCCAAGCAGGACAGGGTCTTCTCCACATTCTCCTGCAGGCGCTGCAGGTTCTCTGTCTGCTTGTGGACAGGGATGATGGAGTTCTCCAGCTTCATCAAACGGCTCTCAAAGGAGGAGAGGATTGAAACCTACACACCAGAGAGAGACCAACAGCTGAGGACTTCCTTCCTATGGAGAGGGCAGGACTTAGAGCAGTGAAGTCAGGGATCTTCAGGGCCTAGCTTTTGGTTTTGGGCTCTGCTACTAATTTGCCATGGCTCCTCAGCAGCTGTTTCCATCCCTCTGTGTCCTGGTTTTTATTAGCAATCACAAAACAGATCACCTGTCATAGAGGGATGGGCCAATCCCACATGAAATGCTTACAAAGAGTGAAGATAATGTTCCAAGACAGTAAAAAAGACAAGCAAAATTCTGTTCACCAACAGAAAATAAATCCACAGGAACTGCCTGGAGGTGCCCCATGTTAAAAGAGCAGCAAAAGCACAACCAGCAGCCCCTTTGCTCCTCACTGAGACCCAAATAGGAGCTGCACAAGGACCAGTCTAGTGAGAATCTTCTTTTCTACCAGACATTTGGTTTTTAAAGAGGTTTTGGTTTTAAAGAGGATCATGATAGTGCTTCTGATAGTCTTGTTTTCCACACGTCTCTGGTGGTGCCTCTATGACTTTTTTAAAGCACTGAGACCAAGACTGGACAGAGTACATAAGCTGAGGGCTTATGAGCCATTACAACACAGTAATTACTTTTTTACCTTTACACAGGACAATCACAAAATAAAACTCCAAACAAAACCTGAATTATGAAGCAACAACACAATGCTGTTGCACAAACTAGTTCTGAGATCTCTTAATACCTTTTCCCCAAGAGAGAGGACTGACTGTAGCAGAGATGAGGCCAACAGCTCAGCTGAGCCCTCAGCAGAGCAGGAGAGAAGCTCAGTATTGAAGCATTTCTCAGGTATCCCCTTTGCCCAGTCACTGAAACCAAAGTGGTTCATGGCTCCACATCCCTCAGATGGGCACAACAACAGCCTTGAAAACCAATAAACCCAAAAACCTAAGAAAAAGTAAAGCCAGGCCCAACATTAGGACATCCCTACCATGTTCTTGGTGAGCTGGTCACTCTTCTCAAGGCTCTCTTTGATAAAGGACAGAGTTTCTTCCTCCTGTGAGTAAAATGAAAAAAAAAAACAACTCTTAAATTCTGAACACTAAGGTGTAAGTCACGAAACAGTACACACAGGTTTTGACCAATCTTGTAAACTCTGCTGCAAGCCATGTTGGGTCTGATGCTGATTCTGTGGCCACGTTTTAATATTGCCACCTCTTAACAGAAATCCGGGCAAGTAACCCAAGGTGGGGACACATCCTGTAATGAGTCAGGGGGTTTATGAATCCATTGTTTCCCTTCAATGCCATGAGCATCAGCACTAAATAAAATTAACAGTTTTCCCACTGAAGCACAAGGACTCAGAGCACACATTTCGCTGCCACAGCACAACACAGGCGTTACACTGGCACCTCCCAAATCCACCGGGAACTCAAGTGTCCGATGCAAAGCAGCCACCGAGGGCTGGTATTATGGCATTCAAGGCCACAGATGGGGGAACAGCAGCCTGCATGGGCTGGATTGAGTCCCCAAAGGCCGCAGGCAGAGGGGGAACTGCTGCCGGTCAGCGCTGCCCTCACAGGCTGCACCTGCCGGGAGAGCCCCCGGACCCTCCCAAGAGCCGAGAGGGGAAACCCAGGCCCAAAGCGGGGAACAAAGATGCCCCGACCCTGCAAACCAGGCCTTGAAGGGGGATCTGGGGGTGTTCCCAAGCCAGGAGGGGGATGCCGAGAGCCTTGAGGGGTCCCGGGACGCCCCCGGCCCGGTGAGGAGCTCCAGACCCAGCCCCGTCTGCCCGGCAACGCTGGGGGGCTGCGGGCCCGGGCCCAGCCCCAGGCCCCGGCAGCGCCCGCACAGCGTCCCAGGCCCAAGCGCACCTGCTTGAGCTTATCCTCGATCTCCCTCCTGCGGGCCGACACCTCCTCGCCCGGGATCATCGCGCCGAGCCGCTCCGCCGCTCGCTCCCACCGCGCCCGGCCCGTCACTGCCGCGCCGCCATGATGGGCGCGGCGGGGCGCACCGAGCATGCGCAGAGAGCGCGGCCGCCATCTTGAGAGTGGCACCGTTCAAGAAGGGCCCGAGGGTGGCAGGGGTTACAGCGCATGCGCACTACGCTGCCAGCAGCCATGTTGGGAGTGGCGGGAGGGCTGCGCCGCCATCTTGGGAGTGGCGCGATGGGTGACAGAACCACAGGATCAATTATTTTGGATTCCGAAATTATCGAGTCCAGCCCATGCCCCAACACCCCCTTGGCAAGCAGGCCATGGCACCGAGTGCCACGTCCTGTCTTAAACATCTCCAGGGGCGGTGACTCCACCACCTCCCTGGACAGCCCGTTCCATTGACTAATCACAATTTTTGTGAAGATATTCCTCTTCAACCTAAAGCTCCTCTGGCACAGCTTGAAACTATATCCTCTCGTCCTGAGCGTGGCACTGTTGCGTAAAATTTTCTTTAGAGAGGATGTTCTTTGATGTTTCATCTTTGTGTACTTTCAAGGCTAATTAACAATAAAGGAGATTTAATCCGTGAAAGACGTAGCAGCCAACAAGTTCTGAGTGATGTGCAGCTGTTAGAAAAACAACTTGCCTATTGGTAGAATTGCCTTGTTAAGGTTTAGGGTTTGACATTCTTAAATTATCTCAGGGGGAGGTTAACAAAGCTTGGGAAGAAGGATGTACCACTGATAGTGGGCACATAAAATGCAGAATTTACAGGCCATGAGGACATTTGGCAGAACCCTCCTATAAAGGAAGGAACTTATAAAATCAACTCAGCAACTGGGCTGAATCAGCTCTGAGTAACTGGAATTCCAGCAGGGGCAGATCTAAAAAGCCCACCAACCCAAAAGAAGAGAAAGACTGGGCACGTGGGCTAATTAGCATGGCTAGTGAGAGAATAATTTCCCAATACAAGATAGAATAATAATTAATAAGAAAACTATGTGACTTGTAGCAAATCAACACAAATTCCTTCGTTTCCTAAAATGTATAAATAGCAAAAGGTTTGGATAGTTGTCATGGCTTGATTTGTGGAATCCCAGCGAGCATCCAGGCTTGTGCAGCTCTGGAATAAATAATTATTGTCTCTCTTGAGTGTGTCATAATTGGCTTACTGCACTGGGGGTAACAAATCTGAATTTGTGCACAACAGATGTGGAGGGAGAGTCCAGGAGTTTGAGACCAGGGAAGTGAAATTATGAAAAGTGAGCGTGAATTATGTCAGCCCACCCCTGTCCTGCATCCTTTCTAGGGAGAAAGGTGATCCCACGGGGGAGCTGCTCCCTCCCACAGCACAGGGGGATGGCCAGGGGTGTCACACACCCTGTGTCTCCTAAATCACCCCAAGCCCAGAGCAGGTTCTGCAGCCCCTGAAGGTTCTCCAGCCCCAGCTCCTGCTTCTCCAAGGCTCCTGCCATGCCCAGGGACTGAGGTGTGCCCATCCATCTTCCCCTTGTCAAACCTCCCCGGGCTCCAGAGAAAAGCTCTTTTTTTATTCAACAATGGATTTCACAACCCACCCTGTCCTGCTGCCCCTGGATGTGCCCAAGCTCTGGCTCTGATTTTTCCCTGTGTTTTGTGGGGATACCTGATAAAGGGGATTTGAGGGTATAAGAGAGAAAATCCCTGTCCAGGCTCAGCACCCAGCACCTTCTGTGCTTTCCCACACTGGGCTGGTGTGATTGGCAAAGATCTTTCCCCCAGAACAGCAGATCCACATTTTTCTTTACAGCATTCCATGCTCTTTCTGCCAGCACTCACCCCTTCATTCAAAGGGCAGCCAAAGCCAGAAGGAACCTCCCTTGGGGAGCAGTTGTGTGTGTTTTGCCCAGTAATGCTGTTATTTCCTGAAAAACCACCAAAAAGGCTCCCTCACCCTTTGTGGAGCAACAGAGACCCTCAGAGCAAAGTGGGATAGATGCACCCACCTCACATGCCAGCTGTGTGGGGTGATAAGGAGAGAATAAATGTACAGAAATAAATGCACAGCATTGTGTAAAAACCGCTGGACCCTGTGCAGCACCACATGCAAGAGGAAGCAGCAGAAAAAGAAAAAAAAACAAAACCCAAAAGAATGGCTGGTCAAACGGAAAGAGTCACAGGGGTTATTTTGGGTAAAAGGAAAAAGAAAGGGTAGAAATGCAGCAGTTTGAGCTGATGCCTCAGGTTTTAGGTTTTATATTTTCCAGATTCTATTCTGCTTTAGTGTGTAGGTCTAAGTTTCATATCAGGGGATGGTGAGCTCTCTTCACAGAGTAGGGAGACAAAACAATTCCTGCTCCAGCTGGGCACCAAGAACAAATGATCCAAATCTCAGGCCCAGGAGCACAAACAACGTGGGCTGAAGAGAGAAAAACAAGAAGGATGGGACTGCATGGGCTAAAGCTGGAATTGGACAAAAAACAAAATTATTGCAGCCAGAAGCCTCAGAGAAGGATTTGCATTTGCTGTGGGAGAGGAGAGAGACCAGAGTATGGAGGACCCAAGATTAACTCCAAGATGCAAATGGAGCAGAACTGATCCCAGTGAGAGACCCCGTGCCCGGTCGTGCATTTTGGGACCATTTTGGCTCATCTTGGGTGCAGCCCTGGCTGGGCTCTTGTGCTGCCCAAAGTGGATCTTAATAAATCCCTATTTATTCTTTAGCTCTGTCCAGCCTCTGCTCTAGGCCAGTTTCACAAGGCATCAGAGCGTGTTCTAAAGAAGGCAAAGCTCACGGGTGTGTGGGCGCAGGTCGGGCGGGCTGCTCCCCAGCGGGGCGGCTCCGGGACCATCCCGGGACCAACCCGGGACAATGCCGGGACAATCCCGCTCGGTTCCCGCTCCGTTCCCGCCCCGTTCCCGCTCCGGTTCCCGCCGGCGGTTCCTCCCCGCGGTTCAGCGCTGCGTGCCCGGGACGCGGCCCCGGCCGGGCTGGAATGCTGAGTCACCTCCTGCTTCCCCCGCAAAGCCGCGCTTTACCCGCCGCAGAAGGGATTTGCGTTATCAGCACGGGCACACAAGGTGGGAAATGCAGCCAGCTTCGTAGGAAACACGAAAGACTTCACAATTACAGATTTCCCCAAAGAACAGCTATTAATAAAGAAATCGAGAGCCACAAAAACTATTTTTTTTCTTGTAAAGAAGTCTCCATAACATTAACAAGAAGGACATCTCTCCCTAAGTGAACTAAAAATACTATTTTAGAAGTGATAAACTGACTAAAATTTTAAGTTTTATTCCTTTGCATTATCAGTAAAAAAAAAAAAATCTCTATATATATTCTATTGTATAGAAGTATACAGTAGAGTATATTGTATACTATTGCATAGAAGTATATATATATACACTATAGAAGTATATATATGTGTATATATATAGAGAGTATGTATATATATACTCTATATATATATAGAGTAGAAGTATAGAAGTATATATAGATACTATAGAAGTATATATATAGAGAGTATATATATATACTCTATATAGAAGTATATATATATAGACTTCATTGTATAGAAGTATATATATATATATATACTTCTATATAGATTGTATATATCTATATCTATTATCTATATCTATTGTAGAGAGAAGTACTCTAAAGGTTTTGTCCTAATTCTTATTACGCTTTCTTTTAGTTACTATTAATAAATTCTTCTTTAAAATTTTAAACCTTTTTAAAGTTTTAAACCTACTTTACCTTTCTCCTAATCCCACAACAGGAAACGAGTACATTGGTGATTTAACCAACACTAAACCCATCACACTCAATACTACATTACGCAAAAAAAATCTCAAAATTAAGAAAACCTCAAATTAGCAAACCAAAACCACTACAGTGCCTAACTAAGGGTCGCATCCTCAGTGCAGTGGTAATGTGAGATGCAAAGCTGTGTTTCATGTCAGGTACAAACAGGCGATGTGAGTATTTGTGAATGCGAAATGTGTGCACCCCAACAATGGGAGAGCTGTGAATTCTAATAATAACTGAGGAAAATAAAGCATGGAAAAAGGCCTTTGAACCTATCTTTTGTTTGCAATTAACCCTGGTTGATTTAGGAACATTGGAATTAAGGTGTTAAAGATGTTGCTTTTTGCCTGCATTTAATCCATAAAGAGTTCTGCAATAATAACCTTTTGAAGTATAATGTTAGAATATTAC
The DNA here is from genome assembly GCF_027579445.1 of Ammospiza nelsoni. NCBI lineage: Eukaryota > Metazoa > Chordata > Aves > Passeriformes > Passerellidae > Ammospiza > Ammospiza nelsoni. The sequence goes on along the minus strand of NC_080651.1, from coordinate 7,614,504 downwards.
TTGTATCCTTGAAACTATAGCTTTGGAATATATATAAAGGAAATATGCTTATCTCATGCCTTATTGAAGCAGAGAAAAACAGCTTGAGAAAGGAAGATGAACATCACCTCAAGGGTTTATGGTTTCAACCAAAGGGAAACTGGACATCACTGTAATGAGATTTATAGTCTCTGCAATTAAAAGATGGACACACATCTGGGGAGCTGGACCCCATCAGATGGGATTCGTCTTTCTTCTTTCAGAAACTGGACTGTCACCATCTGGGGATGCTCCTTTGAGATACATCCTGAGAAATTAAAATCACAATCGTGTACAGAATTGTGATGTAATAATTTGGAATGAAAATTGCTGATGAGTAAAAGATTGGAAATAGAAACTGCTGAAAAAAAACTGATGAGTGCCCCTATAAATACCTGTAACCATCAATTATCGGTGTGCAGTTGGAGGGAAAACTTCCCCCACTGAACCCAGCGCTGTATTGCTCATACTTTACCACATTAAATAATAAATTGATTGCTGCTTGAATATTGGCCTAGTCAAGCTTCTTATTCATAACAGTAATGAGGGAGTTAATGAGTCCCTTTTAGTGCCTTTGCTAAACAAAACTGGTTCCAGCGCTCCGAATTCCTGGAACCCGGCTGGGATGGGAGCCCGGCGGCCCCGGGGTGTGGAGGCTGCGGGGTTCGAGCCACGGCCCCGCTCCGTTGTTCAGCAACGCGAGCTTGCACCACCGCAGGCATGAGGAAGTGGCACCTGCTGGCGGGGACGTGACAGTCCCTCTGGCCGAGGACAAGGTGTTCAGGGCGTTGGCCTCCCAAAATGCCACTGGAAAGAAAAGGGAGCCCGATTAGCAGGGGGGGAAACTGAGGCACGGAGGGGTTTTGCTTTGCCTGCTCAGGGCTTGGCAGTGAATTGCTGAACAGACCCAGATATTCCCCTATGTCCACTGATTTCATTTATGGTGGCAAAGGTCATTGCACAAAAGTGTGATCTTGACAAGATTTGTAGAAATTCGATTAAAAGTAGCTCTTAAAGCAGGGACTTTCTGTCCCCTGCCTTGTGCCTCGGTACTGCTCATGCCAGGAACAGTTCTGCATTAAAATATAGTGCTGTTTTATAAATAATAAACTATTTTATTGAAAAAAACCCAAAGAGTTGTGCCTGCTCTTGCTTCCCACTGGCAGGGTTAATCCTGCTCCTGCAAGAGAGGACAGTGAGGAGAGGATGCTGGGGATGCAGCAGGGCAGCAGGATTCCCAAACCACAGGAGCTGCCTGAGGATGCAGTGAGGGCAAAACAAGATTAATGCAGCCAGGAGCCTCAGAGAGGGCTTTGCATTTGATGTGGGAGAAGAGAGAGATCAGAGTATGGAGGAGTCAGTATTAACATAAATTTACAAACCTTCCATTCTGGGCTGTAGGGTCCTGGACTGTGTTCCCCCATGGTGGGACCCAGCAGTGCCCAGGCTGCAGGAACACTTGGGAACAGTCACTGGTGTTCCCCCTGCCCAGACACAGCCTGTTCTGGCTCCCCTCAGGTCAGCTGAATACAAAAAGTGACAAACCTTCAGCCAAATTCATCTTCAGCCATAAAACCAATAGCTCTGAGCTGCCTGACAAGCCCCCAGTTTTCTCTTCCAGGAGGGGTTATAAGCAGGGAGCCCCTGAGAGAGGGGGTGAGTGTGCACAGGCAGGGTATGGGATGGGCACTGGCAGGGTATGGGATGGGCACAGGTATGGGGTGGGCACAGGCAGGGTATGGGATGGGCACTGGCAGGGTATGGGATGGGCACAGGTATGGGGTGGGCACAGGCAGGGTATGGGATGGGCACTGGCAGGGTATGGGGAGTGCACAGGCAGGGTATGGGGTGGGCACAGGCAGGGTATGGGATGGGCACTGGCAGGGTATGAGGTGGGCACAGGTATGGGGTGGGCACTGGCAGGGTATGGGGTGGGCACAGGCAGGGTATGAGGTGGGCACTGGCAGGGTATGGGATGGGCACAGGCAGGGTATGAGGTGGGCACAGGTATGGGGTGGGCACAGGCAGGGTATGAGGTGGGCACTGGCAGGGTATGGGATGGGCACAGGTATGGGGTGGGCACAGGCAGGGTATGGGATGGGCACTGGCAGGGTATGGGGAGTGCACAGGCAGGGTATGAGGTGGGCACAGGCAGGGTATGGGATGGGCACTGGCAGGGTATGGGATGGGCACAGGCAGGGTATGGGGTGGGCACAGGCAGGGTATGGGATGGGCACTGGCAGGGTATGGGGTGGGCACAGGCAGGGTATGAGGTGGGCACAGGCAGGGTATGGGATGGGCACAGGCAGGGTATGGGGTGGGCACAGGCAGGGTATGGGATGGGCACTGGCAGGGTATGGGGTGGGCACAGGCAGGGTATGAGGTGGGCACAGGCAGGGTATGGGATGGGCACAGGCAGGGTATGGGGTGGGCACAGGCAGGGTATGGGATGGGCACTGGCAGGGTATGGGGTGGGCACAGGCAGGGTATGAGGTGGGCACTGGCAGGGTATGGGATGGGCACAGGCAGGGTATGAGGTGGGCACAGGTATGGGGTGGGCACAGGCAGGGTATGGGATGGGCACAGGCAGGGTATGGGGAGTGCACAGGCAGGGTATGGGATGGGCACTGGCAGGGTATGGGGAGTGCACAGGCAGGGTATGGGATGGGCACTGGCAGGGTATGGGATGGGCACAGGTATGGGGTGGGCACAGGCAGGGTATGGGATGGGCACAGGCAGGGTATGGGATGGGCACTGGCAGGGTATGGGATGGGCACAGGTATGGGGTGGGCACAGGCAGGGTATGGGATGGGCACAGGCAGGGTATGGGATGGGCACAGGTATGGGGAGTGCACAGGCAGGGTATGGGGTGGGCACAGGCAGGGTATGGGGTGGGCACAGGCAGGGTATGGGATGGGCACAGGCAGGGTACAGGATGTACCTAGGCACATTCCCTTGGCTGTTACGTGCCCATGAACTTGAAGGGATGAGACAAGAACCAAATCCAGCACAGGATTTTGCCTCCCTGGTAACGCCTGAGTCCTTCTGACTTCGCTTTGATCCTGACCTGCAGGGTCCAGAGCTCTGCCTTGTGCCACAGGGATGTGCACTGCTCCTGGAAAGCCACGTCCCCTTAGGCTTCAGCAGCTTCCCAGCCATTTCCGTGTGTTCCTGAGCAGGGCCATGCCAGTGCTGCTGCTCCAGGGAAGGATGTGGCACGGCTGGAACTGCCCTGACACAGAGCCTAGCAGGGAAATCCCTCAAGAGCCCTCCCTGCTCCTTGCAGGAGAGAGCTCAAGGCAATCAGCCCCTCCAAGGCTGGCCCCAGAAGCCCCTCCAAGCTTTCAACTATCACAGACTCAAGCTGTGCTCTCCTTCCCTCTGGCTTTATTTGCAGAGGGAATTAAGGTCCTGCTGGGAAAACCTCCCCTGTGCTCTGATAACTGCCTGCAGAGCCAGCTCTAAATGGCTTTTTGTAAATGAAAGCCCAGGATTAACGAGGTTCCCCTCGTCACTGTTTACTCAGTGCTCTGCCAGAGTGAGGGGAGCAGGACAGAGACCCCCTGCTCTGGGCAAGCCCCTCGGGCCACCAAGGAGCTGCCACATACTGGGGGCTAGCAAGGTGTCACGCAGCACCTGGCAGAGCCTCCCTGGAGATTCCCAGCGGAGTTTGGGATGGTGGGATGTGTGTGCACGTAGCAGAAACCTTGGTCTGGGACAGGGCATCTCCAGGGCACCGAGTTTTGTGAGCTGGGGGCCAGCCTGGGGGATGATGCTCATTTTCTTCCTATGCCACGTTGCTGGGGAAGGAAGGGGGGTGTTTGCCATGTGGGTTGGTGCTGGGCACACATCCCCCATGTGACAGGAATGGGGAGGCTGTGCTGGGCTGCAGCTGGCCCCATCGCCTCGGCAGGAATCCACTCAGGGATGGCAAAGAGCTGCCACTGAGCCTTGGGGTCTGCTGAGGGGTGCAGGTCCAATGAGCCCCGTGCAGAGGGGACTCTCCTCAGCCATCCCTGCCTGCCTGAAGCAGGACAAGGGGGTCCTGCCTCTATCTGCTGCACTCCCAGGGACTGCAGCCACCACAGCCGCCCTGCACAGCTCCGACCTTTGGATGTTTGCACATTCCTGCCTGTTAATGTGTCTCGTAACCAAAAGCTGCCAGGATGGAGCATTACTCCCCCCAGCACTTGCCAGGCTGCTCCCTCCCATTCCCCAGCTGAGAATTGGCACTGACCCCATACTAGGAGGGAGCATGGGCTCCCCAAAGGAGCAAAACCTGATGCCTCTGGTGGGAGTGAAGACAGCAGTGAGCCCCAAATGCTCCCAGAGCTCCTGGGGCAGGCAGAGTCACCTCTCCCAGCCAGGCATGGGGGAAAGGAGCAACATTTCAGAGCAGAGCCGTGCTTCCCTTGGCTGCCAGGCTGGCACAGTGCCCACCAACACAGTGCCAGGCCAAATTCTTTGCAATTTCTAGGTCAACACCCGCCTCTCGTAATGCCCTAAGCCCTCCTGCCGCCTGTGCCAGCCTCCAGCCCAGTGGTCCCTGTGCACAGGACAGGAGCATCCCAAAAGATCCACTCCGGCTGCTGCTTATCCTGGCTGGTCCCATCTGTAAGCCCTGAATATTTGTCCCTCATTGCTCTGAACTGGGTCATTCCCCAAACACTTGGCTCTGCCCACAGCAGCACCCACAGGAGAGCCGTGTCCAGGCAGTGCCCAGCCTGCAGCCTGCCCCTCTTCCACCCGTTTTGAGGGGTGTAAGACCCATCCCAAGGAGTCAGGCACCAAAGGAGTGTGTTTGCTTTGGATTTCTAAAGCCATTTTCTCACTGTCATGATGGCAGTGAAAAAACCCCCAAAACCTCAAGACATGGGACGGTCCTAACACTCCAAACCTGGAAATAAATTAAATAAATCACCTGGAAAAACAGCCTTTGTAAAGAAATCCCCGTGGCCCCGGCGCTTGTTTGCAAACCGGCCAAGTTTCACCCTTGGCATGACGTGGCTCCCCAAAGGAGGAGGCGATGCTGGCACGGCTCTGGCAGCTCAGCCCCTGCACCCGGGGGCTGCCTGTGCCCCCCATGCCCACAGGGGGCCCATGAGCTGGGCTGGAGGAGCAGGAGCCCTGCTGGGGCATGCATCAGGAGGGCGGTGGGGCTGAGGATGAGGAGGAGGAGGAAGGGGCAGCCGAGCGCGTCCATGTGGCGGCTCTTACGCAGGGGCTGTTGCATTGTGGCCGGGGCACTCCCCCCTACCCTGTGCAGGGCAAGCCCCGGCCTGCCGGGACATTGTGCCAGCCGGGAACAGCCACTGGCAACGGGCACTGACCCGTCCCGGGCTCCCTGGGGGCACAGAGGGCCACGGGCACCCGAGGGGATCCTGCTGGATGTGCTCCCCATGCCGGAGGGTGCAAAGCCCCACACGCCGCACAAGGGCAGGGCTGAAATAGCTGCAGACCTGCCGAGAGAATCAGGTTCTGAGCCACATCAGCCCTGCCTCAGTTTCCCCATGAGGGTGCTGAGAGTGATCCTGGCTGTGTGAGTGCTGCAGGTGCAAGGTCACTGCTGGGAGAGCAGGGCAGGGGCTTTGCCCCCCTGTCTGTTCTCAAAGCCAGCTCACCCAATGCAGCCCACACAGAGGTGCTCACATCCAGCCTGATCCATCCCGGCTGTGGGCTCAGCACAGCCTGTCTGCAGTTTGCTAGGGCACCTCCAGCCCATCAGGTGTAAAACACCACAAAAATCAGCATCACAGGGCAGGGAGTCCCTGAGCTGTCCCCAAGCCTTGCGTGAGTGCCAGACTGCCCCAATGCCAACCCCATCCCACCAGGGAGCTGCTGTCCCAAGCAGATCTCCCTGTCCGAGTGTGGTTCCCAAGGGGTTTCACATCCATGTTTGGGAACCTGGTTTTTCCCAAACTTTGGAGGTTCATTCATTGCTATGCAAGGCGAGTCCATTCCCTACCCTCCTCCATCCTGTTCCCCCTTCTCCCCCCTCACCACTCCAACCATCCCAGCCCAGGATGTTAAAATGGGCTGAATTTTTTTACGATGAGAGGGGAAAAATTTTTAGAAATCTGGGGATGAAGAGAGAACCCATGAGCTGTGACCTCCTCCAAATTCAAGGCACCAAATCCACACAAGGAAAACAAAAGGCAGCGAGATTAGCATTTCCAAACAGAGCAGAGATGGCCCCAATCTTTGAGCTGTTTATTCTAGGGTTGATTTTCAATATTTAGGATGATTAGCAAGTGAAAGCCGACTGTTGCCAGAATGGCTCCATGCCAGCCCCACACTCAATGGAAGGAAAAGAAAGACACGGCAAGAAAGGGAGAGAAAAGAAGGGCTTATGTGTATATTTTTTTCTCCCTCTGTGAACGGGAGATTGGTTTGAGGTGTCAATGTTTGCCCATCAGGGAGGGATGATGGATGAGGGGACGGCTGGGGAAATAGCAGAGATAAATAATAAAGGAATCATTGCCATGTGCCTAATAACCAGCTGGGGAAGGACCTCACTAGGACAGTGAGCTGAGCTTGCAGAGACTTTTTGGAGCTGGGTTCTTCCCAGACCCCCTTTGCTGGGTGCTGGTGGATGCCCCAAAACGCAGCCAGCCCTGGAGTGCTCTGGTTCATTGCTTGCAGCAGGGGGACACTCCCAGCTCGGGGTCCCCTCTTGGGGAAGATGAAACAGGAAAGCCTTATAAATATGATTGCCTGGCAAAAGATTTTGAGAATATAGAAACTATAAGCAAGATTGAAATGAAAGCAAGCTTTGAGATACCTCAGTTACTGAACGACTGGAAAACAATGGTGTGGCCAGCTGAAGGTAATCCCCTTTTGATGGGGGGGATACAATGCCCTCTCTTGCAGGCAGGTCCAAGGTCAGAGCAGACCCTACAGCTTGGCAGAAGGGGCCCAAAGAGGAGTTTTTAGGGTTTAAAATGTAACCCAGTATGGTAATGTAATGATTCTTATAGGCTGTATGTAAATGCTATAGGATTTGTATCTTGTACTAGATTGGTTCGTGAGAATTAGAATATTCAACACAGAAGAAGATTTATTGTATTGTAAGGACAACCTCACTCTCTTACCCTTTTATGCTCTTACCCTTTTACTCTCTTACCCTTTTTTACTCCCTTACGCTCTTACCCTTTTACTCTCTCACCCTCTCATCCTCTCAGGCCTGCTTGAGCTGTGGCTGGCAGCTCCCAGCAGGGCCCTGCACCCAGGCCCTTTGCAATAAACCCCAAATTCCACAACCAAAAGAGGATTTATTGTACTGTAACAGGAACCTTGCCCTCTGATCCTCTCTTTTACTCTCTCATTCTCTCTTTACCATGCTCTTGCCTTCTCTCTCTTCCTCTTTGGGGCCTGCTCTGAGCTGTGGCTGGCAGCTCCCAGCAGGGCCCTGCACCCAGGCCCTTTGCAATAAACCCCAAGTTCCAGACCTGGCTGCAGAGATCTCTCATCTCCATCCATCCCCACAGTCCCCAGCCCATCCCTGCCCTGTGCCGGGCGAATCTCGGAGCTGGAGCGGCCCCAGCCCCGCCTCAGCCCCGCTGCCCCCGGCAAGCCCGGGCAGGTCCCTGTGCCGGGTCCCGACCTCGCTGCTGGCACCGAGCACAGCCGCGCTTTGTGCCCTGTGCCCCTGCCAGGCGATGCCAGCGCCCCGAGCACCCCCGGCTCCTGCTGGAAAAACACCTCCCCCTCCGAGCTACGGCACCCAAAGAAAGGAAAATTCACGTCCAAGTCGGTTTGGTTGCTTTCAGCTGCTGAACAAAACGGGGTTGTTTCAGGCCTCGCCTGGTGCCTCCTTTATATTCACCCTTTCTCACTTTAAACCCCTCGGCTGGCTCGGGCAGGCTGGAATATTTTTTCCTGGCAAGGTTGTTTTTTTAAGTCCCCTGGCAGGGTGGGGATACTGGAGGCTTCTCTTTTGCAGGGGGTTTGAAAACAGTACTACAAACAGTACTACAAACAGTACTACGTGTTTGTGCCTGGCAAAACAAAGTGCAGAAGTGGTCTGAGGGGCAGGGAAGTGCCAGCTTTTTTGCAGCCCTGAAGTGCCACCAGTACTGGGGAGGGAAGAAGGGAGCAGCTCTTCTAACTAGAAGCTGAGAGGAGAAGCCAGGACAAGGAATTCCCTAATGCCTTCTGGTATTCACGGCCCCCACTACCCCAAAGCTGAAAGGAAAGCCCAGATCTGCCTCTAAATTCCCCTCCTCAGACACATCAAAGCTGTTCCCCCACCTTTTCCCAAGGTCAGCATCCTGCCTTCCCAGCACAAAGCACACACAGACCAAGGCATGGGTCTGTCCTGAGCTCAGGACTTATTTTGGGTTGAGATTGGCTGGATTGGGAGCAGCTGTGGCAGCTCTGGGACTGGCTGCTGGGGCGCTTGGTGCTGAGGGATCCAGCAGATCCCTGGTGAGCTGGTGGGGTGCTCCTCTTGTGCTCCCTGTGAGAAGGGGGCTGTGTCCTGTGCCTGGTGCTGAGGGATCCAGCAAGGGAGCTGATGGGGTGCTCCTCATGTTCTCACCAGGAGAAGGGGGCTGTGTCCTGTGCCTGGTGCTGAGAGATCCAGCAGATCCCTGGGGAGCTATTGGGGTGCTCCTCATGTGCTCCCCAAGAGAAGGGGGCTGTGTCCTCAGGGCAAGAGGGTTGGGACATGCAGGAGTGGGTGCCCCAAAGCTGGAGCAGCTTCTGTGCAGCTCCTCTCCCCACCCTGCACCCAAAAGGGCTCTGAAGCCACTTGGGCATCCTGGAGCATCTACCTGGCCAGGTGGAGACACAGCACAAGCAGAAGGAGCTGCCAGCCCCAGGAGCTCCCTGCAGGGCCAGGGAATGTTATTCCCAGGGTTGGAGCAGCTCCCAGGGCTCAGGACACCAGGCACAGCCAACCTTGTCTCACACAGGTGGCGTGTAACCATTGTCTCACTGAGGTTGGTTCGTGCCTCAGTCTCCCCACAGGGAATTTGCACAATTGTGCAAATAAGTGAGAGCTCCCATGTCCTGGGACTGGGTTTACAAACAGGGCTGGGCTGGGGAAAGGAAACAAGGAGGCAAAAGGGGTTTTTTCTTCTCAATTTTTTTTTATTATTATTTTTTTTAAATTTGTAAATAACTTTGCATGAAAAAAGTTAAATTGCACAAGTATCTCTGTAGTTCTCCAACATAATCCCCAAAGCAGGAAAACAGAAGAAAAACAGCAAGTAAAAAGAAACACTGTCAATACAAACAACTACACAGACCCCAAAGCCCCTCCTAAGTGCTTTTGCAACCAAAACAGAATCTAAATACAATCTTCAATTTCTTTTGCCAAGTCTAAGACACACCACTAAAATTCCAGCTTCTACTTGCTCCTACCTAAAGGCTGCTCTACCTCTCACAGCCTACAGCAAAGCAGAGGCAAAGAATCTGGTTCTTGAGAGCTTCAAGTCAAGTTTCAGCAGAGTTTGGCTCTGCTCCCGAAATATTTCCAAGTTGCCTTGCACTGGCCCCACCACGCTCTCGCTGCACACCAAAGCTCCTCTTTGTGTGGATCCCAAGGTCTGTCCTGGCTGGATGGGACTTCATTCCCACTGCTGTCCCCTGTTGCATGCAGAGTCTTTGGCCTGAGCTCCTGGATGGAGCCTGGATGTGGATTTCTCTCCTCCTCAGCCCCAGCTGGGAGCGTTCGGTGGCTCCATCACCACCAGCTGAGGACCAGCAATGGGGCTTTCCTTGCACTCAGAGCCTGATGGAAGAGCTGGAGAAGTGAAGAGCAACAGTCTTGGACCAAAAAAGCAGAGGGGGGCTATGTCAGTGGGTGAGAGAGAGGGTCCATGGTGCTCCAGACCCTTTGGCAACTGCAGCAAGGGGTTTGGGTACAAAAAATACAAAAGCTGGTTTTGGGAGCATCCCCGTCCCTGCTGCTCCTCTCCTGCCAGGGCCAGTTCCTGGATTCTTCACAAAACCTGGTGGTGCAGGAGTCCTCCTTTGTGTGGTCTTGTTTTACAGAACAGTGAGCACAAAACCTTTAAACAGCGAAAATATAAAACAACTCTCAAACTGCATTTCCAGTCTTCCCCTCCCCCCTTTAAGAAATTCTAGTGCTAAAAAATATAGATTTCTTTGCATATATAATATATAATAGATTATATAAAAACATCTAAAGAGGCACACTTGCTGAGTTTATAAACCTTTTCTTCTTCCCTAGGCACAAATCAGCTGGGATGTTGAACTTGGAGAATCCAGAAGGGACCTGTATTTTCTTACCAGCTAATTATCACACTGTACTTACCAACTGCACTGAGACAGAAAAAGGAAAGACAGAGAGAAACAAAGAGGTGTGGAAATTGCACTTTAGTCTATCTAATCCTAAACCACCAGGAATCTCATGTCTTAGATGGGATTTTGCAGGTAATTTTAGCCCTGATGGAAAAGAACCCATCATAATTCACATTTCTTTTTTAAAAGTAAAATGTAAAAAAATAAGTAGTATGTTGACTTTCTTCTCTTGAGAAAACTAGAGACTTCTGAGGTGTCCTTTGGAGACACAGCAGGCAGTTCCTGGGGTGGTAGGTTCTTTTCCCTGGTGTTTCTGGGAATAACCTTACAATGAAGCTGGTAAAAGTCACCTCTAAGTGGGCATCTCTAGGAAATCTTGTCCCTTTTAAGTCCCAGCTTGAGGAGAGCATCCTACACAGCCTTACAAGAGGCGTGCCAGGCTGCTCAGGTTGATGACATCTGCCAGCAAAGAGGCATCGATGTCTTCGAACACCTGGTCGATGTTGACACAATTGGAGAGGTAATCATTTGCCCCTTCATCCCAGGGATGCTCCAAGAAAGTGGTGGCCATGAGGGTTTCATTAAAGTCCAGGCTGTACTGGTTGGATTCAGTGACAACTTGTTCCTGGCCCTGGGGACACTCCACGTGCTGCCCTTGTCCTGTCCAGTCCAGGTCGCACGCGACGGGGTTGACGGAAGGCGGGAGCTCCATATCCACCAGCGTGGAGAAGTCTCCATTGAGGCTGGTGTTAAAGACAGTCTCCCAGTCAAAGACACCTTTCAGGGAGCCCAGCTCAGTCTGCTCCTCCTGGGTCATCAGGGCAGAGCTGGGCAGCCGGGCTGCCTTGGCCGTGGGCAGGGGCGAGGGCTGCTTGCGCTTCTGCCCCGCCTTGGTACCCACCGGGCTCCAGCTCTGGCTGCTGGTGCTCTCCTCAAACTCTTTGAGCAGCTGCTGCGATGCCACGCTGGCCTCCAGGAGGCTGTTGGAGCTGCAGGAGGAGGAGGCTGGGCTGCCAACGTGCCGTGCCTCTGTCTGGGCTCTCCCAGAGAAGGCCGGGTGGATCTGCACCGGGGACATCCTGCGCTTCTTGTAGGTGCCGTACTTGAGCCGGTTGGCATAGTAGGGGTCCAGCTTCCAAAATCCTCCTTTCCCTGGCTCGTCTTTCTCTCGAGGCACCTTGATGAAAGACTTGTTCAAGGACAGGTTGTGCCTGATGGAGTTCTGCAGCCAAAAGAGAAAGAAACTGAGGCTGAATGCTTGTCTACTGTGGGACCTACCTGTGTGGGGAGGCTGGTGGAGGTTGTCAGCAAGGACCTTTGGGAAAACAAAGGAGAACTGGCAACATCCAGAACTCCAAGGCTATGAAGTCCCTCAAACCCCTGAGTTTTCCCCCCTGAGCCTCCAGCAGTTTTCCTGTCTCCCATCTCATCCAGCAGGAGCCAAGGGGGTTCAAGCTAGGACTTGCCACCAATGGAAAGCTTTTGGGCAGCTCTCCTTGGCTGGAAACTGGGGCCATGGGGCCTTGAATCATGCAGAGCACTGGGAGAAACTGGCTTGAATTGCTCTAGGCACGGAACTGGGCTGGAGGAGGTTGGAGCCTCCTTTGTGCCACGGAGGAAGAGGTGGGTCTCCACACCCATGTGGCCATGGCCCCTTGACAAGGGACAACACATGGCAGCACTGTTGGGGGATGGCAATCGGGGCCCTGCTGGCATCCCCCAGTTCAACTGTGCCTATTATTAGTGTTGAGAGGAAAATATGTGGACAAAACACAGGCACCATGCCTTCCCCCAGCCAGGCTGGCACAAATCAGACGGGAGAACACGGAGAGACACGTGGGCTGTTCCACCCTGCGCGTCCCCAGAGGTGCCTCCTGGCCCAGGGAAGCTCAGTGTGAAATCACTGCATCTTCATCAGCCACTGCTCAAATAAGCTGAGGGAAAAAAAAAAAGGGTGGTGGGGGGGAAGAAAAGGAGGAGTTTCTGCTCCCGTCGAGCTGTTCTGATACCCTGAATGTGCCTGGAGTGATGTGAATAATCAGAAAGGAAACTCAGTTATTGGGCAAATAACTCCACAAAGCCAGGACTGTACTAAGAGATTGGATATGGTGGAGGTGTTTTTTTTTTTTTAATGTTGCCTGGATATCTTTATGCTTATTCATCCATAATCCGTAGTGCCGAATAGGAAAAACAAGGCTCAATTGCTTAGAGCTGTTGAAAAACATGCACACACACACTCACACACACACAACAAAACCCTCCTCTGGGCTGGAGCTCCTTGGGTTTGTTGGCTCCTCTCCAAAGCACTCAGCTCCCACAGGAATATATCCATCTCCCCCCCAGACTATGGGTGGCATGACCTTTCCAGGCTGTCTTCACGTACGGGAATCGGGATAGGGGATGAGAACACAGCCTGGACAAGAAAGAAAAGGAAAAAAAAAGAAAGGAAGGGAGAAAAAAAGTGAAAAGAAACAAAAGATTAAAAAAAAAAAAAAGGAAGAAAAAAAAAGAAGAAGCAAGAACACAGATATTCCCCCACACAATCCAGGCTGTGGTAACTCCAATTTTACTGTGTAATGAAATTTTACAAGGTTCAGAGACTTGAAAGCTGAATTCTCTGCTGCCCATCTCTCCTCCCCATCCCAAACTCCACTCAGCCCAGGCTGAATTATTACGCAGCCAGTCAACATATTTATCATTCCTGCCTGCAACGGTCCAGGGTACCCCCTGCATCTCTGCAGAGAGGGATTGAAAACCTTCTTTCTTTTTTTTTAATGAACACATTTAATTAAAAACCTTGTGAATGCCCAGCCATGAAGTGTGCAGGAGAAAGTCAACTCGTTGGCACCCAGCTCCTGCTTCCAAATCACTTTCATAGGAGTGCAAGAGGGGGACCAAAATGGCCCTGGAGGGAGACCAGGAAGGATTCCCTTCCCCATGATGGGCTTCAAGAGCCACTGGAGACCCACCTGCCTGGAAAGAAGGTGGGCAATGCCTGGGCTTTGCAGTGGTGTTCTCCAGCTCTGCTTGGATGGGCACTGCCATCAGGATTAGTGACACACTGTGGATTTAGGATGGGAATAACCCCAGAGCAGGGATGAGCCCCCCAGGGCCCTCCAACCCTGCCATGTCCTAGAAAACCTCACGTGCCAGAGGTCTCCTTGTGTGACAGAGGAGGGCAGTGAGCCAAGGAGGCTGGGAAAAGCCCCTGGGCTTCAGGCTGTCCCCAAAGCTTTCGAGCCTGGGGGCTGTCCCCTCCCCACTGGGGACAGCAGCCCAAATTAACCCCTCCTGGGCTTCCCTGTGCAGCTCTCACCAGCTCATCCCAGTGATGGAGCCTCCTTGGGGCCAGGAGCTCCGTGCTCTGCCCTGCTTAGAAAGCAGCAGCATTTCAGCACATCCCAGTGGGACCTTGTCCAGCAAGTGGCATCTCCATCCCTGCCCCATGCCTGGTGTTCAGCACCCAGGGACACTGGACCTGGCACCTTCTCCACGTGTGCTCAGCCCTGAGGGACCCAGGGCCCCATGAGAACTCCAGGAATGGAGGCACTGAGAGGCCTTTGCCATGAAACCAAGAGGAGTCTCAGGTGCCAGGAGCCCAACCAGCACCTCCCTGCTCCCAAAACAGTCCTGGGCTCTCCCCACCATGGCTCCTTCCCTCTGCCCCTCCTGTGGCCGTGGCATTTGTGCCCAGCCAAGTTCTTTCCCATTCCATCCCTTCCCACTGGAGGCTGCTGTCACTCTTTTCCCAGTGGGACCCAGCAGGATCTTGTCTTGCAGGGTGGAGCTGTGGAAAGCCCAGCTCAGCCCTGCAGGGAGAGCGGCCGAGGCTCCTCATCCCCTACCTGCCAGGTGGGGTCAGCGTGTCGGAAGTAGCAGAAGTTGTCAGTAATCCACTTGTAGATGGCAGAGAGGGTGATTTTGGGTTTATTGCTGGCTTCCATGGCCATGCAGATGAGGGTGGCGTACGAGTAGGGGGGCTTGACGTGAGGGTTGGTCTTGTAGTCGATGTCCCCGGCCAGATGAGGGGGCACAGCCGGGTCGTGCTGCGAGCTGGAGGAGGTGGAGGAGGAGACGGGAGTGCAGGGGGTGTGCCGAGTGCCCTTGCAGGCCGGGTCAGCGGCCAGCGGCGAGCACGGAGACTCGAAATCAACCAGGCTGAAGAGGCTCTCACTCATGGTGTAACAGTCCTGCGGGTCCGAGCCAGAGTACAGCTGAGGCAGGCCAGTCTGCGCCACTGTGAAGTCCCTCAGCCACATGAGGTCGGGCAGGCTGTCATCCAGGTCTTCCTCCACGCACTTCAATTTCCCCTTGGCTTTCAGTGCCTGGCCTGGCCACGCCATGCCTCCCTCGGTGCTTCCCAGGCTGCACGGGAACGGGAGGGAAGGGATGGGGCAGGTCCTGCAACAACAAGAGGGAGGGGGTGAGGTTCCCCAAGGTGCAAGTCTCTTCTGACAGCCAGGCAGGGCCACCCCTGGGTGCTCCTGGAGCTGCTGGGTGAGACCCATGCTTGGTGTGCTGTGCAGGGACCTGCAACGCCTGCCCTGAGGGGCTTTAGCACCCTTAAACCTCGGGGAAATTCCCTCAAACTCCTCCACCTCAATGTCACCCACTGACCCTGAGGGGCTTTAGCACCCTTGAACCTCAGGGAAACTCCTCCACCTCAGTGTCACTCACTGACCTGCTGCCCAGCAAGCTCTTGGCTGAAAAAGAATTTAAAAAAACCCAACAGAAAGCCCCTCAAACAACCAAAATCCAGCCCTGCCATCCCACAAAGTGAGGTTTTTTCTTGGGAACACACATCTCTAGATACATGGCACTCACAGGACTGACTCTCAGCATTCCCCACCAGGACAAAATACTTGAAAGTTTCCCCCCTTGCAGCCAACCTCTCTCGGTTTGATGCTAATTCTGCTTTTACTTCCCGTGGTACCCAGGAACAACTCAGGGGTGGGCTGGGGGAGCTGGTGGGGTCCCACCCCGAGCACACCCTGAGTCAGAGCGAACCGGCAGCTTCAGACTTTGGGGAATCCTGTGTCGGGGACGTGAATTTTAAACCGAAATCCCGAGTGTTTGGGCCAGGAGGGAGCGCCGGGAGGGCGCACACCCGGAGCCGCTCCCCCGCTCGCACCCCCCGCCCCAAACGGCGGCTCCGGCCGCGCTGCCCTTCCCACCCCCGCCGCACCCCCTTACCCCGTCCCGGTGCCGGTGTCGCCTCCCGACAGGCAAAGTTCACGACACAGTAAGAAGCTTCTGGAAAAACGGGAGACGAGAGGGGAAAAAACCACCAAAAAATACCAAAAAAACCGGAAAAAAAAAAAAGAGGGGGGAGTAAGAGAAGAAAAGGGAAAAGAGAGGCCCGGTGGGTGCCGGGGCTGCCCGTGCCGGCCGCTGCGGGGTGCCCGGGCCGGGCCGTGCCCGCCGAGCCGCCGTGAGCCGCGGCCGCCCCGTGCGGGGTTAAGTAGCGGCTCCGGGAGGCTTCTCGCGTTGCCATGGCGACGCCACGCCCCGTAAACATCCTCCGGGCACGCCATTGGTCTGCGCGTTGCCATGGGGACGGGGGCGGGGCCCGGGGATGCCGCGGGACCCCGCGGCCCGGGCCGGGGAGATGGGGAGGATCAGGGGGGCTCCGGGGTGACCTTATCGCGGCTGTTCCCTCTGAAAGGAGCCGTGACAAGCTTGGGGAGAGCCCGAAGGGATGGGAGGCTCTGGGGTGACCTTATCGCGGCCTTTCCGCTCTGAAGGGAGCCGTGACAAGGCTGGAGAGCACCGAGCCCAGCCAAAGGGGTGGGGAGGCTCTGGGGGGGCTCTGGGGTGATCTTATCGCGGCTTTTCCCTCTGAAGGGAGCCGTGACAAGCTTGGGGAGAGCCCCAAGAGATGGGGAGGCTCTGGGGTGACCTTATCGCGGCTTTTCCGTTCCTGAAGGAGCAATGATAAAGCTGGAGAGAGCCCGAAAAGATGGGGAGGATCAGGGGGGCTCTGGGGTGACCTTATCGCGGCTGTTCCCTCTGAAAGGAGCCGTGAGGAGGCTGGAGAGAGCCCCGGGAGATGGGGAGGTTCTGGAGTGACCTTATCGCGGCTTTTCCGCTCTGAAGGGAGCCGTGACAAGGCTGGAGAGAGCCCCAAGAGATGGGGAGGATCAGGGGGGCTCTGGGATGACCTTATCGTGGCTTTTCCGCTCCTGAAGGAGCAATGACAAGGCTGGAGAGAGCCCGAAGGGGTGGGGAGGCCCTGGGGGGGATCTGAGGTGACCTTATTGCTGCTTTTCCGCTCCTGAAGGGAGATCTGACAAGGCTGGGGAGAGCCCGAAGGGATGGGAGGCTCTGGGCTGACTCTGGGGTGACATTATCGAGGCTTTTTGGCACCTGAAGGGAGCCGTGACAAGGCTGGAGAGCACCGAGCCCAGCCAGAGGGGTGGGGAGGCTCTGGGGTGACCTTATGGCGGCTTTTCCCTCTGAAGGGAGCCGTGACAAGCTTGGGGAGAGCCCCAGAAGATGGGGAGGCTCTGGGGAGGATCTGAGGTGACTTTATCGCAGCTGTTCCCTCTGAAGGGAGCCGTGAGGAGGCTAGAGAGAGCTCAGAGAGATGGGGAGGTTCTGGGGGGCTCTGGGGTGACCTTATCTCGGCTTTTCTGCACCTGAAGGGAGCTCTAAGAAGGCTGGAGAGGGCTGAGCCCAGCCCCAAGAGATGGGGAGGCTCTGGCATGACCTTATGGTGGCTTTTCTGCACCTGAAGGGAGCCGTGACAAGGCTGGAGAGGGACTTAGGGTGATAGGAAAAAGGGGAATGGCTTCAAACCAAAAGAGAGTAGGTTTAGGCTGGATTGTAGGGAGAAATTCTTGTGAGGGTGGTGGAACAGGTTGCTCAGAGAAGCTGTGGATGGAATAGTTCAGGGCCAGGTTGGATGGGGTTTGGAGCAGCCTGGGATGGTGGAAGTTGTCCTTGCCTGTGGTGTGGCGGGGTTGGAGCTGGATGATCTTTGATGTGTGTTCCAACCCAAACCATTTCTATGTGATTCTCTGCAAACCTGTGTCCTGCCCCTCCAGGGGCACCCCCAGCCCTTTTCCCCCTACCTGTGCCCCCATCCTATTTCTTGCTCCTGATGCACCCACAGTGGTGAGGGCAAAGCAGAAGCGGGGCTGGCAGGCTCCAAAAATAAAGGATGGATTCTGCCTTCATTTAATTTTAAAAATTACAGCCACAGGCTTCTCGAAGAAATCCTTGCCCCCTAACTGCTGTTCTGAGAGCTTTAACAGAGGCCAGGGAAGGATCTCTTTGAAGGATCTGACCATCTGCAAGGCAATCCCCCCAGCTTCAGTCATGGGTGGGACTCGACTATCTCAGAGGCCTTTTCCAATCTGATTGATTCTGATTTTGACTTTGATTCAGCTCCAAGCTGCTTCCCCCCACCATCATCAGCCCCTTCTACTAAGCCCAAATTATAACCCCCTTACAGCCCTCCTCACCTTCCAGCCTTCAGCTCCCTGCACACATTTTCTTCCCCACCACTGGAGGATTTCTCCTGCATGAGCTCCCAGCTCTTTGTTGCTCCTCTTCTCCCCCAGGAAAAGTTCCCTCTGGGTGTCCTCACCCATGCAGCAGTGACAGAGCCACCCACACCACACAGCAGGAAGATGCCTCTAGCCCAGGCCAGACTCTTCCTGCAGAGGTCTGGTTTGCATTTGCCCTTTCTCCATCCTGGCAGGATTTAGGATAGTTGGGAATGCAGGTTGGGAAGTGTTTTAGGACGTTTGCATCAGCTGGGCTGTTTTGGAGGAATTACCTGGGTGCTCCCAGCCAAAGAGGGTTTTTACTCACCAAATCCCCCAAACCCCGACTGCCCTCACCCTGACGCCACAAAATCACTCTGGACACTTTGTCGACATAAGATACCCTTTATTAAACATACTCTTAAAATCCAAAACATGCTCAAAGCAAAATCATAAGCAGCAGTCTGGTTTCTTTCCTTAAATCCCTGACAGGTGTGTCACTGGAACGAGGGGCTGTCACCCTCCACCCCTGGCAGCTCCTGCCTGCCCAAACCCCGCCTGGGCGGCCGAGGACGGCGCTGCTGCCGCCCGTGCCCAAATCCCGTCTCTCCTGTGCCACCCAGAGGATGATTCCCTGCTCACAGCCCGGCCGCAGCATCCTCCCGGCTCCTCCGCATCGCTCTCGCAGCCACCCCGTGCTGTCTGTCTGTCTGTCTGTCTGGCTGGCTGCTGCAGCCCTGGGGGCACCGCTCAGAGGAGCCAGAAAACCCTCCCGGCCTCTCCCAAGCCCTCCTTGCTCTGCTGCCTGTGCCAGGGTGCCAGGCCAGCTGTCCTTGTCCCCTCTGGAGCCACCGGGAAGGTTGGGCTTTGCTAGATGAGGAGCACCAGCTCGATTTTCCCTCCCCTGCCCATGCTGGAGGCTTAGGGAGAGATAGCTGCCGAGGATTTCTCAGCTCAGCATGATGGTGAACCTCCAAAGCTGCTCCTGGGTGCTGCTCCTTAGGGCTGGGACACCCAGCATGTCCCCAAACGGGGCACAGGGCTTGTCCCCACCGCTTGAGCCCTCCCTGTGTTTGCAGCTCCCACCTGGCATGCCACAGGATGGCGTTCTGGAGATCAAACACCCAGCCCTGCGTTCCCAGGGGGAATTTGGGAGCTGTTGAGCTCAGAGGAGACACAGCCAGCCCAGAGGAGAAAGCAGCAGGATGGTTGGCTCCAAACCCTCCTCTGGCAGGACCCACACAGAGCAAGGCAGAGACAACACCCCCAGCCCCCAAAAGGGCTTCATCCCTCTCAAGGAGCCACAGTCATCATCAGCACAATTTCTCTGCCGTGGGGATGGCACTGGGAACCTGCTTCCACCTCTGCAGGGACCCTGCTGTCAGTGCAGGAACATCTCTGTGCTAAGGTGGCTCTGAAATGCAGCTTGTCCTGCAAAGAGCAGGAGGAGGAGGTGGCCTTTGCTGCCACGCTGACAAAACCAGGGGGGAAAAGGGAGGCTCAGCTCCCACCCTGGGCTGCCCCAAACAGCTCCAGAGCCTGCTAGATTGGGATGCAGGGTCTGATGCTGCTCCAAGTGATTCCTGCCTGTCCCTGATGCTCTCTGGAGCGGAGCCTGGCCTTGCCAGTGGCCCCAGGAGCCCCCAAGGTCTGTGGCTTTGTCCCTCCTGCTTTATTATCCCTGTGTGTCTGCCCTTGGAGTAAATCCACTTATGCTGCCAGCCCAGTGCTGGCCAGAGGGATGGGGATGGAGATGGGGGCAGCCCCCACAGCCTCATCCACCCCCTGCTACAAAGTGTTATGGGGAGGGCAGGACAGGGGGCATGGGGTGACACTTTTGGCACTTGTTCCAGAGAGAGGGCGCAGCCCAGAGCCCTGAGCTCACGGCAGCGTGGAAGACAGAGGACAAATTGTCAATGCCCAGGGGCTGGTGATGGGCTGGGGTCAGTACCAGGCCTCCTGCCCACCCCTGGGGCCAGGCCCAGGAGCCCAGATGCTGCTCAGGAGGAGAGCAGAGCGAGGGGCAGCTGTGGGGGCAGAGTTACTGCCAGTGCATGAATGGGGACATCCTATGGCATGGGGACAGCTCATGGCAGGGCAGGGCCATGGGCCAGCAAACCTGGGGGGAGACAGCCCCCCATGAAAGTCAGCAGCTCATGCACCAAGGATGCCAATCCCAACACTCATCCTAGAGCCCACGGCCCTGAACAGCGTCCTCCCATTGTCCCCACCCACCCACCCACATCCCAGAACCCCTTGGTGAGGTGACCCTGTCCCATCTGCTCCACACTTGGAGAAGAGGAGCCTGGGGGTGTAAGATGATGGAGAAGGGGGCAGGAGGGGACCCCAGCCCATCCCTGTTGGAGCTGGAGAATGGGAAGGTGCCAGTGGGGGGCTCCAAGGTAACATGGTTTTCAGCCCCCGCAGAGAAGTCGAGGTTACCGTCTTTTCTTTTGCAAATCAGTCCTGGTACAGCCGAGGGGTGGCGGTGGCGGTGCCCAGGGTGCCCGGACACCGGGGTCCCTCTGGGCGGGCAGGGGGCTCCGTGCCCCCCAGGCTGGGCCCTCACACGGGCAGGGCGGGCGCTGCCGGGTCCGGGGGGCCAGGGGGGCAGCGGGGCCGGGGCTGCTGCAGCCCCACGTTGTTGTTGGCTGCCTCTGGGCCTGGAGGGAGAAACAGGGGGTTAGGGGCTCCCAAAGCCCGCTGGTGGGCTTGTTTTTCCATGGGGGGTGTGATTTATTGTCCCAAAGGGACGCCCACCTCCCCAGCCCTCGTTGAGGTCTGACTGGGGCCTGCCTGCACTTACCTGTCCAGGCTGGGGAGCCCCTAAAAACCCCAATTTCTCAGGAATGCTGAGGGCCAAAGGGAAGAACAGCACAACCATCGCTGGGTTTAAATAACCCAAATGAAGGGGGCCACCCATGCCCAGTGAGAGGCCACATGCAGGTGCCCTGTGGGGCTGCAGGTCAGGCACCAAGGGATGTCCCCTGGCCTGGGCAGTGAGGGGGCCACCAGCAGTGGCGACAACGCAGTGCCAACCCCCCGGGGGACAGGGCACGGGGCAGATGCAGCTCTGGGGTCTCATGGTCTCACCTATTCCTCAATGTTAATGGGGCAGGAGTCCGGCACGGCGGCTGCGTGGCAGAAGAGACCAGAAGGCACAAGGTGAAGGCGGGAGCGGCGGGGACACGGGGAGGGGACACGGGGACATGCACACGAGCAGCACACGGGGTGGCAGCGGGGCCTGGGCGTCTCATCCCCTGTGAACGGCTCCGGGAGGGGGCAGGAGCTGCCACCAGGCACGGGGTGAGGGTCCCCATGCTGGAGCCCCCCGGGGTTTGGTGCCAAGGGAACCGAGGGGTGACATGCTTGTGGTGCGGGGGCAGCTGGGTCCCCCCATGCCTCCTCTCAGGCTGCAGGCTGCCAGGGCAGGGGGATGGCAGAGCTCGGCCCGTGGCTTGTGTCCCACCACCAAACCCATCAGAGGCTGCGTGGTGCCCTTAGGAAGGGGGTGCACCCCTAAGGCAGCTTGGCTGCACCCTCCAGCGAGGTTAAACCCTGTGCCCAGGGCAGCTCTGAGCTGAGGGACTGTGTGAGGCCATGCCAAGGCCGAGGGCTGAGGCTTTCTCAGAGGGGGAGCAACAAAATCCTGCTGCCTGCTGATTTATGGGAGGTGACAGCTGCCATTTCGAGTGGCTTTTCACGGCGAGCTCAGGCTGGAGAGCGAGGCACGTTAAATCTGCAGATCCCCGAGGGGATGGATAATTAAACAGGACCACACGTACATGCACACGGAAATCCCATTAAGGGCTTGATACGGCCTAAGTCACTGCAGTGCTCCAGTGCAGAGACCCAGCTGTGCTCTGTGCACCCCTGACAGGAGCAGGGCTGGGGCAGCAGGACATGGGCTGGCCCTGGAGCAGGGTGCCAGCCCTGTGCCCACCCACCCCCTGCCCTTTGTGCTGCTGGAAGGGTCTCCCCTGCTGCCAGAGCTGCCCTGGGCAGACCAAAATCCATCCAAATCCATCCTGGTGAAACCCAAATCCATCCTGGTGAAACCCAGCTCCCAAATCCATCCTGGTGAAACCCAAATCCATCCTGGTGAAACCCAAATCCATCCTGGTAAAACCCAGCTCCCAAATCCATCCTGGTGAAATCCAAATCCATCCTGGTAAAACCCAGCTCCCAAATCCATCCTGGTGAAACCCAAATCCATCCTGGTGAAACCCAGCTCCCAAATCCATCCTGGTGAAACCCAAATCCATCCTGGTGAAATCCAAATCCATCCTGGTAAAACCCAGCTCCCAAATCCATCCTGGTGAAACCCAAACCCATCTTGGTGAAATCCAAATCCATCCTGGTAAAACCCAGCTCCCAAATCCATCCTGGTGAAACCCAAACCCATCCTGGTGAAATCCAAATCCATCCTGGTAAAACCCAGCTCCCAAATCCATCCTGGTGAAACCCAGCTCCCAAATCCATCCTGGTGAAACCCAACCGGCTGGCCCAGCCCACTGCTCACAACTCAGAGCATTTAGCAGGAGCCCTCTGGGGATTTCAGGTTCTCTACAGCAGCTCCCCCACCTCGGTGCAAGCCTCTCTGGCAGATGTCTTTCCCCAGTTTCTCTTTCCAAAGCTGTTTTTCCACCCTGCCTGTGGCAGAGGCTGCAGCCAGGGGATGCTCTGAACCCTGGGGACAGCCCCTGCAGCTCCTGCTCTGCAGGATCCACACAAGGACATGGTTCTGGAGGTTTTAGTTAAACCTCATGTCCTAAAATCCCTGGGATGGGGACTTTTGCCTCCTCACAAAGCTCTTTCCCACCAGATTGAAATCTGCAGAGATTTCAAAAGAAGCTTTGAGGAACCACGTCCTGCGCCTCCATCCATTACAGAGAGGACAAAAACATCATTATCAAATGCCACCAGCTTGGAGATTGTCCAAGAGACTTGATGGACTTGGAAATGTAGACTCTGAACACCACAGATCTCAAGGGCCAGGATGCAGCTGCCTTCCCTACAATCACTGAGTGGGGCTCTCATGGACTGGGTACAAGCCCTGAGAGATTTTAGGAATGACACAGCCAAAACAAAACCACAAAACATGGAACAGCCCCAGGCTGTCTCACCATGAGCCTAAAGAACTGTAAATTTAAAGACACAATACTGATCCTAACCCCTTATGATGTAGAAGCTGACTGTACTCTAGAGAGTTTAAGGGTGCCCAGCAAAACCTCCACAACTGCTCCAAAAACTTCTCCAAAACCTATAAAATCAACTCTGAACATTTCAAGGTCAAATTGGTTGAGCAACAACAAATATTGTTTAATCCTAGTCCTTAAAGAGATGCAGACCAATGTTCCTGCTATCAGACCAAAATGTTTATCTTTTACAGATACCTCTTTTACTGTCTGGTTTTCCTGCCTAAACCAGAGGCTGTTATCTCACACATGTAACAGATATATTGGGAACTGGAATAGGAGTGTTGAACAGTATCAATCTTGAAACTCTGACTGATCAATTGGTGCAACCATTAATTATTTGAACACTATAGCTCAACTCTTAAGGTCTTCCCTATCTGCTCTTGGAAATACACACTGATCAGCTTCAAATATCAAAAATATCCAAATGCTAATGACCAACTGGTTGATGGTCTGGAAATTGCTCAAAGCAGTGGCTTCAGCACCCAGCTGTATTCCAGCTCAGTTGTGGTTACACTCCTGCAGTTATGGGATAACCACTGAATGGGAAAAGGGACTTTTATTCGTTGAAATTTGAAAAGGCATTTAAATTCTGGTGGTGTTCAATCAAATTTTCTTATGTTCCCATCACTAGTAAGGTCACAGTGTTTGCCTTAGCAACACAGAGTGCTTCTGTATGTACCAAGCACTAAATCCTGGTGGTAGGAATGGGATTAGATCCATTGGAACACTGAGCATGGGCTTTTAAAAACAGTCACACACATGTAGATTGTTGTGTGGAGACAGAATAACAGGGGTTTATATGTGAAAGTAATATTCTGAGAGCCTAAGCTGTGGTTTGGACGTAGAACTGTGTCTATCATTTGGAAATGTCTCCTGATAATGACCCTGAATCCATCCCAGTGTCCATAGGATAAGGGGGTGTGTGAAACCCCCTTATCCTATGGAAACCCCCTTATCCTATGGAAACCCCCTTAAACTGTCACCCCCTTGTGACAATTTAACAGTGGGTGACACAAAGATACAGCTTTGTAACCACTTGAATCCATGTATTTGTAACTTCACCTACAGAGCAGGATGTGATTTCAGCTAATCCTGCCAAAAACTGCACCAAAATGTATGTTAGATGTGTAATAGGACATTTTGTCTACAACACCTACTGGAATGGATTGTTAAAAACTGGGGACAGTGATCTACACAAACTGGTACAACAGCTCAAAAAGAAATTTCAGAAAACAATGATCACTGTCCATTATTATGTGGAAAAAATGCCCTGTATCCTACAGGGAGTGAAAAGGGATGGAGAACACCGTGTCTGCCATTCCCAGGGACCATGGAGAGCCCCAAAGCCCCACTCTGCACCTCCTCAGCCTCTGCTTTTCCCCACAAAGGCCAAGGCTGGATCACCTCTCTCATGCAGCACAGCTGGTGCTGAGGGCTGCAGCTGCTGGACACGTGGGCAGGTGTGGTGGCCAAAGGATGGAGAGGGCATCCTTGGCTGGGCTCAGCCCAGGGACCAGCTCCTGCATGCCAGCCCTGTGCACACCTCACAGCAGAGCAAGAACTTGACCCTGTGCTGGAGCCATGTGGGCTGCAAAGCTCCCCCTTCCTCATCCTCCCCCCAGCACAACCAAGGGGGATGCAGTCAGGGGTGGCTTTGCCAGGCCCTCCAGCAAAGCAGAGGTGCTGCTGGGACACCCCCAGCTCCCTCCCCAGCCCCCCAGGCCAGCAGGACTCAGCCAGTGCTGACAGAGGGTGATGGAGAGGACACAGGGCTTGTGTGTTCCTCCCCAAGAGCCTCAGCCGTGTTTCTCCAGCACAGAAACCACCAGGAACAGGCAAGGCAGCAGGAGAGGAGGCTTTCCCAAAGGAGCAGTGGAAAAGAAAGGATTTCCCCCCTCCAGTGGGTTTCACCCACCCTCTTGGCTCTCCAGCACCTGCTGCAGGTCTGGGACCTGCCACAAAGTCAGCTGAAGGGGCAAGGCACGGGCAGAGTTGCTTTCAGCTTGTCCACAAATGTATTGACTGAGGACCCATGGAGGGTTCTGGTTTGGCTTTTTGGCTCGTTTCCCCACACACAGGCTGAGGAAGAGGAGCCTGCAGGGCTGGGCAGGGTCCCCAGCCCACTGCCCCCTTCCACAGAGGAGCCAGGGGTGTTCAATACATTTGTCACCTTTGGGCAACTCTGGGCAGGGAAGGGGCACAAGCGTGGGTGGAGGAAACCGTGTTGGCACAGAGCGAACATGAACTTTCACACAGACGGAGGAGCCTGGGGGGAAGGAAGAAAAGAAAGGGATGGAGAGAGGCTGGCAGGAAACAAAAGTGGAAGAAGGGTGGGGGAGAAAGCATGAAGAAATGGGAAAGATGGATGAATGTTGGGGCTCTGTAGAAAGATGACCTGGTGGACACACCCCATCTCCCTGAACTTGGGAGGCAGCACAGCTGGACTGCCTGTGGATCACACCCCAGCACAAAACGCTGCTGTGCCCACCACAAGCCTGTACCAGGCTGCAGCTGTGCCACACAACACCTTCCTAAGGAGGGCTGGTGCCTCCTGGGGTGCCAGCAGCCCCCTGGCCAAGGGACAGAGAATCCCAGCAAAGCAAGCCTGCAGCTGCCTGGGGACATCCCAGTCTGGACAGGCCACCCTGACCTATGGGTGGTGACATGGCCGGTGCTCAGCCCCACAGAGGGACGGCTGGAGGGGTGCAGTGAGGACAGCCTGGCAGGAATGGTGGGAATGATGGTGATGGGAGAGGAGGGATGGATGCAAAGGGCTGGGGGGATGCAGGGAAGAGCGGAACTGTCCCCCCCACCCCAAGTTCATGTTCAGCAGACGGCCACTCACCAGGTAAGCAGGCCTCAGAGCACAGTTTATTGTCCAGCGCTCTCACGTGTGCGATGCCCATGTCATTGTTATTGTCACAGCTCAGACCGAGGAAAGCGCCTGTCCTCGGGCCTGGAAGGGAGTTAAGGCAGTTACCGCCGCGGCCGCCTTTGGCACTGGGGCTGGGACTGCTGGGGCTCCTCCTCTCCCCTCCCCAGCCTCTTCCAAAACAAAGAAACGACACAGGAACGATGCATCGGGGTGGCAGCGGGTGGAGAGTGGACAATAAGGCCTGGGCACGGCCCCGGCTGCTCCTCCCCTCGCAGCGGGACAGCAACAATGTGGGCATGAGCATGAACCTGCCCAGGGCTCAGGCAGACCTTCCCTCTGGCACAGCCAGGCTGTGGTGGCACCCATCACCTCCTGCAGGAGCCTCTCCAGCACCAGCGGCGCCGTGAGAGCTGCGGGGATGCCAGCAACAGGCAGTAGCTGGATGCGTGGGGCAAAAGAAGCCGTAGCCAAGCTTTTGCAGGGGGGATGGAGGCTTTTGGGGATGAGGGAGGGAACTCTGCCTCTTAGCATCGCTTCTCCAAGAGATCAGCCTCCAGGGTCTTACCTGCATCCATCAGATGCAGGTGACTGAACCTCAGGAGGGATGTTCCCAAATGTGCCAGCAGCCCTGCTGAGAACAGCTGCAGGACTGTGTCCTAAAGAGAGAGGCCATCCTGCTCCCAGAGCTGCTGGGATGCCCATGGATGTCCACCACAGCCCCTGGTTGCTCCTATGTGTTATACTTGAGTCTCCCCATCAGCACGAGCCTCTCTGCAGTCAGAGGCCATGATTTGGGGATGGGTGATCCATGGGTGTTCCTGCTTTCCAGCTTGGCTGAGCATCCAGGTTGGATTGGGAAATAGTTTTGTTGTATTTTTGCTAAAAGGAGACTTGGAAATGTGGGAGGGGGCACACTGTGGGCCTCCCTGTTGCCCAAAAGCAATCCAGGGCAGTTGGTGGCCAATGGCATGGAGGTGACCACCTCTTTCTCTCTTTCCTTGGCTGCCTGAGCTCAAGGGAGAAGGCGAGAGGAGCCCTCAATGTGCATGTGTTGACTTGCAAAAGCACATTGAGGACAGGCCAAAGTGAGGACAGCATCCCAGAGGGAACAGCTCTGCAGCCCCTTCCTATGGGAATCAGCCCAGACACTGATTTCTACAGGGGAGAGTTTGAGAGATCTGAGAAAAGACCTTGGCAAGGGAAAAAACACACACACACACAGAGAAGCCTCTTTCCCATTTGTCTCCTTGGAAAAACCACTGGGTCCTGCTCCATGGAAAAACCAGCCATGGCTGCTCCATGTCCCACCCTGAGCTCTCTGGTCCCCGTGGCTGCCTGGCTCCCTCACCCCCTGTGCTCAGCCCCCGTGGGTGTCCCTGCTGTGACAGATGTTCCTCTGAGCCCAGGGTCCCCAGGGCTCTCCCTGATGGCAGTGGGGAGTTGGGGACAGCACAGCACCTCCCACTGACAGTGACAGTGAGGGGACAACAACGACCCAGGGCCTTTTACCGTCTTCCTGTGTGGGAGAGGCGTCCTCGTCCTCCAGCACATCGTTGCCCTGTGGCACAGGGAGAGGCAACAGGGACTGTTAGCCCAGGGCTGTGCCAGGGGCTGTTCCCAGGTCCCTCTGGGGGAACATCCCTGGCCCTGGGGGTTCCATGGACCAGGACTGGTGGGGCACAGCCCCACTGCCCCATGCATCCCCAGGGCAGCCCACAGGGACATGGATGTGTGGGCAGCACATTCCCCAGTCCAGCCCTGGGGGAACAGGGGGCCACTGCCCAGCTTCCCCCTTCATGGGCACAGCTGGGATCATTCATAGTGCCAGGTGACACCACAGCTGGGATCCCCCCATGGTGCAGGGTGACACCACAGCTCCCAGTATGGGCATAGCTGGGATCTCCCCACAGCTCCCAGTATGGGCACAGCTGGGATCTCCCCACAGCTCCCAGTATGGGCACAGCTGGGATCTCCCCCACAGCTCCCAGTATGGGCACAGCTGGGATCTCCCCCACAGCTCCCACCTCTGGGCACAGCTGGGATCTCCCCACAGTGCCAGGTGACACCACAGCTCCCAGTATGGGCACAGCTGGGATCTCCCCCACAGCTCCCACCTCTGGGCACAGCTGGGATCTCCCCACAGTGCCAGGTGACACCACAGCTCCCAGTCCCCTGGGGGATGGCTCTGGTTACCTCGGCATCGCGCTCCTCGGCAGAGATGCTGACAAAGTTCAGATCATCCGGGGACTCCACAGGTGTTGACTGTAGGAGGAAGGTGGGAAAGATGGAAGGAAAAGAAAAAGAAAATCTGGTGCCAGTGGTTTTGCAGGGGGAGTTACATCCCATGGGGGAGCTCTCCAAGCTGGGCTCCACCAACAACCCCCAGTCCCCACCTCTCCATCAGAGGCTGTGGCGCTCGCGGCCGCGGGCGAGGGGAGCATGTCCCCCTCCTCTTCCTCCTCCTCCTCCTCCTCTTCCTCCTCCGTGCCAGGGGCGATATAGGAGCCAGACATGGAGGAGACGGTGTCGGTGCTGAGCTGGGAGTGCTGGCTCTGGGAGGAGGCCATGGACATGACGGACTGAGCCAGGCTGCTGCTCACGGGCTCTGGGGGAGAGCAGGGGCTGAGGGGGCTGCTGGAACCCCCACCCACGGGTGGGAGTCATGGCACAGCACCCAACAATGGAACAGGGGCTAATGAGGAGGAGTGGGGTGCAGAAGAAGAACTGGCTGCACGCCACGAAGATGTGATGGGTGCACAGCTGCCAGCAGCAGATCCCCAGGGCTCACAGCCCCCCATTTCTGTGTCCACAGGGTGACAAACCAGGCATGATCAGTGCCCCTGTGATTCCCATCTCCAGGTGTACAGGTGACAAAGCAGAGGTGACACCCTGGGGCTCCATCCAATGTCCATGGCAGGGTAAGAAGGGCCATGCCACCCCTCTTTGCATCCCCCCACAGTGTGACAGTCC
Organism: Ammospiza nelsoni; assembly: GCF_027579445.1. NCBI lineage: Eukaryota > Metazoa > Chordata > Aves > Passeriformes > Passerellidae > Ammospiza > Ammospiza nelsoni. Next base: position 7,585,681 of record NC_080651.1, on the reverse strand, counting down.
TGAGATTACAATGCCACCTCCTGCCCTGCCAGCACCTATAAGCCCCTCCATGCTGTACCTTCTGGGGACGAGATGGTGGAGGACAGGGGTGTCCCAGTGCAGGAGGACTGGTCGATGGCTCCTGATGACGACAGGGTGAGGTTTTCACTCTCTGGGGTTGCACCACATTCCTGGAACAGGAGCCCATGGGAAGGATGGGATGGGGGATATTCAGCATGGACGGCCCATCTCCTGCAGGCATTCTCATGGAGGAAGAGCCAGAAGAGGCAACCCCAGCCAGTTTCTCTGGTCCCAAGCCTCCCCCTAACCTGCTGCCCCTCCAGTGCCTCAACTCCTTACTACCAGTAAGGAGTTGTACTGATTTTGGACAGTGCTCATGTCACAGACATCTATTGTGAAAAATCCTTTCTTTAGGATTTTTCTCCCTTCTGAGAAGCTGTGGCCTCAGCAACAAAATGCAAACAATGGTTACCTGCTGCCGTGGAATGCAACAGGTGCATCTGTGATTGGTCTGAAGTAGATGTTTAGATTTACTGACACTCACAGCAGAGCTGGGTCTCACTCTCTGCTGAGACACAGCCCTTTGTTATTCATTCCTTTTCTATTCTTAGCTTAGCTAGCTTTCTGAGAACCTTTCTCTCTCTGTTCTTTTTAGTATAGTCATAATGTAATATATATAATAAAATTATAAATTAAGCCTTCTGAACATGAGGTCAACATTCTCGCCTCTCTCTCACCTTGAAGACCCTTGTCACCACTGTAACATGCTCACCTCCTCATGCCGGGCTGGGGATCTCCTCCTGGCCACCCTCAGCTCTGACTCAGTGCACGACTTCTCATCCTCCTCTTCGGGCAGGATGGAGGAATTCTGTGAGATGGACCTGGCCAGAGGGGCAAAACAGAGTGTTTCACCCCTGCCCACATCCCCCGGCCCCCCCTGAGCACCCCCAGCCTCCCACACCCACCCCAGCACTCACTTGGAGATGCTCCTCTTGAGCTTGAGCCCCGCGGGGCCGCAGTCGGGCAGGCGCTCCAGGGGTGCCAGGGCCCTCAGGGCGGGCAGGGGGCCCTCGCTGCCGTAGGAGGGCAGGGTCCCCACGCCGGGGGGGTCCCCCAGGGCCCGCAGGGGCAGCGCGGCCGGCGACGGCGTCAGGGGCCCATTGAGGGCCTCCAGCAGGGAAACCACCTCGTAACCCGGCGGGATGTGCTCCGAGGACTGCGGGGAGCATGGTCAGGACATAGGTTAGGAAAAATCCTTTTGCTGGGATCTTTTCTCCCGAGAAGATGAGAAGCCTCAGAAATGGGATGTAAACAATGATTATCTGCTGCTGTGGAATGCAACAGGTGGATCTGTGATTGGTCTCATGTGGTTGTTTTTAATTAATGGCCAATCACAGCCCAGTGTGACAGTGGTCACAGGGGTTCTTGGATGAGGGAAGAGACGAGAATGTTGACTCCATGTTTCAGAAGGCTTGATTTATTATTTTATGATATATATATTACATTATAACTATACTAAAGAATAGAAGGAAAGGTTTCCTCTCAGAAGGCTAGCTAAGAATAGAATAGAGAAGAATGATAACAAAAGGCAGCTCGCTCAGACTCTGTTCGAGATAGCTCAGCCATGATTGGCCATTAATTATAAACATCCAAAGATAAGTCAATCAAAAATTTACCTGATGCATTCCACTGCAGCAGATAACCATTGTTTACATTTTGTTTCTGAGGCTTCAGCTTCTCAGAAGGGAAAAAAATCCTAAGAAAGGATTTTCACAAAAAGATGTCTACGGCAGCCCAGCTGTCTCAGACTCTCTGGTCAGTCACAAAATTTCATTCCATTCCTTTCTATTCCTTGCTAGCCTTCTGATGAATTCCTTTCTTCTAGTCTTTTAGTATAGTTTTAATATATAATTTTCTTTTAATATAATATATATAATAAAATAATAAATCATCCTTCTGAAACATGGAGTCAAGATTCTCATCTCTTCCCTTGTCCTGGGACCCCTGTGAACACCAGCACATTTGGTGACCCCGAGTGAGGAACATTCCCACAGAGGATCATGGAGTGAGGATGTGAGGATCCTCCCTGGGCCATTTTGCTGATCACCCCACTCTCAGTGGGATCAAAATGCCCCAGGAAGAAGCTCAAACCTAGGGAACGGATACCCAGCCAAAAACCTTTTTTCCTTTTTCTTTTTTTTTTCTTTTTGTAAGATCAACTCTGCATTTTCTTGCAAGACAAATTTGCAATAAATAAATAAACAAACCCTATTCTTCAGAGACACACGGATCCCCAAACCTCCCCACCCTGGTGGGAGAGGCCAGGGTCCCACCTTCAGCCAGGCACTGACCGAGTGCTCCTCGGAGTCCGAGCTCTGCGCGGCGATGATGGGGTTGAAGCTGGTGGGCGAGAGCGGGCCCAGCTTCTTCCTCATGGCTCGGATTTGAAGCAGGGCTCGGAAAGCTGGGGCAGCAGGGAAAAAAAGGGAGGGGTGAAAACCAAGCGTTGGAAGGAGACCTGTCCAAAAATGACACCCTGTTTCCCAAGAGGGGCATCCCCAGCGGGGCTGCAGAGCTCGAGGGTGGGAGATGCCAGCTCATTCCCAGAGCACTGGTTGGGCAGCAGCTCCAGCAGTTTGGGAAGGACATTGAGATGCTTGAGCATGTCCAGAGGAGGCAACGAGGCTGGAGAGGGCCTTGGAACACAAACCCTGTGAGGAACCCCTGAGGGAGCTGGGGATGCTCAGCCTGGAGAAAAGGAGACTCAGGGGTGCCCCCATCACTCTGCACAGCTCCTGAAAGGTGCCTGTGCTCAGCTGGGGCTGGGCTCTTTTTCCTGACAGAACCAGAGCACACAGTCTCAAGCTGTGCCAAGGGAAATACAGGTTGGATATTGGGAAAGAGTCTTCCACAGAAAGAGTGATAAAGTTCTGGAATGGCTGCCCGGGGAGGTGGTGGAGTCCCCATCCCTGGGTGTGTTTAACAAAGCCTGGATGTGGCACTGGATGCCAGGGTTTGGTTGAGGTGTTGGGGCTGGGTTGGACTCAGTGATCTTGAAGACCTCTTCCAGCCCAGTGATTCTGTGAATTCTGTGAAAAAATGACACCCTGTTTCCCAAGAGGGGCATCCCCAGTGGGACTAGAGGGACTGCAGAGCTCAAGGGTGGGAGATGCCAGCCCAATCCCACAGATGCCAGCCCATTCCTAGAGATACCAACCCATTCCCAGAGATGCCAGTCCATTCCCAAAGATGCCAGCCCATTCCCAGATTCCCAGCCCATTCCCAGAGATCCCAGCCCATTCCCCTAGATGCCAGCCCATTCCCAAAGATGCCAGCCTATTCCTAGAGACACCAGCCCATTCCCCATGATGCCAGCCCATTCCCAGTGCTGCCAGCCTGTTCCCTTAGATCCCAGCCCATTTCCAGAGATCCCAGTCCATTCCCAGAGACACCAGCCCATTCCTAGAGATCCCAGGCCATTCCTAAAGATCCCAGCCTATTCCTAGTGCTGCCAGCCCAATCCCAGCGTTGCCAGCCTGTTTCCCTGGATCCCAGCCCATTCCCAGAGATCCCAGCCTGTTCCCAAAGATGCCAGCCCATTCCTAGAGATCCCAGCCCATTCCCAGAGATCTCACCCCGTTCCCAGAGCTGCCAGCCCATTTCCCCAAATCCCAGCCCATTCCCAAAGATCCCACCCCGTTCCCAGAGATCTCAGCCCGCTCCCAGAGCTGCCAGCCCATTCCCAGAGATCCCAGCCCATTTCCCTAGACCCCAGCCCATTCCCAGAGATCCCAGCCCGTTTCCCTAGATCCCAACCCATTCCCAGAGATCCTAGCCCGTTTCCCTAGATCCCAGCCCATTATTCCCAGCGCTGCCAGCCCATTCCCAGTGCTGCCATCCCGTTTCCCCAGATCCCAGCCGTTTCCCCAGATCCCAGCCCGTTCCCCAGACTCCAGCCTGTTCCCAGAGATCCCACCCCATTCCCCAGACCCCACCCCATTCCCCACATCCCAGCCCATTCCCCAGACCCCAGCCCGTTCCCCAGACCCCAGCCCATTCCCCAGCCCCCAGCCCGCCCCCAGCCCTCTCCCCGCTCACGCAGCCTGCAGATGGGGCAGTTGTTGGCCTGGTAGCGCAGGGTGTCGGCGCAGGTGTTGCACAGGCAGAGGTGGCGGCAGGGCAGGATCAGCGTGTCCCGCACGTCCGACAGGCACACCACGCACTCGGCGCTGTTATCGCTCACCTCGTCCTCGGCCACCTGCCAGGGCACACAGGGAGCTGCTCGGCTCGGGGGTCCCCAGCCCGTGCTCTCAAACACTGGCTGGGTGCTCAGAGAGGGCTCTGCCAGAGTCCATGGGCTGCCTGCTCTGGAAATGACCCCCTGGGACCTCATTCCTCTCCTCCAGGAGGCTGGGAGATGAGGCCAAAGGAAACAGAAACCCCCATTTTCACCCTGATTTTTACATATTACAGCACAGCATAATGTCACCCTTGCTTTCAGCTTGTCCACAAATGTATTGACTGAGGCCCCATGGAGGGTTCTGGTTTGGCTTTTTGGCTTAGAACTTTTAAGTTCTTCTAAGCCTTCTGGTGTTTACATTCCTGTAATGAACTTTCTCACGCACTTTTATATAAACAATTATTGTTTGACATTCTTTTCTAGAAGAGGAGAAATTTCCTGGACTGTTGGTTTGTCCAGTGTCATTGGAAAGGTGGCACTTTCATCCTCTAATCCACTATCACTTTTAAAATCTATAAATGTTGAAGTCAGAAAATAAACTTCCCTTCTTTTTACCTTGGAGGTTCCAGCATGTGTGTCATTTTATTTCGTGTCCTATAACACCATAAGGCACATCCCATGCCTTGAGCCCCATGCTCCCCATCCATCCCATGCCATGAGCCCCATGTTCCCCATCCATCCCATGCCTTGAGCCCTGTGCTCCCCACCTAAGCCATCATCTTCCCCCAGGGGCCCACAAAGGATGTGGGGAAAAGCTCAATCCTTCAATTTTCTGCCTCCAACAGCTTCGATGCCAACACAAAATGTCCCCAGCCATCACCACCTCCGTGCTGTGCTGCAAACTCTTGCCCTGAGAGTGTTTCAGTGGCCAGACCTGTGCTAGGGGAAGGGAAGAAGGGATGAGGGAAGGCCCTGGGATGCAGGCGGGGGTGCAGCACACACCTTGGAGTCCTGTGTGTTGTACTTGTTCTCGATGCCGTAGATCTCCTGCAGGAGGTAGCTCACACCATCCACCTGCAATCCCATGGGCAAGGGGTGAGCAGCACACACACCTGGGGCTCCCAAACCCCTGCTTGGGCCAGTCCTCCTCCCCCCAGCATCCAGGGGCTCTCTTTGCATTGATAACCTGGAAATTGCAATCCCTGGGAGGCAGGGGAGTGCAATTTCAAGGTTATCAATGCAAAAGGCTGGGAGAGGCCTGGAGCTTTTGGGGCTCCCCAAGACCCCTGAGTGCCTCCCCTGCAGGGTGTGCAGGGACAACTGCACCTCAGGGACACCTCAACACTCACCACTTGCTTCTGCTTGAGGGGCTTCACGCAGAAGGTGCCATCACTGTGCTGGAGGGAGGAAAGAGCACAAGGGTGGGCACCCACCCACCCTGTGGCTGTCACTGCTCCCTCCCTGCTCCCTACGAGCCCATTTTGCAGGAATTCTGGCTTTTCCTGACAGCCCAGCACCAGTAGCTGTGGGAGGTCACACACACTGCAAAGCTTGTTGGAGGAAGGAAGATGGAGTTGAGCCCAAATGCCTTAGAAGGAATGAGGGAATAGTCCCAGGATTTGGGATCAGCCCAGAACATCCCCAGCCCAGCAGCACCATCCCAATTCCCAGGGATTCTCCAGGCTCTTGTACCTGGTGGATGATGGAGGCAGGAGGAGGGGGATGGCCCCAGCTTGGCACTTACCTTCTCAAAGGTGGCCAGCAGCACGTGGCAGTGTCCACTGTGCTCTGCAAGACACAAAGGAGCACTCAGGGCTTGGGGACATGCAGGGGGACAGGCAGAGCCACGGGAGCAGTGAGGAAAAGCAGGAGGCTCTGCCAGCAAACCAGGAAAGGCCATCCCAGCAAGGAGCCCCCTCCTCACCCTCTCCTTCATCCACCACTGCCTGCACCACCATGGGATAAACCTCGCGGTCCAGGTCGAAGCCCAGCTGGAGAGAGACAGGGGGGGCTTGGTGAGATGGAGCAGCGCTGAGCCTTCCTCCCGCCTCCATCTGCACGGGAGGGATGAAGTCAGGACCCACCTCCTCCTCGCTCCACTCGGAGGGGTCGATGGTGTGGGAGGGCACACAGAACTGCTGGCACACCCCCCGCTTGTAGTGCACCGTCTCGGACTGCAGGCTGTTGTCCCTGGGGGTGTAGCTGTGCCAGGGAGACAGGACAGGGTCATCAGGGCACCACCGGTGTCCCCACAGCCCTCCTGCTCTCCCCAGAGCACAGAGATGCCAGGAAAATGGGATGGGGTGTGTGTGCCACTCGTCCCCTCCCAGATGCCTCTTGGGGCTGAGGTAAGAAGGTCGAAAAAGGGCTAAAATAATCCACAGGGTAAAATAAACACAGCACAGGAGGGGACAGGGACAACTCCACAGCCAACCTGGAGGGGTCTGGGGGGGAGAATTATTTCCCCTGGTCTCTGTTCTGACCTGAAGGTAAAAAAAGGGAACAGGATGTGACAGGGAGGGAGGTGGCAGAGCATGGCAAGGACCTGGTAGTGGCACCTGGGGGAAACAAGGAGCCCCCTCCAATCTCAGCACCACCCTCAGCTCTTTCCTGTCCGGAAGAGGAAAGATGCTCAGGGGGGAGGCTCCATGTCCATCAGGCAGGGACACACACCAGGCTTGGGGTGACACAAGCCAGCCTCGGAGGTGACACAGGCCATGCTGGGGGGTGACACAGGCCAATTTGGGGCGTGATACAGGCCTGGCTGGGGGGTGACAAAGGCCTGGCTGGGGGGTGACACAGGCCTGTTTGGGGGGTGACACAGACATGTTTTGGGGGTGACACAGGCCAGGCAGGGGGGTGACACAGGCCTGTTTGGGGGGTGACACAGGCCTGTTTGGGGGGGGTGACACAGGCCTGTTTGGGGGGTGACACAGGCCTGTTTGGGGGGGGTGACACAGGCCAGGCTGGGGGGTGACACAGGCCTGTTTGGGGGGTGACACAGGCCAAGCTGGGAGGTGACACAGGCTTGTTTGGGGGGGTGACACAGGCCTGTTTGGGGGGGATGACACAGGTCTGGTTGGGGGGTGACACAGGCCTGTTTGGGGGGGGGGTGACACAGGCCTGTTTGGGGGGTGACACAGGCCAAGCTAGGGGGGTGACACAGGCCTGTTTGGGGCCCCTCACCTCGCCACCCCGTTGTGGAACTCCTCAGTTGCCTGGTAGTAGATGGTTATGGCCACACGGGCGTCCGTGTCGAAGGTGAACTCCACGTTGTAGTGCACCTTGGCTTTGCTCACTTCTTCCCCCGGGGTCTTCACCTCCTCCGAGCACCTGGGGAGCACAGAGGGTGCAGGAGATGGGCTTTGGGGTGCTCCAGGACTAAAAGGGGCTGCTGCCCTCCATCGGGGGACACTGAGGCACAGCAAGAGCCCAAGGTCGCGCCTGCGGGCTGGGCAGTGCCGCAGGCAGATTTGAGCCCTAATCCCGCATCCCCCGGCCCTGCCGCAATCCCCAGCCTCCCTCCAGCAAAGCCTTCGGAAGGTGGGGGAGGAAGAAGAAGCAAAGCACTTCAAAGGCAGCGCTAAAATCCTTTAATCCTGCGGCACTGCCTGTGCTGGCATGCGGGAATGAGAGGGGAAGGGCAGGAGCTCGTCCTCCATCCTGAATGAGAGCAGGGGAAGGACAGGGGCTCATCCTCCATCCTGAATGAGAGCAGGGGAAGGACAGGATCTCATCCTCCATCCTGAATGAGAGCAGGGGAAGGACAGGATCTCATCCTCCATCCTGAATGAGAGTAGGGGAAGGACAGGATCCTCATCATCCATCCTGAATGAGAGCAGGGGAAGGACAGGAGCTCATCCTCCATCCTGAATGAGAGCAGGGGAAGGACAGGAGCTCATCCTCCATCCTGAATGAGAGCAGCCCCAGGAACCAGGAGGGGAAGGGCAGGGGCTCATCCTCCATCCCGCTGGAATGAGAGCAGCCCCGTGCCCAGCATCCCTGGGCACCCAGCAGGACCCTCCCTGCCCGCGGGGTCAGGACTCACTTGACGAGGCGCAGGGTGTCCTTGCGGATGTTGATTAAACTCCTGAGGGTCTTCACGGGTTCCTGAGGAGGTGGAGCAGCATAAGGGAACTAGGACGAGAGAGACACCGCTGAAGGCAGAGCACACGGGGGCACTGCTATGGCTCTGGGCCCCCCAATGACCCCAACGCCCTACAGAGGGAATTGGGGTGGCCTGGGCATCCTGATGGGTGCTGAGCACCTGCAGGTCCTGCTGGCACTTGGGCACCAGGCAGCACAGTGACATCCCTCCACAAAGAGCCCAGGACAGCAGGGACAGTGTCACTGGGGAGGGGACACAGAGGGGCTGTTCCTTGTCCCTTTGGCTGGAGGCTGAGGGGGATGGGGGGCACAGGGCAGCAGCTGCTGATGGATTTTTATGCTGCTGGATGAGGCTGGGCAGAGCTGAGGCTCCCTCCCTGCTCACCAGGCAAGAAAAAGCAGGCACAAGTGTCCCTGTGGTGGATGGGATTTGGGTGGTGGAATCCTGCCAGCCCCGTGCCCAGAGCAGAGAGCCAGCAAAGTGTCTGGGCAGGAGCAGGCAGGCAGCAGCATCCCTCCCCCAAGGAGACATTGTCCCTCCCAGTCCTTTCTGTGCACTTGACAGGGGCTACAGGGCTCCTGGGGAGAGGGGACACAGGGGTAGCACCCTGGGGACACCCTCTCCCTGGCACTGCAGCCACCCAGAGGACACTGAGGGCACTGGGGAAGGGGCACAGGACCCACCTCCCCCCTCTCAATCCCCATGTCCCAGGTAGGTTTAGCTGCAGGAGGGATCAGCCCTGACTAAGGCCCAGCTCGTTGGCAAGCTGCCACCATGTGCCAAGGGACAGCCAGAGCCAGGAGGGTGTCAGGTGCCATCAGGGATGGCAGATGGTCCAAGAGCCTCAACCGCTGCCTCTGGAGAGGGAACAGTGTCCCACTGTCCCTCAGCAAGGCACCCACTGCACCCCAGTACCAAGGGGACAAGAATGAATTGCAGGTGGCACTTGGGGATGCCCTGCAGGGAGCGTGCAAGGCATCCATGCCCTGCCCATGTCCCATGTCCCATTTCCCGTGCCCCTGGTGTTCTCAGATGGGACAACCATCATCACCTCAGCTGTCCTCAAAGCCATCCCCACCTTTCCTGTCCCCAAGGCAGAGCAGGGGTGGCACTGGGGGACAGGCTGGGACAGGCAGCTGCAGAACCCCCCAGTGCAGGCACAGCTCTGCCCCATCCCTGCTCCACCATCCCACAGCTGCCACTGAAGGCAGATTAAAGCCCAGGCTGGGCACAGCATGGCTGATGGCATCAGAGGCTTTGGGCATGAATTGCCAGCACTGTGGAACTGCCTCCCACTGCTCTCACCCTCCTCAGGAGGGGAAAAGGGCAGCAGAGTCATTAAACTGCTGCTAACGAACTTCTGTGTGAGTCACTGAACGTGCACCTGCAGAACTGAGCACCTGCAGAGCCACCCAGTGCAGCTGGAGGGGAGAGATGAGAACAAGCTCCAGGCTGAACTGAGCCTGTCATGACAGGCCGTGCCATGTCGTGATACATCCTCTGCTATTCAAACTAACGCAGTCACCCCAAATTGCTTGTTTCCACCAGTCCAACCATACCCAAACCAGCCCTGGCAGGGAAAGCACCCATGGGTGCACCCTCCCTCCTGCTGCAGCAGCCAGGGGTGGGTGACAGGGATGGGGAAGTGCCACAGGCAAATTGTGCTCTGCAGAAACCACTTTGGGCTCTTTCACTCCCACGTGTGAAAAGCACTTTTTGGGGGTGGTTGGATTTCTTTTTAAATCGAATTTTACAAGCCAGGTTTTGCATGTCAGAAAGGGGCTCTTCAGAGGATGTTTTGCATCTCCTCACTTTCAATCAAGCTGAAACACAACAGAAAAAAAATGGGTGATGGTCGTGGTGAAGTTAAGAATGTCATCCACGTGCCTACAGCAACATTTGGTGCAGACCAGCTTTTGCTGAAGTGAAATAAAAACCACCCTCAAAAGTCTGTCTTGGGGTTTTTCTACAAGCAAACCCCAGCAGCTTTGCGTGGGCAGGGAAACCCAGTGGCACATTTCAACAGCTCCTGGCTTCCCCTGTGCTCCCTGAGTGCCTCCAGCAGCTGCTCTGCTCCTCAGCCCCTGCATGGTGGCAGCTACTTCACCTGCAACGCCCTTCCCAGCCCCTTGGGAACCTGTTCCCAGCTGGAAAATCCAGACTATCATGTATCCATGGAGGGGAGAGCCTGCACAGCCTCTGGCTGCCCTGCACATCCCTGAGCTGTTCATAGTTCAAAGTGCTCTGCTCACAGAGGACTTAGGACACAATTCCTCCAAGATCACCTTGATCCCCAAGGAACCCAAAATTAATCCCCTACCAAAAAGCAGCTGCCATCTTTAATGTTTCCAGCCCCACCAGGGCTCTCCCAGAAGGTCAGAAAGCAAAAATATCACAAAGCAGCATCAGGACAGGGCCTGGGGGCAGCATCAGAGAGACCCAAGTGTTGTCTGGACACAGGCTGGGACCAGAACCAACACAGACCCCCCCAACTCCTCCCTGAGCCCCCAAAACTGGCCTGACCCAAAGTCCAGCCCCAGCACTGCCCCTGCTGCCCAGGGAGATGGGATCTTGGATCTTGGTCACAGCTCTGCAGCCCAGAGCCATCGCTCATCAAACGGAGCAGGACAATTCAGCTGGTGATGCTGGATTAATTCTCTCTGCTGCTTCCAAGCTGTTCCTTTGCCTTCCCTGCTGCTCTGCTGACATGGGAACTGCTCACTGGGCAGTTTAGAGGCTTTTACTGTAATCAAGAGGATTTCTCAACACTCCCTGCTGGAAGAGACCCTGAGTGCTGATGTCTCATTTCCAGGGAAGCTCAGAGCAGGGAGGGAGGGAAGGCTCTGCCTTTGGCCCTCAGTGTTCCTGGGCTTTGTGGGTGCTCCTGACCTCGGCTCTGCCTGGATCCCTGCTCTGGCACAGCCCAGGGCTGGACACTTCCCTGCTGAAGGACCACATCATGCTGCCAAAGCACGACCAAAGCCAGTCCCAAGGAGGAAACAGGAACCTTGCTGGCAGCAGGCAATGCTTGAGGGCTGGGCCAAAGCACCAGGCACGTTTATCTCAACAGAAAAGCTTTGGTGACTTTTAAGTCTCATCCTGAATCTTTTGAATATTTAACCCCCCAAACTCCTCCAACCAGTGGTGGTGAGTTGTCCCATTGCTGAGAGGCACCTGGATGAGGGGGGACATCATTCCCAGGCTGAACCCCTGCTCTCATTTCCTCCCTTTCCAAAGGCAGCAAGCACAAAAACCATCTGCAGGAGCCTGGAGTGTAGGGACCCCCCTCCAGCTGGGTTTCCTTGTGCCCTGAGAGAGCTGGAGCTGGCAGCACCCAGCACTGCAAAATCCATCCATGCCTCACCCAGCCCCAACCTACCCCATGCCATTTATTTTATATTTTATTTTATTTTATTTTATTTTATTTTATTTTATTTTATTTTATTTTATTTTATTTTATTTTATTTTATTTTATTTTATTTTATTTTATTTTATTTTATTTTATTTCTTCCCCTCCCTTGCTAGAGTTTGGAGAGTAATTTCATCTGCTCCTGTCCAAGCTGCTCTACTCCCCTGAACACCACACCAGGGCCTCTGTGTTGTGTGCCCTCCTGTCTGGGATATAGCTCCTGGATGAGATGGGGAAGGCAAGAGAAAACTCAGCTCTTGGAGAGGGAATGAGAAAGAAGATGGATTAAATCAGCCCAATTCCCCTTCACCACCAGTCCTGGATAGGAGACAGGCTGCAGCAGTGTGAAAAATGCATGTATTTTATGATTGGCTTTTTGCAAATATTAAAATGAATATTATATGCGTTGTGTTAGAAAGTTATGCTGTATTAATGCTCTTAAGTAGTGTTAAATATAGTTGTAGGTTATAAAAAATGTTAAAATAGAAACTATGCTATGTAGGATACTTTTTTTAAAGAAAGGACTCACATTGAGATAGCAGCCACAGGACACCTGAATCTTTCAGAGAAAAAGAATTTATTGCCCTCTTATCAGAAGAAATTAACTTTTTCCTGTCTCAAAGGCGCTGTCAGGATTCAGAGGAAGAATTTGACACTGCCCAGACAGAATCCTGTATTTGAATGGAATTTTTGCATCATGGATGAGGTGTATGAATATACAACAGGCTGCTGCTTTTAAGGGTTAATCCTTTGTTAATGTGGGTCCTTTTTCAGGCTCGTGCTGCCCAGAAAAGGTACCTGAACATCCATAACTGTTTGTATTTATTACCTCATATTGTTCTAAATTCAAATTGTCCAAATTATTATTGTATCACTATTTTTAATAGCCATTTTATTACTATTAAACTTTTAAAATTTTAAAAACAAGTGATTGGCGTTTTCCACAGGCAGGAAATCAGCCCTCGTACTAGCCATCAGAAAATCCTCTCCAGGCGGGCTTGGCAGGCTCTGCCCGTGGAAGGGACACTTGGAAGCCCGTGGAGGGGACAGCCAGCAGCCTGTCCCACACATCCCCCTGTCACACTCAGTCCCTGTCACACTCAGCCTGTCCTGCACACCCGCTGTCACACACAGCCTGTCACACATCCCCTGTCACACTCAGTCCCTGTCACACTCAGCCTGTCCTGCACACCCCCTGTCACACACAGCCTGTCACACACACTCCCTGTCACACGCCCCGTCACACACATCCTCCTGTCACAGTCAGCCTGTCCTGCACACCCCGTCACACACAGCCTGTCCCACATCCCCTGTCACACGCCCCCTGTCACACTCAGTCCCTGTCACACACAGCCTGTCCCACACAGCCTGTCACACACAGCCCTCATGTCACACCCCCTGTCACACACCCTCTGTCACACATCCCCTGTCACACTCAGCCTGTCACACACACACACTGTCACACACACACACTGTCACACACACACACACTGTCACACACAGTCCCTGTCACACACACACACCGTCACACACACACACACTGTCACACACAGCCTGTAACACACACCCCTCATGTCACACACAGCCTGTCCCACACCCCCTGTCACACACACACACCGTCACACACTCAGCCTCCCCGGTTCGGGCCGTGCCGGTGCCCGTTTCCCCCCGGTGCCCGGTTCCCCCGGTACCCACCACCACGGGCCGGTTGCCCAGGAAGTTGAGGTCGCTGTTCTCGCCGAACAGGTACCCCTCGGGGTGCGTGGAGTCGAACTTCTCCCCGCCCATGATGAAGTGGTTGGCGAAGTAACTCCCTGAAACGAGAGCACAGCGAGCGCCTGAGCCCAGGCACCGGATCGATGGCTCGGAGGTGACTTTGTCCCCAGGGTCACCTTGCTGGGAGCCTTTCTGGTTGAGCTCACACACTGAGGCTGCCGAGGACCAGCTCCCTGCCTGCCCTCCCCTCCTCCTGCATCCCGCCCGCTCCAGCACCAGCTCCGAGCCGTGATGGGGAGAGATGCAGGGCTCCAGCCCCACGGCAGCGCTGGCCCTCGGGGCTGCTCCATCCCTGCTCCCCTTTCCCTGTCTGGGACACCCCTGTGAGCCCCAGCACGGCCTGAGCCACCCAAGGTCACCCTGACCTTCAGCCATCCTGGCCCCTGGGGCAGCAGAGCAGCGCTAATCCCGGCCATAAACAGCCCCCAGAGGAGGCAGGAGAGGCAGAGAGCCCTGGAGGAGCCCGGCTGGCTCCCACATCCCGGGGATGCTGCTGGGAAGGGCAGCACAGAGCCAGATACAGCCCAGGGCTGCTCCTGCTCTGATGGCACAGACCTGGGCACCACCCAGGGCAGCGTGTCCCCAGCCAGACACTGCCCAGGGCTGCTCCTGCCCTGATGGCACAGACCTGGGTGCCACCCAGCCAGACACTGCCCAGGCTGGCTGCAGCTGCCACCAGGAAGGTGAGCAAAGCACAACTGCCCCGAGTTCTGTCAGTTCTCAGCCTGCAGCCTTCCCTAGGAAGGGCTCACCTGTGCCAGGCAGGATTTTGGGGTCCTGTAGACCCTCCAGAAGGTCAGCACCTGCCCTGCAGAGTGCTCCACATTGCCCTGATGAATGCTGGGCAATGACCAGATTCTTTCTTCCCTCACAGAGCCTGAACACCAGAATGTGCCAGCCCTGAGCTGGGAGCAGCCCCCAGGTCCTGGTGCCTGCTCCTCGTCTGTGAGAGCTGGGCTGTGTGGGGGAAGCATGTTGTGGCACAGGACCTGGCCAGGCAGGAGGGCTGGGACTTGAGGTGGGAAAAAAGGGAAAGGTGGACAGGGATGGGGGAGCAGCAAGGCGTGAGCAGAAACACCAGGATATGTCAGATGTGGACACAGTGTCCTGCATCCTGACAGCCACAGGGCCAGGGGTTTAGCTTATAAAAACCCCAAACCCATCAGCACAGATCCATCTGCACCCCTCTGGGGGATACCCCAAAACCAAACATTTGGGCACCACAGATAAAGGAGCTTAACCCTGGGCTGCAGCTCTGCAATCAGCTTCCAACAGAGGCAGGGCCTGTCTAGGGCTGGATCAGGCTTTAATCCTGCACTGAGACCCCAAAGGGAGCCCAAAGCACAAGGGGAGGAGTAGGGGGGATGTAACTCTGGGCCGGGAGGGAGGAGTGGGGTCCCACAGCTCTGCCCCATAGCACACAGTGGGGTCACAGAGCTCTGCCCCATGGCACACAGTGGGGTCCCACAGCTCTGCCCCATAGCACACAGTGGGGTCACAGAGCTCTGCCCCATGGCACACAGTGGGGTCCCACAGCTCTGCCCCATGGCACACAGTGGGATCCCACAGCTCTGCCCCATAGCACACAGTGGGATCCCACAGCTCTGCCCCATGGCACACAGTGGGGTCCCACAGCTCTGCCCCATAGCACACAGTGGGGTCACACAGCTCTGCCCCATGGCACAGAGTGGGGTCACACAGCTCTGCCCCATGGCACAGAGTGGGGTCCCACAGCTCTGCCCCATGGCACACAGTGGGATCCCACAGCTCTGCCCCATGGCACACAGTGGGGTCCCACAGCTCTGCCCCAGCCCCTGGCACAGCCATGCCTGGATGCAGCCAGCCCCATAGCAAACGTCGACCATCAATTATTGATGCCTGCTGCTTTCAGGTCCCATTTTCCATCTACATAATTTATAGGCAGCTCGCCTGGAAGGACTCGGCCAGGTGGAAAAAAAAAAACCCTCCAGAGCAAAGTGCCTTCAGAGCTGCCTGCAACAGCACAGCCAGGGGAGAACGGGGCCATCCAGAGCTCTTCCTGACACTGATTGGAGCAAGAGCGGGAGATGGCAAAAAAATTACATTGAAACATGGAGAATGCCACCCCAGCAGTGAGGGAAAGCTGGAAAATGGAGCACAGGCTCTCTGATTTGCCCAGCCAGGCTTTAGTGCGTGCTGGGGGCTCCCACAGGATGGGCAGAGCAGGTGAGGACCACGCTGCCATCACCCAGTCTCCCTGCCAGGGGTTGGGAGCATCCCTGGGTGCTGCAGGCTCCCGGCACATCCCCCTGAGGTTACAACTCCCTCTTGACAGCAGGCAGAACCAGCTCTGTGCTCCCTCCTTGCTGTTAAACAAGAGGTTGAGTCGTGCCAGGATTTCCAGGGAAGCACCAGCAGAGGAAAGCCCAGGGAATCAGCAGGAGCGTGTCAGTGACCCCCTGGGCATGGCTGGGGGCAGGGAAGCACCTTCCCAGTCACAGGCACCTTATCATGGGCTGCTGTAAATCCAACGCCTCCTCCCAGGGAAGGAGAGCCTGTCAAGGACAGCCACATCTCGGGAAGGGCTGCACAGAGCGGCTGCTGGAAAGGAGGAATAAACCCCAATTGCCTCAGGTTCCTGGCAAAAAAAAATGTCTGTGTGTCCTGCACATCTGCTGGCTCACATCTGGCAGCTGCTTTTCCCCATGAGTGGCAGTGATGCCACCTTGTCCAGCTGACAGAGAAGGGTGAGGACCCTCGTGCGTGACATGTCCTGCACTGTGCCCCAGCCACCACTGCCCTGCTGGGCTCTGGCACTGCAGCCTCTGGCTCTCCAAAGCTGCTAAACCAGAAAAGCTCATTCCCAGCTCATCCCTGGTGAGGGAAGCCCAGGTTTGCACAGCCTGCAGTCAGCCCGGACAGTGGCACGGCACGGTGCTGGCACAGGGACACCCTGCGGCCACGGGTGCCAGCACAGGGTGCTGGGATGGGCTGGGTAAAGGCTCTGGGTGCTTCTGCCCCTGGGCAGCCCATTATTTAATTCTGTGCTCAAAGCAGGCAGCCAGAGCCAGCAGCAGCCAGAGCTGAGGCCAAACCCTGCCCCAGCACTGCTGTGTCAGCCCTCGGCCCTGCCACCACCTGGGCTTGTGCCCCACGACGGGGGGCACTGCTGCATTGATCCCTGTGCTCCTGCCCCTGCTCACAGTCCCATGTGCCCCAGGGGAGCTTGGTGCCACTCTCAGCTGGGGACAGGGGCTGAAAGCTGGAGATTTGCCCCAAAAGCCATCCCAGTAGCCAGGCAGTGGGCTCCATCTACAGCCCCCGCTGGCTCTTCCTCCCAGTGCCAGCCATGGAAGTAAATCTCAGCCTTTGTTTAAAAATTATGGCTTAACTAATCCCATCAACACTGTCTGTAGGGGATGGGACCCCCAGGATAGGGAGATGCTAAACTGGGACCAGACACAGCTGCCCTATTCCCACAGGCTGCACTGGCCATCCTGAGAGAGCCCACAGCCAAAGCCACATCCAGAGAGAGGAAAATGCCCCAAGGTCCCATGAGATTCCCCTCCAGAAGCACATTTCCAAGGCAGTGGCTGTTTCCAGGTGGCTTTTGAGGTGAGGGAGGTGCTGCTGGCACAGCAGAATCAGCTCCCCTGCCCAGCACGTCCTCCCTCGGCTGCCGGCAGCGCTGGAGGCAAATCCCATCGGATTAAAGGCAAACCAGCCATAATCCCCCCGGGCCACCAGCCTGCCCTTGTCCCTGTGCAGATGGCTGTGTCACCTGGGCACCTCCTGCCCCCTTCTCCTGAGCACCCTGGGCAGCAGTAGGACCATTCCCCAGCTGTGCCCAGAGCCAGCAGTGGGACCAGGCCAGCTGAGCACAGCCAGGAGCCCCAGGCTCCCCCTGCAAGCTGGAGCTGAGCATCAGCCTGGTGACCTCTGCAGCTGAGATGGGCTTGGAAGTGCTCAGCTGGGTGCACTTGCACCCTCCACCCCTTTGTACCCAGATATTTCAAGAGCCCCTAAATAAAACAGGGTCCCAAGGGGAAAACTTGTCCTGCACAGAGACACTGTCCCTACAAAGAGCAATGCCATGGGTGGGCTGGTGCAGCCCCACCTGGCATCAAAGTGACAGAAGCCTTGAAACCACGTAAAAAAGGGAGCTGGGAGAGCCCTGCAGGAGGCCAGGCTGTCAAGGATCAGCCATCTCCAGCCAGCTGTGCAACCTATTTTAGATTAAAATCTAAAAAAAAAAAAAAAAAAAAAAAAAAAGGCAAGCACAGCTTTTCAGGACAAGCACAGGGTTTGTGTTGGGCTGTAATTTTTGCTAAGGAAGTCTTTAGTTGTAATTAGTGAATAACTTGCCACAGCACTAACGATCTGAGCGTTTACCTTATCCTATTAACTACCAAAATAGTTACCTATTAATAATATTTAGTGCTGCAAGGATCCTGTGCAGTCTCCTCGCACGGCACACACGGTGCTGCGGGGCATCACCCAGCGGGGCCGGGATTTCTGCGGCTCTGAAGCCGAGGGCTGGACCCCTCCACCCCTCCCTCCCCCTCGGCCACCGCTCAGCCCGGCCCTTGCAGGGAAAAGCGAGGCACGGAGGGGAGGGACGGATTTTCCAAGGTCACGCACAAGGTTTGAGCCAGGGCCGGCTTGGGGAGCGGGAGATGAATCGCAGCGAGCCCCGAGGCGCGGAGAGAGGAGCCGGGAAGGGGAGGGATCCCCAGGGCAGGGGCTGGGGTGCTGCGATGGGGCAGAGCCCTGCGAAGGAGGGATCCCCTCCAATCCCTCCCACCCCAGCCTCCCTCATCCTCCCGGGAATTTAAACCCAGGATTTTCCCGAGCAGCCAGCACCGGAGTCACCGGCTATAAAAAGCAACTCCGGAGCTCGGTGCCGCAGACCACGGCTACAGAAATCATGATGACAATAATGTCATTAAAGTCGCGTCAACTCAGCCAAGTTTGGGAAGCGGGGTGTGCGGGCAGAGGGGCTCTCGGAGAGGGGGGACCCCCATCCCTGCGTGCCGAACTCACGCAGGGAGCCCCGCAGCAGACCCAGATTTTCAGGGTGCCCCCCCGTGCGTCAGGGTTTGTTTTGGGGTGCGCAGGGTCACCCCGCCCGCAGCAAGGTCGTGCCCGGTGCCCGCCCTACTCGCTCCCCTCCGTCCCTCCGCACCGGCGGCACCGGGACCCGAGACACCCCGGGGGCTCACCGGATTTCGGGGGGTATCTGTAGACGGAATTAGCGGGGATATCCACTTCCTCCACGCCTGCGTTCTGCCGGCTGGTCAGAGCCCCCATGGCCGGGCCGGGCTCAGCGGGCGGGGGGCGGCGGGGACTCCTCCCGCCCGGGACCGGGACGGGGGCCGGGAGCGGGGCTGGCGGCGGCCCCCGCCCGCAGCATCCTCCGCTCGCTGCGCTCCGCTCTGCGCCGCGCCCGGCGCCGCCTCCGCGGCACCGCGGGGCTGCGACACTCGGGGCGGGGCCGCACCGGCCGGCACGCCCCGGCCCGCCCCGGCTCGGCCCGGCTCGGCCCGGCCCGGCGGGGACGCGGTGCTGCCGGGTCACCGTGCCCCGGTGCCCACCGCCCAGCCAGCGGCGTCCCCGTCAGGTGCCGCTTACCTGTGCCCCGCGCGTGTCCACAGTGCCACCCGCCCGCCATCCCCCGTGTCACCCAGTAGCGCTCAGGGGCCTCCTCGCCATCATCCGCCACCCTCGGGCTCCCCGCAGTGACTTGTGTCCAGCTCGCCCCCAGCCCCGCAGCTGGGGGGCACCGAGCAGCACCCCCGGCTCAGGGAGCCCCGGGGCAGGCTGGCCGTGGCCCCCTGTCCCCGTGAAGGTAACCCCTGAGGCCAGTGGGATGGCAGTGTTTAAGAGTGGGACTTCTGTAGGATTTAGGGGTTTAATTCCGACGGGCCGTCAGTGCCCTGCTAGTTCAGGACACCCTCTGCCGCCGGCGTGTCCCCTGCGAGGAGGACAAGCCCCCACTTTTCCCCACAGGTTATAGGGGAAGGATTTAGTGCAGCTGTTGGCACAGGACTGATCTCCTCCAGCAGCGCTTCAGGGGCGCAAAGCGCTGGGGGGGCCGGGTTAGAGCCCCCCCAGTGCTCATCTCCATCATCATCATCATCATCCCCATCCTGCCCTCCCAGCTGCCTCCACACCCGGAGCACTTGTGGAGGCACAGAGCCGCCTGTCCACTGCAGAGCACCCCGAGAGATTCCCCCAGCTGCCCCAGAGTTAAATCGCTGGGAAGCACTGGTCACCTCCTCGTTTCCCTCTTGGAGCCGGAGAGGGAGGAAGGAGCCTCTGAGCGCTCACTTAACCCCGCCGGTGATTAATTAGTCCGGCAGCGCCGGTTAGTGGAGCATCACATGATTTTGATTTGAGTTGATAACACGAGCGCTATAAATATCAACCGGGAGATGTGCAGGGAGGTGGATCAGCTGCCCTGATGGCCTTGGCTGCTCAGTGCTGACGAGCAAAGGCCGTCCCTGGGGCTCTCCCCTTTGTCCCCTCCTTGCAGATGGACACACGGACCCCCTCCCATTGCCTCCCACCCACACAGCCCCAGAGGCTGCTGAGAAATGCCAAATCACAGAGGCTTTGTGCCCTGTTTGCAGCCTGGCACTGTCACACCGGGACCCACATTGCCAGCGGTGACACCCTGTCCGTGCTGCTGGATGTCACACCTGGGCTGGCTGCCAGCAGGAGCACCGCTGGAGAGCGGGATTTAAGACTCCATGATCTCAAAGGTCTTTTCCAACCCCAATGGCTCTCAGAGGAGCTGAGGGCAGCATCCACACTGGGAGCCTGATCCAGCTCTGGGTGCTGGTGCCCAGTTGGGAGTCCCGAGACCGCAGGAACAGATCCCAAACATTTTTGGGGATCCCGTTGTACACATGGATAATTTAAAGCTCCAGCACAGCCCAGCATTGCTGAGCTGCCAGCCCCACTGCCCTGCTCCAGCCAGATACAGCGGGAAGCTGGGAGAGGGAGCCAGCACATTTCATTAGCGGCACCGAGCAGACTGCAGGGCCTCGGTGCAGATAATAATTCAAAGTTCTCCCCGTGCAGATCCATAACCCGGCAGTCATTACATGCAGAGCTGCTGCCTGCATGCACGGCTCGTGGTTTTTTTCCCGGATTGCTGCAGCAGAGGATTTTGTAGGGCAGTGCCGCAGTGGAGCGCGGGAGCGTGGCAGGAGCCGGGGACGGCGGCTTCGAGGGCAGGGTCCCTCCCTGCTCTGCCCGGCTGCACCTCCCAGCACTCATACAGCCAGGAGAAACCCCAGCAGGGCCGACCTGGAGGGGCAATCCAGAGAAAATGCAATGTTTGAACCCAAAATGCACGTGCTGCTGGGCTGGGGGATGTGGGATGTGTGTGTGACACAGAGAGGGTCCCTCCTTGTGCTGGGAGGGAAACTGAGTCACGGTAGAGCACAGGAGGGCGTGCAACCCACCCACAGCAGAAAAGGTTTGTCTGCACAGCCACTCCATTCCCAGTTCCCCCAGCATGAACTGGCACAAACTGGGGAAGCAGCAGAGCAGCCCCTGGGCTGGCTCTGCTCTGTGCAGTGGGGAGGGGGTGACCCTTCCTTGGTGCCTGCCCAGGCCTCCACAGCTCCTGCCTGGGGACGTGCTGGGGGTCCCCTGGCCTGCAGGAGTGACCCCCAGAGTCCCAGGGTAGCACATCTCAGCATGGAGAGGTGACAGCGAATCCTACCCCAAAAAGGGATCATTTTGAAGAACCCAGTCCTGCTGGCTCACCAAGTGTCACCAGCACTGCTCTGTCACAGCTTTGGGTGCCAAGGGCCCATGAGCGGCACTCCCCTGGCTTTCCCAGGCCAGCTGCTCCCAGCTCGAAGCTGTGCTGAGCCCATGGGTGGCCTTGGCAAGCAGGAGGTTCTGAGAGCTCACCAGGGCTGCCTGCAGAGCCAGGTGGGTCTGGGATCCCTGCATCTGCAATTGCTCCTCTCACACCTCCCCTGCCTCCAGGCTGGTTTTTGCTCCAAGAAGACAAAGCCACCAAAATCTTACTGGGCAAGCAGGACCCTGCACAGCCATCACTGAACCCCAGCGGAGGGAACCCCCTGAATATCCCAGGAGGATTCCAGCCTGGCAAACACAGCCTGGCATTGCTGGACTGCACCTTCGTGGGACCAGCAGGACTCTGCAGAAGCCCCACAGAGGCCTCAGTGCTGGGGGCAACCAGCTGCAGATGCAGCTTGGAGTTTCCACTGCTCTGCCTCCTCATTCCCCCTGGTCACCACCACCACATCAAAACCTCCTGTGGCTCATCCCAGATCAACCTATTTTCACACCATGCATTGGCAAAGTCCCTTCTTTATTTGTTTGGGGTTTAAATGCCAATTTTCCCTTTTTAAACAAAACACTTCTAGGCACAAATTGCACAAGTCCCACTTGGATTCACCAACCTGCTGTGGGGAGAGCACACAAGGGGAGAGTTCATCCTTGCAGGCTGAGACTGGAGCTCCGAGGAATCAGGATTTTAACCATTTTAACCCCTTCCCCCAAACTGGGAGCTGCCCTGAACCCCACAGCCTTTACATGGCAGGGGTGTGGGGATGAAGAGGATGTGGGTCCCTGCTCCTGCCCCTGGCATCTGGTCAGGGTCCCATCCCCAGGGGAAGCTGTTCCCAGATGGGAGAGACAGGCAAGGGGTTAAGGGGGGATCCCCAGAGGGGGCAACAGGGTCCCAAAAAAGGAGGAGATGAGTGCTGGGGGAGCTTTGCTGAAGGAAGAGAGGAGCCTTGATAAGGGAACAAGGGGTGAGCCTGACTGGGGGTTAAGGTGCAGCCCCCACAGGAGTGGCCCCCCAACAGGGGTATCCAGGGATGGGCGGAGCCCCCCTCTCTGTGACCCCCCAACAGTGAACCTCCCTCTCCAAGAACCTCTCAAACCGAACCCCCCTCAATAACCCCTAAACAGCTCCACCCAATGAATGCCCCCCAAACTGACCCCCCCAATAACCCCTAAACAGCTCCCCTCAATGAACGCCCCCCAAACTGAACCCCCTAAACAGCTCCCCTCAATGAATGCCCCCCAAATGAATGCCCCCCAAACTGACCCCCTCAATAACCCCTAAACAGCTCCTCCCAATGAACCTCCCCTCAATAACCCCCCAACATCTCTCCTCAATGAGCGCCCCCAAGCCGAGCCCCTCTCAATGAACCTCCTCAATGAACGTGACGTCACCAACGCCTCACGATAAAACCCCCGCACAGCCAATCAGCGCCCGTTCTCCCTCCCGCCTGGCCCCGCCTCCGCCACCCCCAGCCAATCGCGGGGCCGTCTTCAGCCAAAACACAGGCGTTGGCCAATGGGGAGGCGCCGGGGCAGCTGGAAGGTTCGAAGCCGGCGGTGGGCGGGGCGCGGGGCGCGGCGGCGGCCAATCGGCGCGCGGGGGCGGGGCCGGCGGCGCCCCCCGGTCCCCCCGGTGGAGCGCGGCGGGCGCGGCGGGCGCGGGGCGCTCCGGGCGGTGCGGGCCGGGCCGGGGCCGCCCCGCCATGTCCGTCAACATGGAGGAGCTGCGGCACCAGGTGATGATCAACCAGTTCGTGCTGGCGGCGGGCTGCGCCGCCGACCAGGCCAAGCAGCTGCTGCAGGCGGCACACTGGCAGTTCGAGGTACGGGCCGGGCCGCCGGCGGCACGGATCGGGATAACCCGCGCGAGAACCGGGGCGCCCCAGGTCCCGATCCGCCGCCCGCCTGGCCGCAGAGCCGCGGGGCGGAAGGCGATGGGGGTGGCGGCAGGCCCGTGCGGCCCCGGCTCACCGACACGCGTGGCCGAGTTTGGGGGGGTCCTGCCCGGCCCCCGGCACCCACGGCGGGGCGGGGGGCGCCTCGGGCCCGGGCTCCGCCGGGTCTATTTATACCCGGGCCGAAACCCGAGCTGCGGCCCAGCGGGCCGGCCCCTCCCTCCCGCTCCGGGCTGGGGATGGGGGCGCCGCGGGGACGGAGGCGGCGGTGTAAACACAGGGTCCGGGGTGTAAACACAGGGTCCGGGGTGTAAACACCGGGTCCGGGGCGTAAATACGGGCTCGGGGGTGTAAACACGGGCTCGGGGGTGTCCCCTGGCCTGGGGAGCCCCAGAGCGAGCAGGGCACACGGTCTCCGGTGGGGCGGGTGACGGGCAGCCCCTCGGCCTGGCAGGGCTGGGCACCCCGGGGCGGTCCCGGGGGGTGGGAAGGGGCGGGGGGCTGCGGGGCGAGCTCTGGGGGGCCCCTGTGGTCGCTCCCCCTTTGTCTCGGGTGGGCTGCAGCTGATAGCTTGTCCCCACAGACAGCCCTCAGCGCCTTCTTCCAGGAGACCAACATTCCCAGCAGCCACCACCCCCCCCAGATGGTAAGTGGGACCCCTCCCTCACCCCTGCACCCCCCATCCCCTCCCCATCTCCCCCAGCCCCAAAAACACCTTTAGACCCTTGCCAGCACCACCAGCCCCCCATACCCCCCCACCCTACAGCAGCACCCTCCCCACGCCCCCCAGAGGAGCCCCCCATGCCGAGCCCCCCGAGCGGTGCAGCCCCAGCCCCGGAGCTGTCAGCTCCTGCCAGCCATATTGCCGGGCGCCCGCAGGAACACGCAGCCGGGGAATGTAAACACGAGCTAAAATGTCTGCCAGGAAATAGTTTGTCTCGGCGAGCATCGCGCTGCGACTTGGGCTCCCCGGGCCGGGGGGCCGCGGCTGGAGCCCCCATTCCCCCCACGCCGCTTGACCTTGGCCGAGGGCACATCCCCTCGGCCGGAGGGAGGAAGTTGTTCCCCTCCGGGTGTTTTGTTTTGTGTTTCTCAGGGGTTTTCTTTCTTGTTTTCCCTCTTCCCCCCCCTCCCCGCGCCGCCGCCATCCTCCAGTGTTGGGGAACTGAGCGGTGCCGCGGGTCGGGGTTAGGGTGAATTTTCCCCCTTTTCTCGTTCCATCATTCCCCCACCTCGTTCCACGCCAGCCGGCCTGGCATTGCCGGCAGCCAGCGCTCGGTTTCCCTCGGAGAAAGTCGCTTTGTCAGCCAGCTCGCAGTAAAAGCCCTTTTATTGCAGTTCCTCCCCAGCCTGCGCGTTTCCGTGCTGCCCCGGGCACCTTGCGGGGTCTCCCGGTGCCGGGGAGCAGATCCAGGCCCTGCTGTTCCCACCCCAAAGCCCCATCGGGGGAGCAGTTCCAGGCCCTGCTGTTCTCACCCCAAACCCGGGGAGCAGATCCAGGCCCTGCTGTTCCCACCCCAAAGCCCCATCGGGGGAGCAGTTCCAGGCCCTGCTGTTCTCACCCCAAACCCGGGGAGCAGATCCAGGCCCTGCTGTTCTCACCCCAAAGTCCCATCAGAGCAGTTCCAGGCCCTGCTGCTCTCACCCCAAACCCGGGGAGCAGTTCCAGGCCCTGCTGTTCCCACCCCAAAGCCCCATCGGGGGAGCAGTTCCAGGCCCTGCTGCTCTCACCCCAAACCCGGGGAGCAGATCCAGGCCCTGCTGCTCTCACCCCAAAGCCCCATTGGGGCAGGATGCAAACCAGGGCTGGGAGCACCATCCCAGCCCCATTCCCGCCACCCAAAAACAGGCACCCATTTCCCCCCAGACCTGAGCCACTCAGTTCTCCCCCTCCCCAGCAGTGTTTTCATAACACCGTGTGCTCCACGTCGTGTCAAAATACCTTTTACCTTCTCTCCAGACACTCCTGTTTTGGGGAGTTGATTTGGTGTTTCCCTCCCCCTCCCCAGCACCCTGACTGGTGCAGTTTGAAATGCCCCACACGTGAGATGAGGACTTTGGTGCTGGCGGTTTCTATTTCTCTTTCAAGCGTCAGGGAACAAAGCTGTGAGTGTGGCTGTGGTTTGATGGGTGATCCCCATTACCCCCACCCCAAGGGGAGCTCCCCACACTCCCCAAGCCCCCACAGATTCTGTGGGGCCAGGACTTGCCAGAGCTGTTTGGGGTGTCAGTGACCAACCCTCTGACAGCTCTCCTCAAGGTGTCTTGGAGGAGGAGGGCAATAATTACATGGAAATTCTTATTTTTTAATTAATATTTCAAATGAATCTGGCAAACATCACCCCAGAAGCTCAGAGCTGTGTCCAGCATCATTCCTGGCCTGGCTGTGGTGGTGGTGGGTTTTTTCCAAAACAGAGCAAATTTAAGGTTTTGGGGGTTTGTTGATTTGTTGGAGCTTTTTTTTCCCAACAAGTATCTTTTCAAATACTGCCGCATGTATAGGTTAATTTAAAAAGCAAAGGCTGGGGTAGCACCACTTGAAGCTGAACTCTGAAATGAATTCTGTGGAGGAATATCCCTGGTTAAGGATGAACCTGTTCAGTGCCAGCCAGGCCTGATTGCATTTTTGGGGTGCCCCAGCTCCACAGGCTGATGAGAGCCAACTGCTGCTTCCCTCAGGCTGGGGTGCACCCCAACTTCAGGGGTCTGGGCTCCCCAGCAAGGGTTTGCTCCTCTGATCCCAGCATCACTCAGGGTGGCCAGGATGGGGATGAGGAGGAACCTGTAAGAGGGATTTAGGTGTGTGCTGGGGGGCAGCAGGGACTGTGAGCACCAGGAAGGGGGAGATGAAGGAGCCATTCCCCAGAGAAACATTTCAATCCTCCATTGCTAATGCAGCAGACACTGACCAAGCCCCTTAACTCTGCTTAAAGTCCCCACAAACACCTGTCAGGAGTTGTGGCTGCAGGAGGGCAGCAGGGATTTGGGATGGATTTAAGCAGAGGGATGAAGTCTCCCTGTGCATGGACCCCCCCATGTCCAGGCATCCCCCTGCCCACAGCCCCTTCCCTGTGTGTGCAGCCCCATGGGAGTTGGGTACACCCCCCTGTCCCCCTTTAACCCCTCCCCATCCTCAGTTCAGCCAGTTCTCTGCTGGTTTGGGGTCCCTGTGCCAGCCCCTGAGGAGAGCTGGGTCCTCCCTGGTGGATTTTTCCTCTGCTGGAAAAAGGGACGGATCCATCACTGTCGGGGTGCTAAATTTAGCTGGGTACCAAGAAAGCAGAGCCTGTACCAGGAGCTGGGGGGGGCCCTGCTTGCCTTTTGCTCTCTCTGCCTTAATGGGGTGTGAAGGGGAGCAGGGTGAGGAACCTGGGGGAAAGGGGATCCGGGTAGGACCCCAGCACCCTCCCTACCCTCTGTACTGGACCCCTTTGTGCCAGCCCTGTTTGTGCTGCTCCCCAAACCCCCCTCATCTGTGGGCTTTGAGCATCTGGGATCCAAATGTGCTTCCCAGACTGGCTGGAGCCTCTCCCTGGGCACCCCACACCTTTGGGAGAGGCACACAGACCCCTGGGTGTGGGTGTGAAAGGGGGGCCAGGTGGGACCCTAGCATACTGTGCCAGCCCTGTTTGTGCTGCTCCCCAAACCCCCCTCATCTGGGGTGGCCCAAAGGAGCCTCTCCCCCATCTTTTGGGTGCCACACAGACCCCTGGGTGTGGATGTGGGGGGTGCCAGGTGTGGGATCCTCAGCCATGGGTGGGTTGGGACCCCCAAACCCCCCCGTGGGTGAGCTGACAGCCCCGTTCTCGTGTGCCCTGCAGATGTGCACCCCCAGCAACACGCCGGCCACGCCGCCCAACTTCCCGGACGCGCTGGCCATGTTCTCCAAGCTGCGCACCTCGGAGAGCCTGCAGAGCAGCAACAGCCCCATCACCTCCATGGCCTGCTCCCCCCCGGGCAGCTTCAGCCCCTTCTGGGCCTCCTCTCCCCCCAGCCACCAGCCCTCGTGGCTGCCCCCGTCGTCGCCCACGGCCCACGGCCTGCACCACCACCTGCACCACGGGCAGCCCTCCTGGCCGCCCACCCCCCCGGCCCCCGCCCCCCCACAGAAAGCCGTGGCCACCATGGATGGGCAGAGATAAGGCTGGGGCTGCCCAAGGGCTGGGGGGGCAGGGGGGGCCGGGCCGGGGCGTTGGGGGGCAGGGGCTGGCCGAGAAACGCACTGGAATCATTTTCTAGGTTTTATTATTATTTTTAGAGGGGGGGAGCACATGCTGCCAGGGAGGGCGCTGAGCTGTGAGAGCCTCTGGCTGCTCTCTACTCCCCTCCCCTTTTTTTTAAAAAAAATATATAACTATAATATATAAATATATCTAATGTATATAGATCAGAGAGAAGGAGCAGCAGCGTGGAGGCAGCTGTTGGGTGTCTGGGGGTTTTCCCTGTGGCTCTGTCCCCACCCAGCATCTCTACATCAGGGCAGGACAGGAATAACAAAAATAAATGGATGGAGGTGCCTGTTGGCCCCCCAGATCAGCCACACAGACATGGAGCCACTGGACACCCTCCCCGGCTCTGGCTTCCCTGGGCACTTGTTGCAGTGCCCAGAGCAACAGCAGCTCTCTGGCTCCCCAAATTCAGCTCAGCTTCTTGCACAGACCCCCCTGGACGTGCCCCCAACCCCATCCTCCCTCCCTCAGCACCCCCAGGGCCTGGGGGTTTATCAGAGTGATGTCCCCCTGTCCCTGTGACCGCCCTACGTGGTGCTTCCCCAGGCAGGGGGGAGCTGGGGGTTTTTTAGTTTTCAAATCAATGTTGCTTAAAAAAAAACAGAGAGAAAAACGAACCAAAAAAAAAAAAAAAAAAAAAGATAAAAAAGACCCAGCAAAAAACAGGTTGAAGGTTTTTTATTAATTTAAAAAATAATAAAAACTAAAAAAAAAAAAAAAAAAATCACTTTTTTAACACCAGCTGTCCCTGCCTTTTCTCTGTGCTGGGAGGGTGTCCCTGGCAGGGCACTGAAAATGGGGGTGACTCCTCTGACCCCTCAGTGGGGACTGAGTGTGTGCACAAGCCACCACTGCTGTCCCCAAAGAGGAGGGATCAGGGGCAAGGGGAGACCCAGGGCCAGCACAGTGAGGAGCCCCCATGTGCAGCTGGCACCCCTGTCTGTCCTCTCACAAAATCTCACAGCTTGAAAAAGCCCCCCCAGCCCCATCACCCAGCCAGGGGTGAGCCCCCCCAGGCCTCAGCACTGTGGGGACACTTGGGAGGGGATGGTGGCCTCTGAGTGTCCCCCTCTGCTCACCAGGCCTGTGGTCACTGCATTCACACACCAAACAGCTGGGGCAAAACCCCAAAAGTGGGAGCACAGCAGCTCTGCAAGTGTCAGGGATGACAGGGAGGCTCAAGGCACAGCCCAAAGCTGTCTGCAGGGATGGGGAGGTGCCCAGCATGGCACAAACTCCAAGGAGAAAAGGCAGAAAAATCCATCTGGGGTTATTTCCCTGCTCCAAAGATCACCCAGGGCTGGGCGTGTGTTCAGGGGGTGCAGGGGGTGTTTACAGGGTGCACCTGGATGCTGGGGCAGCAAAAGGGCAGGAGGATGGTGAGCACCACAGAGGAGACCCCAGCTGGGCCATGTCCTGGAAGTGCAATCAGTCCCAAAGGTGTTTTTAGGCCCCTCAACCCCAGCCAGGAGTGCAGGATGGTTTTTGTTGGCTCTGCTCTGGTTTGCTCAGAGTGTTCCCAGTTATCCTGCAGGAGGTGGCACTGGGCAGATCCCACATCCAGCTGTGTCCACCCCAGTACCCCCAGAGCAGCTTTGGAGCACCTGGTTTTTCCCTGAAAAACCAAACCCAGCAGGGAGAACAAACAGACAACAGGGAGCTGACAGGGATGGAGGCTGTCCCTGTGGGAAGAAGGTTTGGGGACATCCACCAGGAGGGCAGGGCAGCCCCAGGGGATGTCCCGCACAAGCTCTGGGTCCCCCCCGTGTTCTGGTGGGGTTCCCCTCAGGGTTTCTCACCCTCCCACTCACCCCAGAGGTGCCACCGCCTCTGTGTCCCCAGGAAGTGTCACTGCCTGTGTGTGGAGGGGACATCCCCAGCCCCCTGTGCACCAGCCGTGTGTCCCCAGCTGTGACACCCCCCTGGGCTCCAGGGGTGTCCCTGCCCGGTATGTCAGCACACAGGACAGGGTGGCACAGGGGGCTGGGA
This sequence comes from Ammospiza nelsoni, assembly GCF_027579445.1. Classification (NCBI taxonomy): domain Eukaryota; kingdom Metazoa; phylum Chordata; class Aves; order Passeriformes; family Passerellidae; genus Ammospiza; species Ammospiza nelsoni. The sequence goes on along the minus strand of NC_080651.1, from coordinate 7,556,280 downwards.
GAAGCAGCCCCAAGCCTTGGGGTGGCACCAGGGCAAGGAGGGTACCTCAGGTGTCCCTGTCCTGTTGGTTGGAGGTGGCAGCAGAGGGGTTTGTGCCCACGGTCAGTGGCAGCGCTGTGAGAGGAATGAGAGGGTGCCAGAGGGGGTTTCTTCACTCGGAGGGGAGGAAGGCAGCTCAGCCATGCTCATCCCAGCGGCTCGGGCTGGGATTTGCTTTTGGCATCAAACCGTGCTCTGCTGCTGCCCTTCCCGCTGAGGTCCCCATTTCCCCCTTTTCCAGCAGCAAATGAGCCCCTCCTCCTCCTCCTCCTGTTCCCCTTTTGGGGGTCCCCTGGCAGGGCACAAGTGGGGCCCAAGTCAGGCCAGGGTTTGCTCGACCCCAGGTTGCTGACACAGAGCCTGGGTTTCACAGGGGCTGTTTGCAGGACAGGGGACGCTGCCAACCCCTCCTTGTGCACGAAGGGCAGATCTGCTCCGCCCAGGAGGCACAGGCTGTTGTGTTGGTTGGTTACCCTTTATTTCTGCAGGCCGGCGTTGCTCGCTCATTCCGGGACCATCCGGCCCCGGTACACGACTCCATCCTTGCCCATCAGTTCGTACGTGCCGGGCTGGGAAGGAGGGCATGGGCTGGCTCTGCCGCACTGGGCTGCGCTCGGCACCCCCCACCCAGCTCCTCCTGGGGACACTGAGGCACAGACGCTCCCCCAGGCGCTCAGCACCACTGTCCCAGCCTCGGTGTGTCCCCTCCTCACCCGTCCCTACCAGGTTGGGGTCCGGGAGCAGGGGCTCCATGCGCTGCACGGGGCTGACGCTGGTGTGTTTGCCGCCGGAGTACATCGGGGAGCGGCGGGTGTAGCCGTCGGCTGCCTCGTCCCTGTGGGGCAGGGCACAGGCTGCTCGGTGCCCTGGCACCCTGTGCTTCAGCCTGCCGTGCCAGGGAGGGGTGCAGGGGGTGCTCCCCCTCATCCAGCTGCTCCAGCTGGTGCCTGGAGCTGTTCCTCCACAGCAGAAGGACCTTGCACTTGCCTTTGTTGAACTTGGAAACGTTCCTCCGCAGGCAGTTCAGCCGTGCCCACCCAGCCCTGCAGGGTCTGCCCTTTCCCCGCAGCCCCACGGTGTGACAGGTCCTGGTGCCCTTTGCAGGGGACACCAGCAGGCAGGAGCAGGGCTGATTTTGGGACAGGAAGCACCAAGTCCCCCCCAAGCCTGAGCTGAGGCTGACACCAGGCACAGCTCATCCCGTGTGGCTTCAGGGCCTGGCAGGGCAGCACAGGGGGCTGCAAAACCCCTCTGACCCCAGCTGGGCCTCTGCAGCCTGGGCACCTCCAGCCCCTTCCACCCGCCCAGGGAAGAGCTCTGCCTGCTGGGCCAGGGTCCCCAGGGCCAGGGGAGGGTCCCCATGTCCCCCTACCTCTGGTCCGGCCTGCGCAGGCGGGGCAGGCGCATGGAGAGCCCGGGGGCTGCCGGCGGCGTGGACGGGACGAACCCAGGGCGTCTGCGAGGGTGACAGGGGACACAGGTGGGTGACAGGGGCCACACGAGGCAGCCCTGACGCTGCAGGGCACTGCCAGCCCCCATGTGCCCCTGTGGCAGCCCCTTGCACTCACTGTGCAGACATCTTCACCAGCGGGTCGCAAGGTGCGTACTCGGCAGAGGGCACCCTCAGGAACATCCTAGAGCAGGGAGAGAGGGGCTGGGCAGGCACTGCAGGGAGTTCCAGCCTTTTCAGGGGAATCGTGGGGTGTTGAGCCTGAATTCTCCACCACCACCACAGCACAGTCCAACCCACTGGCTGGTTACAAAGTAAAGGGGCTGTTATGGGGGAAATGGGCAATTTGTGGAGTCCCAGCTGGGACAAAGCTCCAGCTCATATTGGACAATGGTGAAGCTCCCAAAACCCACTGCTATGGGAATGGCTCCCAGGGGCAACCCAGTCCCATGGCAAGGGGACAAGGAGAGGGCTCCTGTACCCCTTGTTGGGGTGGGATGCTCCCAGCCTGGGACACGCTCACCTCGGTCTCACTGGTGCCTCCAAAATAATTTTGGGTGGCTGCTCATGGCTGCCCAGGACCCACAGGGATGGATGGGAGGTGGAGGGCTCAGACTCCCACAGCTGTGACTCCCACACCATCCCAACCACCCTCACACCTGTGTTCTCTCTTGCTCAGCACCCAGGACCCCCCTGTGCCCTGCCAGGAGGGCAGATCACGACCTGGCTCTGGCACTGCGTGTCCCAGCCCTGCCTGGGGACAAGCCACCGTCCCCCACACTTGTCACAAAAGCCTTTGCACCTACATGCCAGGTTCAGCTGGGTATGCCTCCATCCTGAGGCCGCCTTCTCGAGGTTCCTTGGGTGCTGGGAGCCTGCTGCCAGTGGGAGGAAACCCTCATCAGCATCCCCATGGTTCCACCAGTGGATAAATGGGTCCCACACCAGGGCACCACATGGGCCCAGCCAGAGGGAACAGGGCCAGTGCTGTCCTCAAAGCCATTGCTGTCCCCGTGGCACTCACCTGCTGGGCCCAGCCACGCTCTCAGATGGCACCCACAGGTCCTGGGATCCTGGGACGCCTCGGACTGACTGCACCCTCTGGACTGGGGCACCGCTGCCAGGGGCTCCGGGATGCATTTCTGAGGTGATGCCATCTGCAATCTTTGTCTGAGCATGGGGAGGAGCCTGAGCAAACAGAGCAGTGTTTCAGCCCGAGCTCTTGCTCCCAGAACTGCACCCCTTTCCCTCAAGGAAGCCTCCTGTGCCACTGTGAGCTTGGTGTTAAACCAGCCCTTGGTGTAAGGGCAGCAAGATGGGGGTGCAGACCCCAAAGGAGGGGGAGCACCCAGGGGGCTGGGAAGAGCCTTTACCTTGGAGATGCTCATCTTGGTCTCTTCTTCCTTGATCTCTCCTGTGCTGGTCATCGCAGGGCGACTGTCCAGGGAGCTGGGAAGAGCCTCTACCTCAGCAATGTCCATCTCCATCTCTTCCTTCTTGATCTGTTCCATGTCCTCCTGTCCCATGTCAGTCCCTCCTCTGTCACCCCATTTCACACTCTTCCCCACGCCCTTCTGTCCCATGTCATCCTGTCCCATGTCATCCTGTCCCACGTCCCTCCGTCCTCTGCCGCTCCATCGCGGACCCCTTCCCACGTCCTTCTGTTCCGTGTCAGTCCGTCCTGTGTCACCCCGCTGCCTCATGTCCTTCTGTCCCACGCCCCTCTGTGCCGTGGCAGCCTGTGCCCTGCTCTGTGCCGTGTCACTCTGTGCTGTGTCACTGTCCCCAACGTCGCTGCTGGCAGCCTCGTCCTTCTCTTTGCCCTCTGCCTTGGGGCTGTCAGGCCGGCTCTCCCCACGCTTCGCTGTCTTGGGCCTTTCCACGAGGGGAACTGCAAGGAGAAAGCAGAGGGAGCTGCCCAGGCTCAGGGGAGGCAGGGGGAGCCTGCCTGGGGGACAGGCCAGCGCTCTGCAGCCCCCCCCAGCTGTGCCCAGAGGTACTTTCATTGCCGATGACAATCAGCCCTCCGAGGTCTTCCTCCGCCTCCAGGGGCTGGCCAGCCTTCTTGTCTTTGGCGCTGGGTCCGGCCAGCATTTCCTTCATGGCAGACTGGGAAGGAGAGGATGGGCTGGCTGCCACACTGGGCTGCATTCAGGATCCCCAAGCCAGCCTCCCAACCCAGCTCTTCCTGGGGAAACTGAGGCACAGATCCCCCTGGACGCTCAGCACCAGCCTCCCAGCCTTGGTTCCCTTTCAGTGTCTCCTCTTGAGGCTGAACAGCCCCAGCAGCCTCAGCCTTTCCCCAGGACAGAGCTGCCCCAGCCCCCAGAGCATCTTTGTGCCCCTCCACAGGACCTGCTCCAGGAGCTCCGTGTGTCCCATCCCGAGGAGCCCAGAGCTGGACACTGCTCCAGGGGAGGCCTGGCCAGGGCTGGGCAGAGGGGCAGCATCACCCCTGACCTGCTGGAAATGCTCTCCTAACCCACCCCGGGACACCAGTGCCCTCCTCGTGCCCAGTGCTGCTCATGGACAGCTCCTTGGCCACCAGGAGCCCCAGCTCCTTCCCCACAGAGCTGCTGCTCCAGGCACTCAGTCCCGGCCTGGGCTGATGCTGGGGCTGTTCCTCTGCAGGTGAAGGACCTTGCACTTGCCTGTGCTGAACTCCAAAATGTTTCTCCCCAGCCAGTTTAGCCCTTTGGGCACCTCCATGACCGTGGATTTCACAGCCAACCCGGGGGATCAGCAAACACCCGAGTGATGCCATCTAACACAACAGAAAGGCATTCTGGCCTCCAGCAAGGGGACTCAGCATCCCAGCCCTGCCCTGTGACATCCCTCTGCTGTCCCCCTCTCACAGCCACCACTGCAGAGAGATCTGTAGGTTGGGAGCCATGGTCCTGCCTGATGCTGGGCAAGGAGTGGCTGTGGTGGATGCCAACTCAGCCTGGCCATAGCCAGGGAGGTACCAGCTCCTGCTGTTTCTCCCACCACCCTGAACATGGCCCTTTTCTGAGCAGAAAACAAGCTGGGAGCACATGTGGGGCCGGCTGAGGAGCTGCCCTGGCTCAGCCTATGCCCGGTCCTTCTCCTGGTGGGATGCACAGGGCAGAGGAGTCCTGAGCACCCTCAGCAGAGGTGCTGGGGGGCAGAGTGGCTGGAGGTGCAGAGGGCTGTGATCCCACTCCACCTGCCAGACCTTGACCTCCTCTTCCTCCTCCTTCTGCTTTCCTGCCCACCAGGATGTCCTCCAGCATGTCCCAGCACACGTTTCTCACCTCCTCTGGGGCTGGGGAGAGCCTCAGCCTCTTCTCCAGATTGTATTTTGGGAAGAAAGGCATCACAGCCATCTGTGTAACTGGGGGCAGGATGGATCCAGAGGAGTGTTGGCCCCCCCTGTCCCCCAGAACACCTGGGGACCATGTCCTGAAGTGAGGGGACCCTGGCCTGGGTGTGCCCAAGGACATACCATGAGAGACTCCCACAGCTGGTTCCGGAACTCATCCATCATGTTCTGGAATTGTTCCTGGAGGAGGGCGAGGACAGGGACAGGAGTCAGAACACAGGAGCAGGATCCAAAAGGGACATTTGCAAATTAACTTGGACACCAATAGAGGGATCCTGGACAGAGCCATGCCAAGTGGCTGTGGCTGTATTTCCTGGGTGGACCTTTATCTCCTCACCCTCCCTAGACCCAGGTTGCTTTTTCTGATGGCTGTTTAGTTCACAAATGCCTCAGCAGCCCTGTCTGAGGGAGGCAGTGACCTCAACCACCAGCCTGACCTGTGAACAGTGGTGCCCTTCTGCCCTCCCTGGAGCTGTGCTGGCAGATGGAAAGTGGGGGGCTCCAGGTGGGTTGGGGTGAGCTCCAGGTGGGTCGGGGTGAGCTCCAGGTGGGTTGGGATGAGCTCCAGGTGGGTTGGGATGAGCTCCAGGGGGGCTGGGATGAGCTCCAGGTGGGTTGGGGTGAGCTCCAGGTGGGTTGGGGTGAGCTCCAGGTGGGTTGGGATGGGCTCCAGGTGGGTTGGGGTGGGCTCCAGGTGGGTTGGGGTGGGCTCCAGGTGGGTTGGGATGGGCTCCAGGTGGGTTGGGGTGAGCTCCAGAGGGGTTGGGATGGGCTCCAGGTGGGTTGGGGTGAGCTCCAGGTGGGTTGGGATGGGCTCCAGGTGGGTTGGGATGGGCTCCAGGTGGGTTGGGATGGGCTCCAGGTGGGTTGGGGTGGGCTCCAGGTGGGTTGGGATGAGCACCTATGTTCCACTCTCAGGACACCCTTCCCTCTCATCCCTCCTGGTGCCTTTCATCCTGGGAGCCTGCAGGGGCTGTGAGGGGCAGCTCAAGGGGCACCAGCAGCAGCTCACCATGTTAAAGTTCTGCATCAGGTACTGCATGTTCTCTGCCATCTGGGACTGCTCCAGCTTCACCGCACTGACCTCCTCACGGAGCTCCAGGCACATTGTCTTGAGCTGGGACAGGGGGATGGTGGGGTGAGCCCAGGGCAGGGTCCCTGGGGCCTTTGCACCCACCATGGTCTGCACAGAGCCAGGGGCAGCACAGGGCCTGCCCTGGGCACTGAGGGGTTCAGACCCCGGAGGAGGGGGTGGCTTGGGGAGAGCACTTGGGGCTGGGAAGAGCCTCTACCTCAGCAATATCTTTTTCATTGGCTTCCACTCTCTCCTTTAATTCCTTAAGGAAAGCAAAAGGGCTTTCCTCAGCCCCCTCCAGGGGTTCCCCGTTCTCCTGGACCAGCAGATCGTGCAGGCCCAGGTGCAGAAGCAATGCATTCAGGAGGTTGTGCAGCTGCTCAAAGTCAACGGCTCCAGCTCTCGCTGACCCGAGGGCAATCTGCAGCATCTGGCCCAGAGTGATGGTTTCCATTGCTGCTGTCTGTCCAAAAGCACTGAACTGCCAGGAACAGGAGGAGCCTCTTGTGCTGTTGCTCCAGAGAGGAACAGGCAGGGTGGGAGGTGGTAGCAGGTGTTAGAAGGAGGAGAAGGAAGAGGAAGAGGTGCACAGCCAGCAGGTTCTTTCCTCTTCGGTCTCCTCCTTGTTCCAGGGCCTGTGCCACTTGAGTCCCCCTTTGCAGTGTCCCCCTGCCCTGGCAAAGAGTGCCCATTGTTACACAGCAATGGCTCAGCCCTGTGTGGAATGTCCCCATTGTCCCCTGCTGCTGTTGATGTCCTGGTTCCAGCAACCAACAGGACCTGCAGGGACCATGTCCCACAACACCTCCAGCCTTTACCCCTTCAGCCCCAAAATGACTCCAAGGACAGCTCACATCTGGCAGGTGGTGTCACAGACATATTTTATGAAAAATCCTTTTGACAGGGTTTTTCCTCCTGAGAAGCTGAGAGGCCTCAGAAACAAAATGTAAACAACGGTTATCTGCTGCTGTGGAATGCAACAGGTGCATCTGGGATTGGTCTCATGGGGTTGTTTTTAATTTATGGCCAATCACAGTCCAGCTCTCTCAGACTCTCTGGTCAGTCACAAGATTTTATTATCATTCCTTTCTATTCCTTGCAAGCCTTCTGATGAAATAATTTCTTCTATTATTTTAGTATAGCTTTAATATATCATTTTCTTTTAATATAATATATATATATAAAATAAAATAATAAATCAGCCTTCTGAAACATGGAGTCAAGATTCTCATCTCTTCCCCCATCTTGGGAGCCCTGCCAACACCACCACAGAAGTGATGCCCCAGGAGCCACTGGCAGGGTGAGTTGAGCCTGCCCAGGAGAGGTGATCCATGTTCTCACACAGCCTGGAACATTCCAGAACACTCCAGGAGGAGAGCAGCCCCAGAGAGGAAGCACCTTCATTTTTGAGGTCTCAAAAGGATGAGAGTTTCCTTTCTCCCCTAGATGTGGGAACAGTGGAAAGCTGCTGCTGACTCCATCAATACACAGATTTTCAGCAATTTGCTCCAAAGCAGCGAGCCATACAAGCAGGAAAAAGCAGATAAACACAAGCCTGCAGACAAGCCTTGGAAGTGAAGGACTCAAACACTGGGAAAAATCTTTGAACCAGAGTGATCCATCAGACAAATCCTTACAAAAACCATCAACTAGAAACTCCCTTTGGAAAATGCAGGTTTGGCCAGCAGGCAGTGGGATCACTGACATCTCCCTGCTCTGGGAAACCTCAGGAGCTTTGAGCACAGGAGGGCTGGGTGAGCTCCTGGGGGATCCTGGCTCTGCAGGGAGCTGTGGCATTTTCAGGGGAATTTTGGGGTGCTGAGCCTGGTTTCTCCACCACCCCTCCAGCACAGCCCAGCCCACTGGCTGGCTACAAAATAAAGGAGGTGCCATGGGGGAAATGGGCTATTGGCAGTTCCCCAGCTTGTATTAGACAATGGTGAATACAGAGAGGGAAGCTCCCAAAACCTACTGATGTGGGAATTCCTTCAGGGGCATCCCCAGCAGCCCATCCCATGGAACTGGGGCTGGGGGCAAGGCCAAAATGGGGCTGGGTGACAGTGTTCTCAGGGGTGTCAGGCTGAGGGAAGAGACAAGGGTCTGACTCCATGTTTCAGAAGGCTGATTTATCATTTTATGATAAATATTATATTAAAACTATACTAAAAGAAGAAAGGATTTCATTAGAATGCTAGCTAAGGATAGAATAATAAAAAATGACAACAAAAGCTTGTGTCTCGGACTCTCTGTCCAAGCCAGCTGAGCTGTGATTAGCTATTAATTAAAAACAACCAACATGAGCTAATCAAAGATCTACCTGTTGCATTCCACAGCAGCAGTAATCAATGTTTACATTTTGTTCTGGAAGCTTCTCAACTTCTCAGAAGGAAAAATCCTAAAAAATAGATTTTCCACAAAAGAAGTCTGTGACAGGGCTGGGTGTGCTGTGGGAGCTGGGGGGGTCTCCATGGGGTGAGCAGCTTTTGTCTTTGGGTTCTCAGGGGGTGATTGAGCTTCACTCCATGAGCCAGGGGCTGGAAGAGGGGGGACAGGCTGAGGGCCCAGGTCTGCCCTTGCTGCTGCATTTTTTGCCCGTCAGCTTCTCACCCTGCTCTTCCCAGGAGGGCAGCAGGGGCCAGGCTGGCCCTGCCAAGCCCCAAGCTTGGAACATGGCTATCCCACAGGGGGATGGAGGCTTTGGGAACACAGGCTGTGCCCAGGAGCAGCAAGGGGACTCCAGGGACACAGCCTGGCTCCCTGGGGACGTGGGAAGGGACACAGAGGGGACCCTTGACAAGTGGGGAGGAGCTCTCTGGGGTGAGATGCAGACCTTGCATGGCAGCTCCAGCACCTGATGCTGCATTTAAAGGATGAACTGAACAACTTCCCTTCTGGAAACAGAACCAGTGGGAAGCTAATGGAATGCCAGTATGGCAAAGGGATAAACGTGAGAGACTGAAAACCTGAAAGTGTTGGTGCAAACCTGGAAGAGCTAATGCTCAAAGACTAGGCAGAAGGGAAAAGGAATGTTACCACAGTAATGAGAGAAGGTTCAGGTGGAAAAGGGGTTTTTGGAGGCAGGATAGGGGCTTTTCTGGGACCAAGTTCCTATCTTGGGAAACTATCTGAACGAACAAGTTTGAGACAGCATTTCACTTCCATCTGATGAGGGAGAGAAAAACCACACAAACCCCCAATCCTGTTCTGAAAAGTTCAAGAATAACAAAATGAGGCTGTGCAAGGGCCAGGCTATAAATTCCACAATGAACAAGGGCTGGGGGACACTCACCATCCTGAGGGATCAGACCAGGGACAGTGCTGGAACCCAGGCTGGTGACACAAGTTATTCCTCTGACTCTGTTTTCCTTCCTTTCCTTCTTCCTTGCTCCTTCTCCTTAGAAGTTTAAATTGTGTCTGCCATGGGCTGTTAAGAAATTGCTGTTTGTAGTTCAGGGAAGTGTAACTCATGAGCTGTTCACTGGGGTAGTTGTGTAATCCATGGGCTTTTCATCAGGGAAGTTTAATTTGTGGGCTGCTCAAAAAAGTTACCGCATGTTGTTCAGAGAATTTTAATCCACACAGTGTTGAAATAATCCGTGGGCTGTTCCTCGGTTTAATCCACAGGTTGTCCAGGGAAATTTAATCCACAGGCTGCTCAGGAGTGTTTAAATTGTTGCTACCACAGTCTGTACAACCTGCCAAAAAGCTCCAACTTTCTAATGGACTGTTTGGTGCTGTTTTGCCTTAATACAGCCCCATGGCATCCTGAAGGTCCAGGATCTCATGGCACACGCTCCTGGCAGGGCACAGGGGGGTCCTGGGTGCTGCCATGCCAGGACTGAGGTGTGAGGGCAGGTTGGGATGGCAGCTGTGGGAGCCTGAGCCCCACCTCCCATCCCTGTGTGTCCTGAGCAGGACAAGCAGCTGCTCCTTCAGAGGGGCTCCATCCTGGAGCTGTCACTGTCACTCCTGGTGCCTCCCTGAATGACACAAACCATTGGGAGGACATCACCAGCACCCCCACAGCTCCATCACTGGCTAAATGGGTCTGATGCCAGAGCATCACAGAGCTCCTGGCTGTGACAGGCAGAGGGAACAGGGCCAGAGCTGTCCCCAAAGCCAGCACTGTCCCCATGGCACTCAGCTGAGTCCCAGCCACACTGTTGGACACAGGGTCTGTGCTGCTGGGTGGCCTCGTGCTGGGGCACCCGTGGGATGGAGCTGTGGGTGCTGGGGGATCCTGGATTAACACCCCAGGGCACAGGACCCTGCACTTGCCTTTGCTGAATTTCAAAAGGTTCCTCCCAAACCAAGGGTGCACCAAGAAGGGGCTGGGGTGGGATCCAGGGCACCAAGGAGGGGCTGGGGTGGGATCCAGTGCACCAAGGAGAGGCTGGGGTGGGATGGAGGGGCTGTGGTGGGTGGGATCCAGGGCAGCCTGGCCCAGGCAGTCTCCAGCTCCTGCTGTTTCTCCCACCCCCCTGAGCTCAGCCCTTTTCTGAGCAGCAAACAGAGCACATTGGACCTGCCCTGGCTCTGCCTGTGCCAGGCTGTGCCTCCTGGTGGGATGTGCAGGCAACAGGAGCAGAGACCTTGGGGCACACAGGAGGTGCTGGGGGCTGCAATCCCACTCCACGGGCAGATCTCGGCCTCCTCTTCCTCCTTCTGCTTTGCTGCCCACCAGGAAATCCTGCAGCATGTCCCAGCACACCATGTGCCACCTCCTCTGGGCTGGAGAGAGGCTGGCAGGAGGGCAGGGAGCTCCAGGTGGGTTGGGATGAGCTCCCACATTCCACTCCTGGAATTCCACACCCTTCCTGCCTGGTGCCCTTCACACTGGGAGCCTCCAAGGGCTGCAGGGCAGCAGAGCAGAGCAGTGAGGGGCAGCTCCAGAGTGGCAGCTCACCAAGGGAAGGGACTCCTGCATGCTCCAGATGTTCTCTGCCATGTGCTCTGCCTTCCAGCCCTTGATCTGCTTGTGCATCTCCTGGCACAGAGCCCTGACCTAGGACAGGGGGATGGCAGGGTGAGCCCAGGGCAGGGAGAACCCCAGGGTGAGCCCCAGGGCAGGGTGAGCCCCAGGGCAGGGTGAGCCCAGGGCAGGATAAACCCCAGGGTGAGCCCCAGGGCAGGGAGAACCCCAGGGCAGGGTGAGCCCCAGGGTGAGCCCAGGGCAGGGAGAACCCCAGGGTAGGATGAACCCCAGGGCAGGGTGAGCCCCAGGGCAGGATAAACCCCAGGGTGAGCCCCAGGGCAGGGTGAGGCCGGGGCAGGGTCCCTGGGCCTGGGTCCTTTGTCCCCACCATGGTCTGCACAGAGCCAGGGGCAGTGCAGGGCCCAGCCAGGCTGGCACAGGGCACTGGGGCAGGGCTTGGATTTCAGCACATCCTCAGCAGCCAAGAAGGGGCAGAAGCTCCCCAAAAGCACGAGGGATGCAGAGCCCAAAGGAGGGGGTGGCTCAGGGGGAGCACCCAGAGGGGCTGCCCTGGTGATGTCTCCTTCACTGGCTTCCACTTTCTTCCTTATCTTCTCCATATCTGAGGGGCTGGGAACCACAGGGGCCTCTCACACTTCCCTCAGTGGTTCCCTGCTCTCCTGGGCAGGCAGATTCCACAGGCCCAGGTGTCCAAGCAAAGCATCCCACCAGGGAGGTGGTGACAAGAGATAGAGCAAGGTGGGCACAGCCAGCAGGCTCCTTCCTCTTCACTCTCCTCCTCATCCTGCAGCCTGCCTTCTCCCTGCCTACAGCTGCTGGAGACAATTCACTGCAGCAGCAACTGTAAGGGAAAGCTAAGGAGGTACCCTGACCACTGAAATGTAAAAGGTATTGATCACTGAATTGATCAAGGATAATGCAAACAAATTTTAATGAGAATTTCAACCTTGGTGGCATCTAGTTAACTTCACTTCTGACTGTATGTCATGGACATATTTTATGAAAAATCCTTTTGTTAGGATCTTTTCTCCAGAGAAGCTGAGAGGCCTCAGAAATGAAATGCAAACAATGATTTTCTGCAGCTGTGGAATGCAACAGGTGCATCTGTGATTGGTCTCATGTGGTTGTTTCTAATTAATGGCCAATCACAGTCAGCTGGCTTGGACTCTCTGGTCAGTCACAGGATTTTATTATAATTTTTCCTTTCTATTCCCCACTAGCCTTCTGATGAAATCCTTTCTTCTATTCTTTCGTATGGTTTTAACATATAATTTTCTTTTAATATAATATATATCATAAAATAATAAATCAGCCTTCTGAAACATGGAGTCAAGAATTTCATCTCTTCCCTCCCCTGCTAACACCACCACAACCCTACCAACAGTAAAGCCACAGCTTTTGCTTTAACAGAACACAGTGCCTTGGTAAACCCCATACACCCAACCACTGCACTGGGGTTCAGTCATCATGGAATTATTTCCAACACAACACAGAGCACAGGCCAACAAAATGGGAACAAATGGCAAGCTGTCATGATGATGTGTGTGTTGTACAGGAACAACAGGGATTTATTTGTGAGAGTACACCAATGCTAATGGCCAAGACATTTGTCTTGGCACTGAACAAAATGTTTGTCATTTTGAAATACATCCTGCTGAAATGCTTGTAACTGTATTTATATACATTGGGAAGAGTAAAAACTATTTGTGATTCCATAGAGAACACACCACTATAGAAATAAACCATGATTCAAATATTTGGGTTTGTAGTTTTCTCCAAAATTAGAGGGTGTGACTTCAACTATTCAGTTCTGTCCCAACCCATGGATTGTTACAATCTACCTCCACATCCCAGCAAGATTTCCTGCTCACCCCCACTGGAATGAACCTTGCACTGGTGCAAAAATTACTGCAGCACAAAGAGCTGTGTTCACTGCTGGAAGGTGTGTGAAGCAATGGACACAGAGCTCACCATATTCATTAAACACAGAACAGATATATCATGGGATGAGAAATGGAGAACTCACTGGTGGGATTGTGTTTGGGTGGTCACCTGCTGCAACAGGAATTCCAGATCTAACGCTGCATCCTGTTATAATTTTGCTGATTTCTGTCATTTTATGTTTAATGTGCTGTAGTGTTCTGTATGCTGAAGTGTTTATATTAGCTAGACAGGTAGCACTGTCCCACAGATGTCCTAGCATACATAATATTGTTCCCTCATATTCAACAGTCTTAAAAATCACAGTATTTAGCTAACCTGATTGAAAATTTCTCACAATTTAAGTTGGACATAACAAATCCCTGTTTATAGGCACAGAGGCAAGAGGTGACCACATGGCCACTCTGTGGAGCAGGACAAGTTGTTTTTAGTCACAGGGTGGATTCTGGTGGTGCCTTCCCCCAGCTCTTGAGCTGCCCTGTGATCTCAGAAATGCTTGTTAGGCCTTGAGAACAGCACCTGGGCTGAGCAACTCTCAATCTTATCAGAAACACTGTCTGCTCCCAGGAATTTGTGCTGTCTAACAAACTCCTGGTTCTTAACAGCCTTGGAAACTGTTTTTCTTGCCTGATTAACAACCCGAGCAGAACAACATTTTTGTTATCAAACTTTCAAAGAAAGCTGCTGACCTGAATTGTGGCCAGGATGCAGAGGAACTATGACCATTCCTTGAGGCTCAACTCTTTGCCTGTTGAGAAGATGCAAAGATATCTGATGTACTTCCAGGAGCTTGAGGGGAATTCTTCAGAGGTTCTTTCTTCATAGACTCCTTCAGGGCTGTGTGTCAGTGGGAATGCACTGCAGCAAATATATTGTGGAGATTGCTCTCCTAGATTTTTAGGTATTTTAAATTTTTAAGTAAATGCTATATGAAATTGTTAAATTGTTAAATTTCAGCCTAAGCAATAGCTTAACAGCTTCTGCTGTTCAGTGCTGTTGAACTTTTGGGCCTAAACTGTTGGTCAAGTCTGGGGCTCAGTTTTGCAAGGGGGTCTGCTCTGAACCTTGTGACTCATCCTGTGTTTCCTTTTTATCCTTGCCCTTTCCTACCCTTCCCCTTCCCCCCCTCCCCAGCCTCAATGTAGATTTTTTGATTAATTTTGGGTTTAGATTTATTGGATTTCGATTTTAGTTTGCTTTTACCATGTTGTAAGTAGTAGAGTGAACCTTGCCAACAACTTTGTGGAACTTTCACTTCCATACTAAACCTGGTCTTGCTGATACCTTAGCTGGTGATTCTTTAAGCATCCATAAAACATTCACTCATGACAAAGGCCCAGGGCACACAGGCTCAATCCTCTGCTCTGAAACCTCATCCAGTTCTGCACATCCCTCATGGAATTTGACATGGAGGTTTAATCTGTGCTGGATACTGAAGGTGGCCCAAGCACTCCATGCCAAGGTTTGCCTGTTATTCAAGGTTTGTCCTGCTCAGTCACTGCTGGCCCCTTGGCACATTTTATATGTTGGAATGTATAAGATAACCAAAACTGAACAATAAACATCTCCTGTGCTGCTTCCAGCAGCTTTTATTTGTCCCTCACATCAGCAGACCAGTGGTGTAGGTTTTTTCTGGAGTGTGTTTGTCTCATCAAGGGGAAAGATCAGTTTGGGAGTTTATCCTTATATCATCCTGGAGACAAAGCCTTCCACATGCATCTTGTGCTGTTTCCTCAGGTGTCCCCTCCACACAAAAATTAGCATCACTCAAGAAAGGAGTGATCAGCCAGTCCTACTTCCCCATGGAAGAAGGCTGCAAGCTGAGCATTGTTACAGCAACAGCCCCACTGAACAGACACAGCAGCTCCTCAGTGGGCACAGCATTCATAGGAAGCACCAAAGCTGAAAAATCTTACACTTTTTATTGCAGGTTCAGTGTTAGTGTTTTGGAGAGCACAGCTGCATTAGAAGCAGATATTGTTCCAACTTCCCTTCCCCACAAGACTCTGCCACAAACTCAGCCCCAGGCAGCTCCAAAAATTGTGCCTGGTTTTGCAGTGCAGACAAGTGTCCCAGAGAGGAGCAAGACCCTCACGTGATTCATCACTGAAGAGCAATAATGATCCAAAGCTTGCAAAATGAAAAGGCCAACACATTATCTAGCACTCCTGCTCTGCTGGGACACACACAGGAGCCTTTCCCAGCTCCCTGCCCCAGGGATGGCAGCAGCCCTGCCAAGGGGTTGCCCTAAGCTGTCCTTTGGGATGTTCTGCTAACTGAGCTTTGATGAAAGTCCCTGCTCTGCTCTGCAGGAGAGGAGAGGCCACTGAGCTGGCACAGAGCTGCTGTTGGCTCAGCTCTGCCAGCAGCACAGCCTGAACATTCCCTTCCATGCTCTGGGGTGAGACACAGGCAGAAACAACCCCAAAGGCTGCTCTCACTGCCCACACAGCAATGAGCAGTCCCTGTTCCCTTCTCACAAGCTGACAGCTACTTCTGTTTAGCTTTTCTTTCTGCCCCTACAGGGCAAGAGAAAACACACTAAAAAAAAAAAAATCATTAAAGGAACTTAAAAATTCAACACCACCTCATTTCTCCATCTCTTTCAATTAAGGTGTAATTCCCCCCACTGCCAGTGGCCCCTTCTATTGACTTGTAAAGTGCTGGTCAGGTTGATTTTTTTTTTTTTTTCTATTAGATCTCACGCCTCAAGACCCTGAAAACCTCAACACTCCTACAAAAATAAACAGCTGTGTTATGCCTATGTTTTATGGTATTGCCTTTCCATGCAGATTTCCTTCTCTTGTGGAATCCAGGACAGGGGCAGGCTCAGGTCTAATCATCGACGGTGATGTTGCGGAAGAGATAAGCCATGGACTCGCCGTTGTGGATCCTCCTGATGGCCTCAGACAGGATCAAACTGATATCCACAGTCTTTATCTTGGGGCACTGCAGCTTCTGCACCTCGTGGGGAACAGTGTTGGTCACCACCACCTAGGGAGGGCCAGAAAGGAAAGGAAGTTGTGCTGCTGGAATGTTCACCCTCCCTGAGCAGCCACCCTGAGGGGTGTGTGCTGCTGCTCCACAGTTCAGGGGGAGAACTCCCTGCATATCAGGAAAAAAGATTAAAATAAATGGTCTCCCCTCTGTGACAGTCTGTTGAGGGGACCAGCATAACCAGCACTCTCCAACAGGCTGATGGGTCCACTCAGATCACAGGATCTATTACTGAGTGCATAACCAGCACTCTCCAACAGGCTGATGGGTCCACTCAGATCACAATATCTATTATTAAGTTTGAAATCCTGTCCTCTTCATGTACCAGCAGCCCCTGATCAGCTGGGGGAGAGGGGCTCACAGTGAGATGGCAGCCACACAGCCCCAGCTGCAGGGAGGGAAGTGTCCAGGCAGGGATGACTAATATTTTTGTTAGGGAGAAAATACACTAGAGGGAAGCAGATCTGATCTGAGCAAGGATTAATCACACACACTTTTTTTCTGTGTGTGTTCCAGTGAAGAACCAGCTAACTGAAAGCACCTGATTAAATGAGTAATTCCAGACATGAGCTACGTGCCTTGGGAAGGACATCAATTTGTGAGTTTTGGTGCCACCCCAGCTCTGCAGTCTGGAGAGCAGCCTCACCTCATCAATGGAAGATTCCTCTATGAGACGAGGGGCATCTGCTGACAGGAGCCCATGAGTTGCCATCACAAAAATCTTGTAGGCTCCACGCTCTTTCAGGATCTCTGCAGCAGCTACAAAGCTTTCCACGTCATCAATGATGTCATCCTGAGCAGAAACAGAAATAACATCAAACCCAGAGGTTTTCAGAGCCTGCAGGGCAGGAGTGGATCTGCAGGCTACTGCAGCTTTGGCCATGCACACAGATGAAAAATAGAATCCCTGTCTACTTCAGCTGCTGATGAGGACAGCCACGTGCATGACTAATCTGTGAATGCTATTTCCCTGGTTTAATGACCCTTTTGCTAGTGTGGAGAACAAATGTTGTGTCTTGGAAACAAATCAGTCCCTGCACATGCACTCACAGTTTATCATCAGCAAGGAGTATTTTTCCATGGGGCAGGAGCTGCATGTTGATTACTTACACTGCAGCATGGCATAGCAAGTAAGAGAGGCTTGGCAAGGGTTTTGTTTGGGGTTTTTTAACACTTCAGGAGTTTTCTGTGTGCCCTGGATTTATTCATTACTTGCAGACATCTGACACACAGAATCAAGGCAGCAAGGACATTTAAGGGCTTAAAGAGCTGAAGTGCAAATGGTTTTCAACAGAAAGTTGAAATAACCAAAGCTACCAACATTACTGGAGAAAAGAGTGTCTAAAAACCAGGTTCCCACTCCTACACCAGGCATCCCTGTGACCCTCAGGGATGGAAGAGCTGAAGCAAAGATGCTGTGAGGAAGCCACCCCCCACCTGTCCCCCTCACACTCATACCACGATGATGGCAATCCTTCCTCCAACGTCTCCAACCACAGTTATTGGCGGTTTCTCCTTGGCCATCATCACTAAAGAAAATGGAAAAAAAATAGTCCAGGTGACTCAGGCTTGAGTCAAACCCCCACAGTTCCACCAGACAAGAGGCTGAACCATTAAACATCTTACACTGATGCAGACACAGATGTGCTTGACATGATCCTGACACCCACCTAAGTGAGGAACTCATTTAACCATCATTTTTCTCCTCAAATGAACAACACTGCTGCATAAAGAGGAGATTCTGTTTCTGTGGGGATTTTGTACTGACCTCAGAAACAGAAAGCAACTCCAACTCTCTAACAGACCCCTGTGCAAGGAGAGTTACAAAGCAGCACCTGGTTTATGGGCAATATCAGTGACCTTCTCTGTGCTCCAGCACAGGACTTGAAAAAGGGTCCATTCCATGACTGGGAACAACAAATGGGCATTTTCAAGCAGCACCTCTCAAAGGGCAGGTGCTTTACAAGGTGCAATTTTTCACCTCTTGGACTCAATAAATCATCTGTAGGACCAGAGACTTGCAGTGCAGCTCATTTGCTTTCTCACATCACCAAACACAGAGGGGTCTTTGAGAGGGTGTAAGAACCTTAACACCACCTGCTCAGGCAAAGAATGCTTAAGGAAGTTTGCAGAAGCAAATTTGCTGATTATTTTTTAAGTGGATTAATGGAAAGAGTAGGACAAAATCCAGCTGAAACTCAGTTCAACAAGCTCAGTGCAACCAGCAATTGGATCAAAGCACACACTGACAGGCTGTGCTACCTGGCACACAGTGAAGAGATGTCCTGGGAAATAAGGTTCCATTCCCTCCTGACACTACTTTTGCACTGACAGGGTCCATGCAAAACCACACCCTGCTAAAATTCCAGCAGCATCATGAAAACACCAGAGATCTGAGATGCACTGAGAGTGTTCAGATGTAACACAGCCCTCAGACTTACACCAAACAGCAACCAAGCTCCAGCACAGGCCAGGGCCTTGCTGTCCATCTGCCAAACCTCTCACCTGCCATGGGGGGCTGGTACAAAACCCTCCAGCATGGAAAGGACACTGTGGTGGGCACACATGTGTCAGTAGGTGACAATCTGGGCTGATCTAACCACTGAAGCCAAGAGGCACCTCCAGCATTTTGTAACACTTACCTGGCCCACCTCCACACCCCACAGCCCTACTCTGTACTCTCCACAGTGAGTGCAAAGTGTCCTACCAAGGCACTTGGTGGCCCCCTCCTTTTGTAAGCTCAGGTCTTGCCAGGATTCTGGCCACAGAGGCTTCTCAAGTGCCTCAAGGAGTTCAGACAAAGCAAGATTTTGCTCTTTTAGGATAATCCACTTCAATGTAATACCTGAGCAGCAGGAGAACACACAAGGCATTGCCCAGCAAAAAGCCTGACTAAATATTGATCTCTGCTCTCCTCACCAAAAAAGTCTCAAATCAAACTCCCCATCCTGCACAGCAGGATGATCCAGCAGCATTCCCATATCTCATCAGTGCCTGGGAATGCTGAGAGTGCAAGCACAGCTGGGTGAGTGACTCACACTGAGGGATATGATGAAAGCAATTATAAACACCACAACTTCCAAGATTCTTGTGTAGAGCTGTTCTTCACATCCATGACCTACTCCACAGGCTGGTTTGCCATAAACCTACCAAAACTGTATAAAAGGTGTCCAGTAATTCTGTTTTGCCCCAAGTCCCATCACTTATTGCCAGGTTTTGCAATTAAAGTCACAGCTACCTTGGACTGAAGAGTTAATCAACAGCTCTTCATGGCACAGACTCCTCAGCCTCCCTTGCATGGTTATTTCTGAGTCTCCTACCAAATGCAAAGTCACATCTAAATCCTGAAGGAAAAATATTCTTATGAGAAGGAAGATTAATTATAATAAATGAAGATTAAGCACCGCCAGAGATAAGCAGATCATAAATTCCAGTTCCAGGCACTACTGACCTGCTCAGATTAGCTATGAGTTTACTGTCTAGTCTGGACAGTAATAGAGCTCCTGGTGGGAGCTGGGAAGTATCAAAAGGATTCACCTGGCTGCCATCCCAGCCTCTGTGTGTATCCAGTGATGAGTGCCATCTCTGTTTACAACAGCCAGCTCAGGGGAAACTTTTACACAAATGGTGAACAGGCCTGGGGAGCTGAAATTCAGCACTGTTTTACTCACAGAGATATGGAGTTTCAGCAAATCAGTTTCCTTCTACTCCATGAAGGAAGCAGCCACATTCCTTGCTATGCTTAAAGGCTAACATGGCAACCAGCAACATTAGCAGTGCTTTGCATCTGTCTGGTTTTTAAAAGCTGTATTTCAATTTTGGTTTATTTTTAAAGAATGGTAGGCAACGTGTCGACCTACCCGGATCTTAAAGAGATGTTCTCCCTTTTCCTTGTTCAATTTTCTCTGCAAAAAAAAGAAAAAAAAATTGCAAGCCAAGGATCTACCCACAACCACATCAAATCTCAACTGCTCCAAGGTGATGAGAGTCTACACAAGGGTTAGTGCAGCCAGCTTCTTCTTCAGAATCTTTGAACATATCAAGATGTGCAAGTCAGAACTGCTACGAGGAGGTGCCTTGAGAAATGATTCAAATAGTACAAGAATATTTTCTTCCCAGACACAACCCTCTATGTTTGTAGACAGAAGAGAACAGAAATAAGCCATGCTGGTATTTCTGTATGGTGTAACCCCTTGGATCATGTACAAGTTTGGTTTAAAGAGTTGCTGACATTTTCTGGAGAGTAAGAGAAGATGCTTGTGGTATCTGTAGCTTCTGAGGGGGAAAAAAAAAAAAGAGGAAAAAACTAGACCAACCACCATTTCTTTTTAAAACAAGAATTTCAAAGAACATTTTCATTCAGATGTGCATAACATACACCAAAGTACCACATGTTAAAGGCAGGATCACTGGCACTAAGAAAGAACATTCTCAGGTGTGTAAACATGTTGCTTTAATTAAGTGGTCAAAATCAGGTTAAGAAAGACTAAAATAAATTCTGTTTGGAGCTGACAGTGCAAATTAAAGTGACAATCACCAAGAAATATAATGCTGCATTTACATCAGAGTCTGGGAGCAAAAGGCTGCTCAAGAATGAAGTGTTTTGTGCAGAGATAACCTTGGAAGGACAGCAAACACCCCTGTGCCCAGCCTAAACACAGGCAAGATGGGGGTAGGGAATAGGAACAGAGCCACGGTCACTCCAGTTTCTCCCCCAAACTCCCTTTGTGGCAGTTTGCTGGGCTCTGGGATTCAAGCAGACCATTAGCTCTCTGTACAAAGTTCTGGAATGATTTAACAGATGGTTCCCCACTCTTTTCTCCAGGAAACAGCCAAAGAGCCCCCATGCATTTGTTAAGGCACAGCCCCGAGCCAGCTGCAAGCTCAGAGACACAAAGGCACAAATCAAAGGGAATAACCTTGGAGTGACATCCTGCCCCCAAGGCTCTGATTCCAGGGGCTGCACTGCTGAGGGCTCTTGCTGCTGCTCCAGTGAAGCAGTTGAAGTGCAATTAGAAGCACCTCTGGCATTTTTCTGTTGTGGCTCCCTACATCACAATATCACATCAGGCCACACTCAGACAATAACTAAGCCATTACACTGCCTAGCACTCATTAATTAGAGGCACATGATCCCTGCTAGAACAGGGGGAGGAGGTGCATGCCAGGACACAGGGGCCCGGCCAGTTCAGCAGGAAGCCCATGGAGAATGGCACAGAGCATGAGCCATGGCTGTGGGGCTCTGGGGCTGCTCCCCAGCACAGGTCTCACCCCTCTCCTGCCTCTAACAAACTGTCTGGAGCTTCAGCTGCCAAGTCTGGGATGCTCCACACTGATCTGGTTGTAGCCCAGGGTGGGATGCCCCACAAGAAGTCTCAGGCACTCCCCAGGAACATCCCCAAGCTCCCACCTGCCAGGCCCAGGTTTGGTTGCTGAGCCAGGCAGACTCACAGACCACTTTTGTTTTGACAATCAGAGGGTGTGAGGGCAGTTTTGGTGTAAGGAAAATCCAGTTGTGAGCAGCAGCACGTGTCTGACCTTTCACAACCAACCACAGAACTGAACCCTGCTACACTCTGCCCTCAGAGCTTTCACCAGCAGGAAGGCAGAGCTGAATGAGGGTTTGGAATCATGTGACATTGAGGTGGGAAGATGCTTTGAAAATGCCTGAATTGGAGAAGAAATGAGGCACAGCAGAGGGGGTCAGCACAGACACCCACAGCACTGCCATCCCAGCTGCACTTTCAGAGACTGTGACACAACCAGAATGCACAGACTGCTTTTAGATAGGGATAATCTCAATTCTGCACCTCCAGAACCCAGCTCACTCAAAATCAGGCATCTCTCAGGTTAGAAAACTGCAGAGAAAAGCAACTTCTGCTGAGAGTTTTGGGCAAGTGTGCCTCACAATCCACCCCATGACAGAGCTGCCAAGCCACAGCTCAACTGTTTTACACTGTGCCTTAGGCATGCTGGGATGTAAGGTCATTGGTCAAGTGCTGAGTCTGTGCAGCAGGAGATAAAATAAGAAAGTGGTGATACACAGCAAATTAGTCTGTGTTTGGATAGCTGAGGACTGAAAACAATTTCCCATTGGATTCATAATTAAACTGGACAAGGGCACATTTCTGTGTGAACAACCATTTACAGGGTTCTCCAGCAGCACAACCTTCCACAGCTGAGCTTCTCTGAAGTGACATGGCTGGAAATAAAATTACAATCACATCAATTCCTCCATAGCAGACAAATGTCAGCTACTGATATTCTGGAGGACAGCATCCTCCAGAATAGGAGGGGAAGGAGAAAGTGAAGAATAACCATGCAAATTCCTGCTTTCCTGGACAGGCATGAAAAAATCCCCTTGTCAGAAGCAGAACAATAAAGCCCTAAACTACATTGCCAAACCCCACCTGCCCCTCAAGGCCCAAGAGGAGTTTCACCAGCAACAAAAGTACTGTTTAACTGATTGTACTGCAGTGAGACACAGCTGGGGTGATGTAAAAGGCCTACAGTCTTACCTGCCTCCCCTCCACAAGCTGCCCACTGACTGGCTGGATGTTCTCCCTAAATTTCCAAAGATTAGATGATTATCAGCAACCCAAACCACTGCTGGTGTTGCCACACACAGCAGCACACAGCCTTTCCCACGGGCACTTCTCAGCCACCTTCCTGCTCCCAATTTCTGTCCTGCCACCACCTGCCTAGAAAGCTGAAATCCTCCTAAAAGGGAGCTGGATTTTGATTGTACTGTTGGTATTTGGCTGCTGCAGGAATACAAGCAATCCTGAGGATGGCATTTCTCAGGACACAAAAGTTTCCTCTTTTTCTTTTGCTCTCAGCTCCCAAATCAATGGCAAGAGCTCCAGAAGCAAGTCAACAATGCTCTTGGAGAACCTACTCACCCCAGCCACATAAACCTCAAATCCTTGTCAAAACAGACATTGGAATATGATCATCTGGGTGCCAAGGTGAAGATTTCCAGCAGTAACAATGGCTGCAGAGAAGGGAAGACAAAGACCAGCCCTCCCCTCCCCAGTGGAGCCAGCAGCCTGCCTCAGTGGTTGTTATCTCATTACTTACACTTTTACATTCCCCTTGTTTCATCAGCTCAATGAATTCTGCTGCTAAACACTGTAAAAGCACCACCTTTATCAGAGGTTTGTCAGTCTAACACTATGGAGCAGGCAGAGCCATGGAGAAAATACTGCATGGCCATAAGGAGTTAAATAAAAACCCTGTGACCTCTCCCACAACTCACTGATATCAACCTTTCTATGAAAAAAAATCCCACTGGTCTAACTGCCTTTGGGTTGGTTACACCCACACAGATAAACCAACAGAAATTTCCCACCAAACTTTCCTTTTTTTTCCCTCCCAAAAGGTAAGCAGAGAAGCTTGATCTTACATGGCAGCTCCAGGCCAGGATGCACAGTTGCATTTTTGAGCATGGGAGGGGAGTGCCGCCCGTCGTCCATGTCCTGCTCGGTGCACTGAGCCTCGCCATGGATCACTGCCAGCCCCAGGCGCAGCCTCTCGGCGTAGGACTGAGCCCTGCAAGACAAACCAGCCCCTCAGGGACCTGCTGGGCTCAGGCAATTCACAGCCCATCACAGCAAGGCTCCCCCACACCTGCAGCAAGCACGGGCTGCACCTCTGCGGCTGTTTCGCTGCAAGAAACCTCACTGGATGTGATTCTTCATTCCTTATTAATATCCCACTCTACCCCTTGGCTCCACCACAGGCTCTCCTGTGTTCCTTCCACATTTCTAATTTCTTTCTGAGATGGTCAGGCACTGCTGAAACTCCAGCAGCAAGGTGAACACCAGCTGAACCATTTCAGTGAGACTGCCAGAGTTACACCCATAGGGGTGGGAATACAAAGTTCTATCTGCACCATGTCCATCCCATTTCCAGCCACAAAAGAACTATGATTCTCAACCCATCTGCCACCCTCCCATACTTTCCCTGGTATATCTTCCACCAGCTCAGGTATTTTCCAAGTAACTTTTAACCAGCTAGCAAAGGATCCATTTACCTTTTAGCAGCACCAGGAGATTTGGCTACAATAACTGCGTTTCTGTAATCTGGAATCTGGATGTGATAAAAAGTTAATTAATTTTAAAAATATATTCTTCCTAGGGTGTAACTGGTTTGAAACATGGCAGAATAATTTCACCCATCCTCCTCCCCAGAACCAAATAATCATTCTGTGACAAGAAACCAGAGAGGAACTGCACTTGCTTCCAATTTGTGCATTCTGCAAAGGTGGGAATGTTCACTATGTTGAACCCTTCCCATATGGGGAGACCTTGCTCTCTCCATGTGGGAATAAATCATCATCTTTTGCACATGGAGAACAAAATCTCCATGCCCTGCTCCCAGCCCTGCTGTGCTCAGCACTCCTACACTCAGCCCAAGACAAAGTCTATCAATAATTCAGAGCAGATAGAAATCCAGGACAGCACAATGGGAGAAGGGGAGCAGTTTAACAGGATTTCAGAGGTGATTAGAGGCAGAGGCACAAGTAGCATCTCTCAAATGGCACTAACTCCACAGAGAGCAAGCTTCTCTCCTGCTTGTGCTGCAGTTCAGTTTCTACCCAGTCAGAGAAGTGCAACATCTCCCCATGAAACATGCAATAGGTATCCCCTGAGAAAGAATTCATTAACAGAAGGATTGACCTAAACTGACACCATCACCTCTACTTAAGGACAGCCCCAATGCTGGCATGACATGAAAATGAGCTCAGACAAGTTGATATACACAGAACTAGAGTAACCTCACTTCTTCCTGTATATACTGAAGCAGGAAAGGGGATGCTCTCAGGTTGTCTACTGGAAAGCTGAAGAAGCCTTGGATTTCCTTTTGATGAAGGTCCATAGTGATAATGTGTGTTAAACCTAAGGGGGAAAAAAGACAACAATTTATTGAAAATATTCCCACGTGGCTGGAGTTCCTTCAACATCTCCATTTTCCAGACTGTTTTAGCTATTACTCAGACTATTATGCCTTGGCATAAAATAATCATGAACAGATTAACACAGAAAGTTCCACAGCCATAATGAGAAGCAGGCATGTGATGCCACAGCCCTGGGCTGACACTGCATTTCACTGTAACATTTCTAGGCCACCTCCCCAGGTGCAAGTTACAAAGAAACACAAGAAAACTGAAGAAAATTAACTCCCTTATTGTGGCTCAAGATCTCAGCAACACATCCCCACATCAACCAGGAGAATGGAAGGGCAGATGAGCTCTGGGATGCCCAGCAGCACCAAACCTGCTGTGCTGCTGCTCCCTGGGACACTCACCTGCCTTGGCAAGCATTGAAGCCAGCAGCTTGCAGACTATGGAGCCCCTCTTCCTCATTTTGCTCTGTTTGCTGTAGGGGAAGTAGGGGATGACCCCAATGATGTTCCTGGCACAGGAAGTCTTCAGTGCATAGGCCATGATCAGCAGCTCCATGACAGCAGTATTCACATCTCTAGGAGATTTGAACACAATTCCAAATATTAGCAGGTGTTTTTCCAGTGCAACTCCTTTTCCATTTATACCCAGATTAGCCCTCACCAAAATCCCAAGGAAATAATGCTGCATCTCAGGCTAATGTATGCCAGACCCAGATTGCAGCCACACAGCTCCTTCCACCATGCCACAACAAATTACAATCAACACTTACACATACAGGACATGACACCAGCACTCAAGAGCTGTGGGCTGGAATTTGATTTTATATTCTAAAATAAGGTGAATGATGATTTCCCTCCATAATCTGACAAAAAAGGCTTTTGATAGAATTTACTTTGGAACAAATGTCACTTGATACAGTGTAATTTGAAATAAAATAGTCTTTTAAAGAAACAGCACACATGCAGCCAACACAACTTCATCCACACTGGATTTCTTAGGGTATTTTCCTCTTTAACAGTGTAAAGCAGGTTATTTTTCCTGCCTTAAGAAATGCTGCAATTGGAGCAGTATAAACTCCAGATATAGCACTTTGGTGGGCAACAGCATCTCCACACTCTTTAGCTGATCTAGAGATGGAAGGAACAGCAGCACAGGAAATGCTAGAGGATTGTTTCTTGAAAGAAAAAACAAACAAACAAAAAAGTAACCTAGGCAGAGGAATCACAGAAGATGCTGAGTTTGAGTATGCATGAGCACAATTGCTAATCCTGCAAAGGACACTCCAACAATCCCACCCTGCCCCTGAGTGCTGCTCAAATGCTCCTTGAGCTCAGACAGGTTTAGTGCTGTGGCCACTTCCCTGTTCCAGTGCTCAACATCTCTCTGGGTGAAAAACCTTTTCCTGATATCAACCTAAACCTCCCCTGACTCAGCTTCATGCTGTTTCCTCGAGTCCTGTCACTGGTCGTGAGACTGAAATATCCCATTTACAGTTTGCTCTCCCACAATGACTGGAGTGGCCCAGTAGAAGTGCATTAATCTGCATTTTAATTCATTTTGGGATGGGGAAAAAAAGCTAAGTTCCCTTTAGTTCCCCTTTATTTCTTAAGGCCAGCACCAAGAGACACTGTGTGCATCACCACAGGCCCTGTTTTCCTCCTGACACAGCTTCTCCAAATGCCCAGAGGCATGACCCATGACAAACCTCTGACCATTTCCATTTCCCCACTGCTCTGCCCTCCTTTGGAAATTAACCTCCACTTGTGCCCCTTCTTTTGTCTCTGTTGTCCTGCTGGCCCCAGCAGCCTGTGCACACAATGCCATTTACACACAAGAAAGCTTTGTTGGCTCTGGAGCACCCAGCCAAGAATTACATAAAACACAGCCCCTTGCCACACAGGACAACAAAGAACTGTTTCTTCCCTTTGGTGATTTAGCTGTGCCAGTGGGGCTGGGAGAGAAGAAAAAGATGCTACTATCAGTGTCATACAAAAACAAAGTGGTCAAGCTGAAGCCTATTGAAAGTTCATCTGAGAAACTTAGTATTTTTCATCATTATTTTTCAACTTATTCTTTGAAAATCCATACATATTCACATGGAAAGCAGGTAGAGAACAAGACTGGGGCTTCAAAAGGCACCAGCAGTCCTGGTGCTGCTGCAGGACATTGTGACAGTGCTCACAGGGGTCTTAGGATGAGGGAAGAGATGAGAATCTGACACCATGTTTCAGAAGGCTTGATTTATTATTTTATGATATATATTACATCAAAACTATACTAAAAGAATAGAAGAAATTATTTCTTCAGAAGGCTGGCTAAGAATAGAATAAGAAGGAATGATAACAAAGGTCTGTGGCTCGGACTCTGTCTGAGCCAGCTGACTGTGATTGGCCATTAATTAGAAACAATTAACATGGGCCAATCCCAGATGCACCTGTTGCATTCCACAGCAGCAGATAATCAATGATTACATTTTGTTCCTGAGGCCTCTCAGCTTCTCAGGAGGAAAAATCCTAAGGAAAGGATTTTCCATAAAAGACATCTGTGACAGGACACCAGTAGCCACATTGATGAGAAGTTATCCAAGGAGGAGACTTCTCCCAGCATTCAAGCAGGATCCCAAGCTGGACTCTGGGAGGCTCCTGCAGAGCAGCAGCCACAGGCACTGGGCAGAGGTGGATGTGTCTGTCTGTCCCTCCAGCAAGGCCCAGGGTGGGTGGGCTGAGATGGTTTCATGCTGAGCCACCACTGACCTGCTCCTCTGCAAGGGGCAGTGACCCCAGCCAGGGGCACCAGCTGGGAAAAATGACAGTGGTGGAGGAAGCCCAGCCCCAGCATCTCCCTGAGAGGTACCCAAGGGAGCATCCCAGGCTCCCTGCTGCACCCCAAAGGAGCACTCCAGGCTCCTTGCTGCACCCCAAGGGAGCACCCCAGGCTCCTTGCTGCACCCCAGGCTCCTTGCTGCACCCCAAAGGAGCACCCCAGGCTCCCTGCTGCACCCCAGGCTCCTTGCTGCACCCCAAGGGAGCACCCCAGGCTCCTTGGTGCCCTCCCCATCTCCAGCCCTGAAGTCACGCTCAGTTAGTTACTGCTGGAAGGGCTGAGCCAAGACCTCACACAGGGGTTGGCAGCTCATCAGCAGGACACTCAGAGACAGCTCAGCTGTCCCCCACACCCTGCCTGCCACACCAGAGCTGCTCCTGATCTCTGCCTGGGCCCCCCCTGACACCCCTGCTCTGGAGGCTGAGCAAACACCCTATGTGAAACTCTCCATGGGCTTTGCAACAATCAGCACCAACACTCAGCACTAAAAGGCTCCTTTTGCCTTTATGGTACCACAAAATCACCAAGCCCTTCATTTTTCTATTCCCTAAACATGAGCTATTTGATTTTTCCCTCACACAAATGCCAGTCCACGCACCAGTCTTGGATGGTAACTGTCCTTGTCACCCTTTTTTTGGTTGTGCTACAGCTTCTGTGACAGAGAGCCTGTATCAAATATTCAGGTCTTTCTGTGATCTCTGTGCATTTAAGATGCAGACTGTGAATTCACACTGCAGCATAACAAGGTTGTTTTTCTCTCTACTAACAAGTCCTAATATTTTCTTTTCAAACCACTACTGAGTGTAGAAGTCCTATTCTTAGATTATTCCCCACAGTTGTTGTTTTGACTCTCCTGAAAAGCTCCCTGAAAGCCACTGCAGAACAGAGATGTCCTTGAACCTGTCCTCTCCAGCAATGCAGCAAGGCACAGCTGCAGTTCAGGAATGAAAGATGACTTGGCTGCACAACACTGGCTCCTCACCTGGAGGGCCTTGAACATTCTGGCTAAAAAAGATCCATTTCTTGGCCCAAATCACTGAACTCAGTTAATGGAAAAACAAGGGGATCAACAAGTTAAAACCAAAGGGGAGGTTTTCCCCTCCCAAAACTGCTCCTGTCCCCAATGCCCTGAGTTAGCTCTCTGAACACTTGATCTGTTTCATGTTTACACAGCTCTCAGTTACAGGTTATTCCAGAAAACTCCTTCACAAGGGACAACAGAATGGCACCATTCACCCAAAACATAATCCTGCACCAGGGGATTTTCATCTTGCAGAGATTTAGCTGCTCCCTGAGGGAAGAAACACTTGGGGCATCTCTCTGGAGAGAGATGAGCCCTAGGAACATGTTTCTGCCTGCAAGAGGAATTCCAGAAGTGAGTAAGCTGCTCTAGGAGTCCTACTGATTTCTCTGCAACAGGCCAAGCATTTCACAGAGGAAATGAGCTTCAATTCTCAGTGGGCTCTACTTCTTTGGCAAGCAAGGAAAAATCCTGTATCCAGGCAATTCTGCTCCCTGCTACTTTTGAGCTAAAATTAAGCTCTGCTAACTTATTACTTCTTGTGATCTCCAAAATCTGAGCAGAATTTGGTAACTTGGAAAAAGCTATCAGAGCAGGAATGTCCTTGGTTTGTTCATATCAATACCTCATCCCTGAAAACAGCACCTCCTCTATTCACAGTAGGTTAATTTGAAGTTATCATTTATTTGTAGGCTCCCTTCCCTAGCATTTATTTGTGGGCTCACTCTAGTGCTGTTCCTGAGGCAGCAGGCAGCAAGGTTCCTGGGATTACCCATGCTTTTCCAGCCCCCTGCTTATTTGCAGCACTTCTCTTACTGCAAGCCTAGAACAGCCCAAAATAAAACCCAAAAAGGCCCACCATCATCACAAACTGTAAAAGCACAGGAAGGAGGCTGTGGAATTCCACCAGTTCAGTTTCACACCACTCCAGCAGAAGGAGAAGAGTAATCCAGCCTGCAAGGAAAGCAGCAGCTGCTGTTTGATGGTGGCTCTGCTGCTTGGTGGTTGGGAGGCAGAGGAACTCCCCCATCCTGGGATGGAAATCCAGTCAGACATCACCCAACAGCTGAGCCTGCAAGGCCACAGAGCAGGGATGCTTCAGTGGAAAGAATCAGTCACTCTGCTCCTGCCTCAAGTGACACACTCCAGCTATTTGATGGGAAGCTGCAACCAATCCCCTGGGAATGTTAACAGCTTAGCACTATGTGAGCCTTAATCTCAGTCACAGCAATGACAACAGTGCAATTCCACTGCTCATTGTGCTGCTTTACAGTGAGCAAACCACTGAACCATCCTGATCCAGGCATCCAAAGCACATCCCAGGTGCAAACCTGAGCCACAAGTGCCTCACCTGGGGATTGTCTGTATGATGAAGATATCCTGTCCACGGACAGACTCTTTTATTTCAACTCTTGTTTCTGCAAAGGATGGAATACAGAGTCAGATTTGTTTCCAAACATCAGGTTGACAGTGACAACACACCATGCTACAGCAGGAACCTTGCCCCCTGGTCAGGGCAGGTGAGGACTCACTCTTCTGCCCTTTGTGCATGCACATACACACATGAGCCAAGTGGATTTTCCAAAGGCTGGACCTGGGTACAGTTGGCATAACACACCAGTGAGTTAGCTGTATTTACAAAGCAAAAGCAGGCTGAATCGCTGTTTATTTTTTTATAGAATTTAGAATTTTAGAATTTAGAAATTAGAATTTTAAAATTTAGAAGACAATTTACCTAACTCTCAATGAGAAATCATTTTCACACTTCCATGGAGGGCTGAGAGCTGTAAACAGCACATTCATTAGTGAGCAGTTAACCACCCAAGGCAGAACAACCTTCAGTACTTCCAAGAAGGTAACTCAGCACTTTTTGCACTTTGCTCTTTCAGCTTACCATGAGATCAGCTCCAGGCTGGCTGGAGAGCTCAAGGCAACACCAGCAGCACCAAGCTCAGAGCAAGAAC